>NC_136703.1:7692491-7907491 GCF_947650265.1 Symphodus melops
CAGCAGAAAATTTGACACTTTAGACAGCTTTCAAACTCACAGCATCCTGAATTCACGTCGATTCATGTAATGAATGAATGAAGGTTTTGCTACTGTATCTGCATGGCTATTGTTCAACAAGTTTGATACATGTGTTTTCTCAGCTGAAGATCTATATAGTGAGAAAATAATCAGAGATACAATAAATGGTTAAATAACCATGGCAAATCAACTGTACTTAAATGTGGCTTTTCTACAGTTTGGACAACTTAAAGCTCTTTACTCCACCTATCAAATGCTGCATGCCATGCCTTAAGGAGTCATTTAGGATTCAGTGTCTCGCCCAAGGACACTTCAGTACATGGACTGCAGGCGAAAGTTTAAAACTATTTCACATGATTTATAGACGTTATGTACTATTTCAGCCTGTTGCACACCGATGTGTTTGTTAGTTATTTTGCTTTGTGGAAGTGCAAACAAAGTCGTCATACGTGTCTGTGGAGTGCAATCTATAACGGCGTCTTTTATTTATTTGCATTTTCTGTAAACAGATGTCTTTCAGCAGTCTCACATAGGGTAGAAAGGGTTCTCTAGTAGGCACCAGCTCTTAATAGTGTTTACAGACTCTGACTGACTACATGTATCTTTAATAGATTTTTTTAAAGCAATCTTTGGAAAGTTTGGGTTGTTTTGTTTTTTTTTGTAACAACTTTAAACATGTACTCCAGGACTTTTCTTACTGGGTTGAGTAGTGTCATTGATTTATTATTATTGACATTTTTTTTATTAGCCTTTATTTAACCAGGTTATTAACTCATTGAGATCAGTGATCTCTTTCAGAAAGGTGACATATTCATAATCTAGTCATGTTAAAAACAATACGTGATTGAGAAACAGTTTACATCAACAATAAGTAAAGAGCGACAACGATTACAATGTACAGGTTGGTTGGTTGGTTCAGTACTGCACTGTATACTCATGGCTGTCAGAAAAGAAAAGACAACACAGCAGGTGTCTTCACAAAGAACCTGATCAATTAATGACTTATCTTATCAATCTTTAATGTAGCACGGTTGGTATCATTGCATGTGATGTCAAGCATGGAGTTACAAGGTCAAGATGATTATCGACTTGTATTAATACAGGTCAAATAGTAATGTGGAGAATTCACACAGTAGTGCAAGTAGCAGAAATAACAGGAGGAGGTGCTGTATTGTCAGAAAGTATTTTGTATTTTCTTCAGGAACCCAGAACTACAGTGGGCTAAGTGTGTTCAGCGTGGTGCCAGTAGAGGGCAGCATTGCTCCGGGACAGAGCCAGGACATCACAGTCACCTTCCAGCCTGACCATCCATCTGTAAACTATTCTGACAGATTAACAATAGAGTTAATGAATAAGGTCAGCAGGACACACACACACACACACACACACACACACACACACACACACACATATACACATACAAAGCCTCAGAACATGAAAAAAAACGTCTTCACAAACCTGACCATGTCCATATATTACTGCTTTAAAAGCTTTCTTATGCATCCTCATTTTCTTATTTCACTTTGTTCCTCATTAAAGAACAATCTTAACCGTGAGCCATTCTTGTTTTTCAGAGTAAAGTGTGTGTGATGGATCTAAAGGGAGCAGCTTCTTCACATAACATGTATCTATATGGAGAGGAACTTCTCACAGCACCCACTGAAGCCCTCCTTCCTCCACTGACAACCGGACTACCTCAACTTACAGGTATCAAAGCCTTCCTCTTTAGTGTCATCCTCTGCAATCCCTCAAGTTGGATACTGCAGGTATCATGAACATGAGGTATTCTTAATGAACGTATAGTCAGTGTGGAATCATCATACAGGTTTTTGGTGAGATGGATTATAATTAAATATTTTTAGCTTATATACAATATACTCACATCATCAAACCCTGCAGGGATTTCAGCTAAAAAAACATAAAGACACTGTCTCTTTAAAGATGATTAGCAACCCTAAGAGTCATGCTCTTTAACTTAACATCCTGTACTTCATCCACAATACATTATTTATACCACTTATCCTGCTGGGGGCCGCTGCTGTGCTGTCATTAGGTGAGAGGCAGGGTAGACTCTGAACATCACAGGGCGGACACGTAAAGACAGACAACCACTCATCCACTCTCAGTCTATAGTAACCAGTAAACATAATGTGCATGTAGAACTGCAGGAGGAAGCATGAGTAACTGGAAAAAACCCACACAGCTGTAGTAGAACAAGCAAACGCCACATAAAAAGTGATTCAAACCAAGAGTCTTCTTGCTCTTTAGCAACAGTGCTTATCACTTCTTTGTCATCTATAAAATGTGCTGTATGTATTTAAAAACAGTCTGGTAGTCATCCAGTACACATGCTTTATTGTTTCATTGAATGAAAGAAGTTATTCAATTAAAACCTGAGGATTTCGAGCACTTACAGGTAAAAGCCAGTAAATTAGAATATTTTGAAAAACTTGATTTATTTCAGTAATTGCATTCAAAAGGTGTAACTTGTACATTATATTTATTCATTGCACACAGACTGATGCATTCAAATGTTTATTTCATTTAATTTTGATGATTTGAAGTGGCAACAAATGAAAATCCAAAATTCTGTGTGTCACAAAATTAGAATATTGTGTTAGGGTTACATTTTGAAGATACCTGGTGCCACAAACTAATAACTCAAAACACCTGCAAAGGGCTTTAAATGGTCTCTCAGTCCAGTTCTGAAGCCTACACAAACATGGGGAAGACTTCAGATTTGACAGCTGTCCAAAAGGCGACCATCGACACATTGCACAAGGAGGGAAAGACACAAAAGGTTATTGCTGAAGAGGCTGGCTGTTCTCAGAGCTCTGTGTCCAAACACATTAATGGAGAGGCAAAGGGAAGGAAAAACCGTGGTCAGAAAAAGTGTACAAGCAATAGGGATCACCGCGCCCTGGTCAAGATTGTGAAAAAAAACCCATTAAAAAATGTGGGGGAGATTCACAAGGAGTGGACAGCTGCTGGAGTCAGTGTTTCAAGAGCCACCACCAAGAGACGCTTGAAAGACATGGGTTTCAACTGCCGCATACCTCGTGTCAAGCCACTGTTGACCAAGAAACAGCGCGAAAAGCGTCTCACCTGGGCTAAGGAAAAAAAGAGCTGGACTGCTGCTGAGTGGTCCAAAGTCATGTTTTCTGACGAAAGCAAATTTTGCATTTCCTTTGGAAATCGAGGTCCCAGAGTCTGGAGGAGGACAGGAGAGGCACAGGATCCACGTTGCCTGAAGTCTAGTGTAAAGTTTCCACCATCAGTGATGGTTTGGGGTGCCATGTCATCTGCTGGTGTCGGTCCACTCTGTTTCCTGAGATCCAGGGTCAACGCAGCCGTATACCAGCAAGTTTTAGAGCACTTCATGCTTCCTGCTGCTGACCTGCTCTATGGAGATGGAGATTTCAAGTTCCAACAGGACTTGGCGCCTGCACACACCGCAAAATCTACCCGTGCCTGGTTTACGGACCATGGTATTTCTGTTCTAAATTGGCCAGCCAACTCCCCTGACCTTAGCCCCATAGAAAATCTGTGGGGTATTGTGAAAAGGAAGATGCAGAATGCCAGACCCAAAAACGCAGAAGAGTTGAAGGCCACTATCAGAGCAACCTGGGCTCTCATAACACCTGAGCAGTGCCAGAAACTCATGGACTCCATGCCACGCCGCATTAACACAGTAATTGAGGCAAAAGGAGCTCCAACCAAGTATTGAGTATTGTACATGCTCACATTTTTCATTTTCATACTTTTCAGTTGGCCAACATTTCTAAAAATCCCTTTTTTGTATCAGCCTTAAGTAATATTCTAATTTTGTGACACACGGAATTTTGGATTTTCATTTGTTCATCATCAAAATTAAATGAAATAAACATTTGAATGCATCAGTCTGTGTGCAATGAATAAATATAATGTACAAGTTACACCTTTTGAATGCAATTACTGAAATAAATCAAGTTTTTCAAAATATTCTAATTTACTGGCTTTTACCTGTATATTAGGTCAGTCAGTGTTTCTCTCACGCATTGACTCCTGCACACTACCATCCTGCCCCACTGAAAATGACTTTGCTTGCATACATACATAAGATATGTTCATCATTTTTATTAGATATGTGAATAGTACAAGCATGCTATTCTTGTTAATAAGCATGAAACAAAAAGCAGAGGCTGCTGTATGAAGAGCTGGGCTCCCACCAAAATGATTCAAGTCTACTCTTAAATAAACTTGAGGACATTATACCAATTTTATATAATTTTATTTTTTTAAATCAGAAGTCATTGAAAATGTAATGAAACCCACAAATGTGGTGCTTCATTGATAATAGGTCAAAGTTGGAATGATTCAACCTCTCTGAAGATCTTGTATATCTGTACAAAAATTAGAGAGATACAGTCATTCAGTCAGAACACACATGGAGTCTTGGCTGTAACATCGCTCAAATACATTCAAATCTTGAAATGATTTAATTTTTCAAATTTTTTGCTGAGATGAAAATTATTTGAATATGTCTGGTTGCCCCAGAGCTAACTCAAGAAAATGTGTGCAATAGCTTTAAATTGGCATACCTTCTTGTATTCTCCTTTCTATGTAGTAGAATCAGAGGTGATGGAGAAGCCAACCATCTCTGTGCTGATGACCCTGCAGGCAGGCTGCTGCACAGGAGCCATCACACCAGCAGTTAGGGAGCTGCAAGTGGGCTGCATCCGCTCTGCACAGCCCAGTAAGAAGGTACTGTGATGTCATCAGATTTACCCACAGAGGCAGTAGGTTTACTTTAGCGTGGAGCTGACTGATGATTCTGTGGATAGTAAATTGACTAGTATTAACATGGAATCATCACTCAAGCTTAAAATATATGTATATCATTATCCTACTGTACACTGTACTGTATTATTATATGAATATATCTAGAGTGAGTGAGTGTCTTGTCTGCGTGATTTGAAACCTCATTCAGTGTTTCCTACAGTTGGTGAATTTACTTGTGATGGGTGGAGTGAAAGTTGCTTAGTATGTGACACACTTTATATGCAGGCTCAGTAATAAACCAGCCAAACAATTGCTTGTGAAAATCTAATTTTACCTGTTTAGCGTCAATCAACTATTTAGATATAAGTAATAAACTAACGCTTCAAAATACATCGCAGACTCAAACTTGTGCACAGCGATCTGTAAATGGTAAATGGGCTACGACTTGTGCAGCCCTTTTCCTGTCTTGTGACCACTCAAAGCGATTTGCATGTCGCACCGACCCACCGACCCATTCACGCCATATTCACACACTGTTGACAGAGGCTGCTACATAAAGTGCCATACTGTCCTAAAGGAATAATCACTTGGTTCAGTGTCTTGCCTGAGGACATTTTAACAGCCTCCGATTTGCAGCTAAAAGACCAACTCTATCTTTATTATTTATATCACTTATTAATGATTATTAGTAAATTGTGTGCCAGTTGTAGAGTTACACACCTCAGCACTCCTGATTGAATATCCTAATTAATTAACATGGGCACCAAAAGGAAACAGAAAACCCACCAGGGCACTTTGTCCACCCAGGCTTTAATACAGTCAGAAACAGACTTTCATGACTGTAGAGCTCTCCCCCCAGTGTCCTGCAGATGTGAATGCACTGAATTCATTTTTGTCTTGACTATTTCTGCCAGAGTGGTGAGTTTCACTGGGATAACTTGGCCGTACTGCAGCAGCAAGGCTTCAATGTGGAACCAAGCAAAGGCACGGTAGAGGCAGGTCAAAGGCGCACCATCGCCGTCACATGGACTCCCCCCAGAGGATACAAGGTCAGCAAGAGATTCATGTTTGGGTTTCTGAATCAGGAGGATTTTATTCAGAGCATAATGCATGTGAATGTTTTTGGTATAATCCACTTTAAATCAGTCAAGGACTTTAAAATTACTTGAAGGGATCATTTAAAAAAAAATCTTCAAAATATCAAAATGTCAAAATATCTTCAGTCAAAAAATATTTGAACCAAAAAGAAACGTCGTCATATTAGAATAGAATAGAAATCAGTTTTAAAGTTTAAAATGGTAAATTAATTGTGGCAAAAAAATGATTAGCTACATTCAGTCACACACGAGACCTTTTCACTGTAACACATCTATGAACCTTCAACCAGCAAATCTTTCTTTAACTTTAACTCTTTAACAGGTTGTGTGATTTTGTGTATATGTGTGTGTGTGTTGTTGTGTATGTGTGTGCATATTTCAGCCCTATGAGATGGTGCAGACATGTGCGCTTCTTACCTTGAAGGGGGATGAGAGGCATGTTTACAAAGTGACCCTGATGGCATCAGTCTCCACCAGTGCTGACTGATCTGTGCTGTACCTGGATGCCGGTCACACACTGACGCTGAACTCAAAGAAAGCTTATGTCTATACCATGTGTGTGTCTGTGTTTGTTTACCTTTTGACTTCCACAAGCAAGCAGGGTTTCTTTGTTAGATTAAGACAAGCAAACACCTGCTTCCTCTTCTTCGTGACGACTCAACATGTGCATCATATTGAAGGTTACAGTAATTGTCTTTGATTTGATTGCTTGTGTCAGGTTTGGAAGCGTGCACAAATTCATTCTCCGCAGTTGACACTTTTCGACAAAAATCAATTGTAACAACATAAACACATTACGACAACATGTGGCCTTGATTTAGTGTTCTGTTTGTCTAGTTGTATGCTAACAGGATTTGACTGTTTGCTTTGGGCTCTGCATGTGATTTAAAGTCAATAAAGTAAGAATGTATTCAATCCATGTGTCTCCACACTAAAAGTTCTGCATATTAAAAATTGAGTCTGGGATTCTTCGGGGATCTGTTTTTTTCTGTTATGGTGATGGGGACATTTTCCCAGCATGCTTTTAATCAAACTATCTCAGTTATTTCCAAAAGAGAAGAGTCACTACAAGTCAAAACAATAGAGTTCTGGCTCATGGCCATTATCCTATGATGAAACATTTGACTGTGAAGACAGTGACTTCTTCATGGTGACAATGCCCCCATTCACACATCACAGGGGGTCACTCAAAGGTTTGATGAATATAAATAGAATGTGAAACATATCCTATGGCTTCCAAACGTAAAAGACTCGCCCAGTTGATGAGATACTTGATTGTTTTTAAGGGGAAATTTGTCCATGCACTTACAAGAGGGTTAGACTTAAAAAGTTTAAACAAAGAGGTCATACAACAACATGTAGCAGTTCCACAAGTACATAAAAACAAAAACACCTTACTAAAGCAGAGATATAGTGGCATATTGCACGGCCCCCTGGCACATCCTACATTACCTCTCATACATTAGTCTACGTTGTTGCAGTGCCACTGAAACCCCTCTGGGAGGTTTTAGAACTAACTTGTTAGACATCGCCCTCCACTAACATCATTAAAACATCAAATGAGGAGTTATCTTTAAAAAGATTGTGTTCCCCAGTAGAGTTTACAGAGTTGTAGAATTAATGCCAAAGTGTCATAAATCACAAAGGAAAAATGACCCTGTCTGGTTTCCTTTTTTAATTCACTTGTCTGTTTATTGAATCCTCCAAATGTGGAACCGTATTCCACCACCAGGGGCTGCACATAATCCCAAACACTAAAGCTATATCAAGATAAGGGTGTGTCAGCAGATGTGAAACCAGATTCAGTATACAGTACATGCACTGCAATCTGACCATACTGTGGCCAAACAAGATGAATGGAAAGAGATGAATATAGAAAAAAGTGAGTAAAGACAGTCAGACAGACACTTTGAACTTAAAAGGCTTTTGATCAGGTTGCTTGTAAAGAATGAATTACATTGTGTCGCTCTAATTTATGAGTGAGTTGCAATTTCTACCTTTGAATGTACTGGTGTTCAGTTGCCAAGCATGATTAGACCATTTTTCTCTGAGTAAGAACATTTCATACCACTTAACAATAGTCATTGAAATGACAAGTCTTTAGCGTGATAACCAAGCATTTTCTACTCACATGTAAGAAATAAAATAATTGAATACTGAGATAAGGAGCATCAGTCAATGAATTTATTTAAAAACCAACAAAAAGATAAACTGCATTGAATATTATTGATTTCAGGTTAATACTGCCATTTGAATAACCTGCAGACTTGCATTTCTACTTGTTTGTTGCAATAAGATGCACCTGGAATGAGGAGCCCCTAATGCCCTCACTGGCCCTCCAGTATCCATCAAGCTACAGTATAGTGTTTGAAAAAGGGAATAGTTTGGGGCGTTGACCCTCAGCTGTGGGGGAAGTCTGGTCTTTGTGTTTCGATAGGATTGAAGCATAGTTCTTCTTTTGAATAGTTTAATGCATTTAATGTTACGCACATACATTAGTATAAACAGCCTTCCAGTTATAAAGCAAAAGCATCTCTTACTAAGTAAAAATTACCTGTGCAAAGCATGAAAGAAACACATACTTTTAGTCTAAAGTGAAGTAATAAAGTTTTAAGAAAGAATTACTTTGAATTCTCCTAATAAAAAGAGTTAAACAATTACACTCAAAACATAAAAAAGAGAAAAACTGTTACCTTTTCAAAATGCAATGTTTCTCATAAAACCAGAGGATCCTTATTTTAAACAACATATAATTCCATGTATAGCTTTGAAAGCAGTCCTAAAGCTTTATATGCAGATAATGTAAATAAAATAATCTGAAAAATCTGAAACATGAACTCGGCTTTCTGAAATAAATTGTTTACAATTGTGCTTTTTGCAATACTCACTTGATAGTTTTGAGGAAATTCTTAGACATCTAAAATGAGAACGTACTTGAAAATCTCAAAGCTGCACAGCAACTCTCTGAGAACTAGGCCATGTGTGAACAGCAGATGTTAAGCCTCGAAACAGTCCAATAGGATCTGACCCCTCTCAGAGATACTTGCTGTAAGCATTTATCAGAGATTGTAGGGGATTATGCTAAATCAGATTACTGTATCCAAACCTGCCCATAAAAAGCAAGGTCATTATGAGCTTAGCCTCATGTAATATCACTTGTTTTATGAAATGTATGAGATTAAATCAGGCAATATTTGTGTTGCTATTCTCTGTCTAATCTGATTTCTTTTTTGATCTCTTACTAATACGTTGAAATAGTGCTACTTATGGCCCCTACTCTCCTAATGTGCGTCCTGTCAGCCTTTCTCGCTGTTTGTACTTTGTATAAGAGTAAATAGGAATGCTTCACTTTGTTGGTTGCTATAGCCATGTGTATACAGAGAGACATTGATCAAGTAGCCCAATTCTCAGTCTGTTGGAAGCCAACTAGCACTTTTAACTAATAGAGTTAATACATTTATAAACACAAAATCATTTAAGGATTTGTTTGTTTTAGGATTAGCTTTTCCCTCTGTCAAACCCATGTGTGCACGCCGCTCCTTGCAGTCCTTTCCTGTTACTGTGAGGAAGCAACATGTTGTACAGTCGGTGCATTAATGTCCACGGCAGAGGTTTTTCATCTAGTATAACTGGTCTACAGGTTTGAGGTTTACAAGAACCGCATAGCAAGAACACAAGCACACAATGTACTATTTGATGAAATCCAGGTTCTGAAACTAATCAAGAGAATATAAACAGATGATTTGACTATTTCTATGTAACACAAAAATGATGTGGTCTATTTGTAAATATATAGGCCACATAGCTATTACAAATTCTGTATAATTCTGAATCTTATACCCTTTTCAAGTCCTGCATATACTTAGACACAGCAATTTGTTATAGTAAGTGTTGGATGTAAAGACACAGCAACAGAACAGATATCTGTAAAAAACGTATTTCTCATCTGCTGAGCCACAGCAGACAGAACATAACTCTCAGGAGCGTTATTCATCTAAAGCATAGGTGATGATGCTCTTGTCTTTCCCCGTTGGACCAAGCCCAAACACAGTTTGTTGTCCCCACTGACACCAAAGTGTTCCATGTTTCCAAGAAACGCCTTAACCCACTGGGTATTAAGCCCTCCTCCAAGCTGAAATTATCTCGACTAATGGTGATCAAGTCATCTTTGAGTAGCAGCCTCATGCATCTGCAAAAGTAAATCCATTTTGAAATATTGAATATCCTTTAAAGAATGTTAAATATATTATCCATATAATACAACAGTTCAACATAAACCATCACTGATGTTTGATCTTGGCCAAATGTCTGGAAACAGCAACAGTGACTAGTGTCTTTAAGGGCAAAAAAACTAATGGATCAGGGCAATTCTAAATGTGGCATTGATCATAGAACTACCACTGTAGTTATTATGTGTTCTTTTAAAAAAAGGCCTGTCAGATTAATTCTAACAATGATCCTATCTGCATAATCAAATAATAGATACACATTTAGATTTTAAAAAAGAAGAAGCATGGACTATCTTTGAAATGTAAGCCCAGTCTGTAGCTAAGTTTTCCATATTGCTGTTCATGTTGGCTGGGATGTAGGCTACGTGCATCTGTAGTCAAATTCTTCACACTATTTTGGTTTGCAAATGAGACTCCGTTGTACGTTTAGTAGCGGTAGTTACAAATAGCCTTGGTTATTTTCTGGGTTGATTGTGCCTGGTTTAATCTGAGAAGAAAGTATCCCCAAAAACCTGGGGAGAATGTTTAGGCCTAAAGCCCTAGTTTCAGAGACAATTGTGTAAACAAACATGGGCGACTGTAAACTGCTCTTTATTTGCTAACATTTGATTGTATGCCTTCCCCTTCAAATTGAGAACCAATTAGTAAGAAAAGTTGCATTTCGATAGCGAAGTGTTACTCAAACGTGTAGGTTGTACCAGAAATGGATTTATTTCCTGATTGTAAGAGTGGTCGCCGACCCTTCTCTGTGCGTTGCGACGCTGCCGTAACGTGGGGTTTCCCAGACCTGAGTGCAGGGTTACCGCGCCCATCTCTGCTGTTTGATGGCCGGAGGAAGAAGCGACTGAGGTCCTGGCGTGAAGGAAGAAAACAGAGGGACGACGACGGTGGGAGAGACGCTTACGGATTTTTCGTTTTGATTTGGAAGTTGCGTTGAAGTGGAAGCTTGCTTAAACTCTGATACATCTATCTGGGTGAACACCGCCTCATTTCTGCGCCTCTGTGCCGGTGTGTCTTCCCCCCTCGGCGGGTTAAAAAACTGGGTTTGGGGAGTGCCGCTCCTCTGTAGCTAACCTAGCTGAATCTGAGCGCCTGGGCGGACAGAGGAGACAAGATTTTGCCTTTTCCAGTCAATGTGATATAACATCGGATACCTCGACTGAAAGCGGGTAAGGTTGCGTGTTGATATTTTTGAATTTGCGTTTCAGGAAATTCATGAAGTGTGTGTGCAGTTCGGTTGGCCTGTCAGACAGGGAAAATGGACGAAAGGGGTTAAACTGGGCTGTGTTGCTTCTCCGTTAGAGTTAGCCTTCTGCTATTAAGTAATGTAGTGGGTGGGGGTCACTAAAAGAGAAACTCAGCGCACTGCACAGTTAATTACATATATATTTACATATGATACACGTTTTGTCTGACAAGCTGAAATTAATGATCACTGCACATTTGATAAGGTTAGCTGGGGATAGCTCAGATTGTTCCCCCTGACACGTCCGGGTATCTTTCTTTCTTTCTTTTATTGTAAAATGAGGACTGTGGGTTGAAATGGGTCAGTTGTGGCATTATTAAATTGCTTAGATAATGATTAGTTGATCCTGATCTAAATACAGGGTTCATCAATAGGTTTCCTGATAGTTTAGCAGAACGCTAGCTTACCTGTGATCGTTTAAAGTATTTGGTACTTTTTGGTTTATTCATGACTAACCTCAGCTGATACGATAAAAATGAGATGGTAACACAGCTGCAACCTCTTGCATAACACGTCATGTATTGTGCAGTTTGTTTGGAATAATTTCCACCGAAGTCGGAGATTTCATAGCATCATGTAATTGACAACGAGAGGCTAAAAATGGCTACTTAACCAACACATTTATCGCCACCCCCACTAATCCGGAGCCAATCCATTGAAGTTAACTTTAGCAGCCTACATTTTGATATGACTGATCCGGGTTTTATCATCTCGAACATGGCAGCTTCCTGACGAGATCATCGGTGTTATTGAGTATCGTTTTCATGTATATGCCCATTGTGGCCTTCATACCGTCATTACTACCCTTTTATACCCGAATATCTCAGCTGTGGACTTGTGCTATGTGAGCTATATTTAAACAGGTTATTGTGCTTACAGCCGTCCAATATAGTAAATCGAAACTATACGACCATTGATTAATACTGTTAGTCATTTAGTCTGCAGGTTTAGCCATGCACGGTTGCAGAGTGGCAATATCTCAGTAATATCACATCGAGTCTCAAAATACAACAATCTTCTCTGTAGATCTATTGGTGGATGGTAATGGTCATAACCCGAGTTTAAATAGCGTCACTTCGTGAACACACACAGTCGGGGCATTAATGTAAACTTCTCCTTCGAATAATTTGTAAACGGGATTGTGTAATTGGATTTTGACAATCTGTTTATCTCGATCACGGGTCTGTTTGCAGGGATGTAGTTAGCAGCTTCAGTAACTATGGCCGTGCTACAGTATTTCAAGCTGTATGCTAAGAAAGCGGGCTGCACACGCCACGAAGCAAAACCCTTTTCCACACACACACGAACACTGTAAAGACGAGAACAGTTCTTCTCAGACTTTTATTGACTTGTGCATTTTTTTCCCTCGGTTTGTCAGAAATGAGACAGAAGTGCAGTCGCAGGGCTTCTAGCTGAGCTCCTCTCTGCTCCTCCTGCATATGAGCCTGAACGAGCTTATGAAGCAGCAGTGTAGAAACATTCAAATCACACAATACACCGTTTAATAATCCCTTTCTAGTCGCCTTTCTAAAAAAAAAAAGGTGTTACATAAAAGAGTTATTTGTTTTTACTAGTTTACAAAGATGAATTCATTTTGCCAGTGTGCCCCCCCCCCCTCCTCCCTCCCTCCGCCTCCTCCAATGAATGGGTTCCTGTATTCAAGGCCCAAGCAGCTGCAATGAACAAGATGGCGTTCAAAGCCTTTTTCATCTCGGCTCCTTCTCGGACTGGGAGAGACATCTGCCGAGCATCGGATGGGTCACAGTTTGGCATACTAGATTTATTGGATATCCTTATTGTAAAAATATATGCAGAATGTATATGTTTTAAGAAATATTTGAATGCTGAAGGCTTTCTTTAGCTGATGAAGCCAGTATGCACCTTGGACACCGGATGGGGAGGAGATGATGTACAGCATCCATGTGAACACATGAGGGAACATAGTTATTCTGATGAATAATGGTGTTTGTTTTATTTACATAGGAAAAAAAACATATTTGCACATTTTATAATATTATAAAATAAATTTAAGGGCCTATATGAAACATCTGGAACCACACCTCTTAGAAATCAGACCATGTTTTAATCCAGATTTTAGCCCAGGAACGTTTTTCTGTCTGACTCAATGTGAACTGTATTTAATTTTTTTTAAGGTGCCCAGGTGTTTTATTTGAATAGTAGAATGCGAACTAGGCTGATTCGCGAAGTCACTGGTTTTCTTCTTATGGTTTCGTTTACATTTGATTGTTGGCATTGACCCAAAAAGTTACTGATTAGACAGCTAAGTAACTGCATGAAGGCATGTTAACCATCTAAGCTTTAAGGCTGCTGTTGTGAGCTGCACGTGAGAAATCTAGAGAATGGACAGCTTCTTGTTCTTGGACAAAGACATTGAGTATATTAATCTTGTGTCTGTGTTTTGTCTCCATCTGTGGAGTACGTCCCAGACATGAAATGTAACATACAGTCACTCTCCCAAAATGCTGTTCTTCTGAATTTCTGTCTGGACGCTTCCTCATTGGGTGAAGTTTCATACAAATGATTAAGACATTCAGTGACTAAGATGTTTGATAATTCATTATTTTCCAAGCATCTATGATAATGTTTATGTTGAGCTTGAACTCAACTTGTTTTTAAAAGTGACAGCAGTGAGCCACGTTTGTTTGACTGTGCAGGTTTTACTTCAACAAGGGATGCACATTTACAGCCATTTAAATATTCCAGTACTCGCATTACTTTATGACCGGGTACTTGGTTATAAGTTTGTTTTTTAAAGTAAAAAAAAAAAAGCAGTGTGTGATACAGACATAGAGGTGGACGGCTGTGTTCCCTGCAGTGTGTCCGTATGGCGGCGGTCTTTAAATACCAGTTCTGAATGAAATGACTAGTGATGGTAACGTGTCTCTGTGGTGCGATCTGTCCACGACTCTGTAGTGTATACGGGGGACGCTTCCTGCTAAAAGGGGAGCCGTGTCGTTTTTGGGACATCATTAAAGTTACTGCTGAGGAAGAAGTTAAATTGTGTAGGTGTGTCAATGTTTGATTGGCCGACCAACAATGGTGTCAGTCTCACCAGTCAGCACCATCAGTACTCAGCAGATGAACAATTCTGAGTATTTATTATTGATTGAGGCCTGCTGTGATGTCCTGTCGCTCCAGGTAATTCAATAGTTGACCAACTTCTTCTGTATTGTAATTCATGCTCAAGTCATTCATTCGCAAACTGCCTTTTTTTCATGATCTTTTTTTTAACCGAGCCTTTAGGGGCTCCTTGCAAAACAACAACACTCCCTTTTCTAAAAAAAAGTTTCACTTGGGACTCCGTTATCACAACAGGTGAGCCTCATGTGGGTCTTGTTGTCAAGACACAGCCAAACCAAGAGAGAGCAGTACCACATCCCCAACAAGAAGCTGCAAAAACCGATGAAAAGAATGCTGGGAAGTACTTGGTTAATGGCTACTTCCATGCTGCCATCATGCCTCACTATCGGGATGTAAACAGCAGCAGAGTGGACAGATGGACTCTCTTGGTACCGAGCAGTTTGGCGACATATTGATGTAGGAAAATGGAGATGAAGTTGTATGATGGCCGTGTCAGGTTAGACTGGCTCTATTTCCACCAAGCGCTCCGGTATGGATCGGCACAGCTTGGTTCGGTAAAGCCTGATCCAGTTTGCGTTTTCACAGCCAACCGTTCCCTCTTTGGTATGCCAGATGCAGATAGCCGCTTCAGCTGCGTAATAGCGTCACATGACAGCAGCATGACACAGTGTATCCCGTTAATAAATTCGAAGAAGAAGAAAAATGTGACGCCGTTAAAGGGATACTTCACCCATTTACATGAAGCTTTGTATCATTAGAAACATGGTAGCAGTGTTGAATGGTCGTGAATCCAACCCTCATTTTGCCCTGAGACGAGAGAAATATGTTTTTCTTTGCCTGGAAGTTTTCTTCATGTGATGCAATTTGACGCTTTTTGCATCATGTAAATGGGTGAAGTATCCCTTTAACAAAGACCAACGATGGAAGACATCCAGCACCCGTCTTTGGCATGTGGCTCTATGTTACAAAAACGTAATCAAGCTTTGATTCAGTGTCCTACGGAGACAAACCGAAGTGAACTGCTTGGTGGAAACCAAGCACATGTAACCAGCACATGAATGTGAAAGTTAACCTGAAGTCTTGACTTTAGGCTGGCATCGCTAGTAGTAGTAATGTTAGCCCCACTCTGCAAACTAATTTGACGTTGTTTAACCGTAGACTTTCAGCATAATCTGAATTTAAATGGACATTTAATAAAGAGAGAAATGAGTTGCTGAGAAATGTCCTTGTGATTAATATGTATAATTGATTGATATAATCGATTTAGGTGTATTTATTACTATTTAAATTGAGAACACGTCTCTTCGCTGTTTCCTGAATAGTATTGAGTCTTATGACATTTTATAAAGCCAAGCCATTTTATTTATACATGGCTTATGGCTGTAATTCAGATAAGACTTAAAAAGAAAGACAGGGTGTCAGATGCTGGCAGCCAGTCAACACACGGCCTGAGGGAGTACCATGGTGGTGTGAGCAGCCGTCCTGCACCACAGCCGTCACTCGCTGCTCAAGCAGCAAGTCGGAAACAGGCCTGACAGCTTCACTGATGAACTATGAATGAACCAGTCACCAACACTGCTCTCACTTGGGAACAGAACTGGGAACACACTGAAGGTGTTGGCCTAATCTGCAGTTATAACAAAAAAGTTGAAATGATGAAGGTGATTTGTCTGGTCTGTGTATGGACAGGCTTTTGTTCTCAAGTGTAATCCCACTGATTCGTATTTCTTGATTTATTTTTTTTTAAATCTGCAGGATGTGAATAGGATTACATTCTTAGTCTGTGGATTTAACTCTTTGGGATTATTTGTCTTTGGGTTCACTGATGGATATTTATTTATCACTACTGGTATGATAGAGATGTACAAGTACATCCAACCAATTATAGATCCAGATCACAAACTGTGTGACTGTGTTTATATCACAGCTTTAAATGGTAGATTTGGATTAGATATATTGATCAACATATATACAACATATCAAATAGTTTGTAGAGTTTCTCCCCCTCCATGCTGTTTATCCTACATTGCTCGGTGGAAATTATCATTCAACTAGTATAGCTACAGTGTCCTTTCCGTGTAAAAAAAAAGTGTGGTGCACTTGCAAAGCACTTAAGTCGTCTTTAGACCACCAAAAGCTCTCTATACTCGGCCACATTAGACCTGTGGCTGAGTCTTCCATAAAAGCTTCCTGCTCGCCCATCATCATGAAACAATACTTCAGTCTTAGCTATCCAAGGACTTCATAAAGATTTGTTTGCAAACAGTCTACTTCATAGCTAATATACTGACTTTCTACACTCAAACATACACAGAGTTGTCCCCATTTTCACCACTATCAATAAGGCCAGTTAAAGGCTGAGTGGCTCCGTAAACCAAAGAGTCATGTTGGTTTGCTCTTGAATGTTGGACATTGTAGAACCAGACTCACAACAGCAACACAGAGGTTGACAACACTTTTACTAAGGGTCATCCACATTTTTAGTTCAGAGACAATGCTAGTAAAAACCTGTAATGTCAATGGCCTGTTTAGATACCCTGATGTGGAAACATAAATAGAGTTCTGAGCACTCCTAATTGTAAAATGGTATGTTCTCAGTCACTGACCTGTGCGTGCAGTATCTGGGTCAGAGTGAGATACAACAAAGCAACCAGGTGACTGGTGTCTCTCTGGACCAGGCGCTCTTGATGAAGCGTCAGCATTGTCCACCTGCTTATGAGAATAGTCTGACGTGTTGAGGCTGTGTGAGGGTCTGACAATGAACAAGGACGACTGCGTTGACTCAACAAAAGCTAGCGACATACTGCAGGATTTCGCGGCAGCACTGATGTGCTTCGATGTCCCGTTGAACGTACGTGATGCACAGAGGAAAAGATGAGACATAACACAGATCTATCAGTGCGTCTGTGTTGCCCCCTCTCTGACCCAATGAGGGACACGATCTGTCCCGTATTCCCCTGCACTCTTAGACATGTCAGAGTGAGGCACTGCACAAGAAAGAGTGATGGCGCTCTGCTCAAGTGCACCCCAGCAGTGCTCAGGAAGTGGCTCCTATCCAGCTTACCCGTCCATCTTCAAGGCTCACTCTGTAATTGAACCTTCCCAATGGACGAGCTTACTGCAAAAAATACAAACTGAATGAAAATCAGTAATTTGATTGATAACCTTTAACTTTGGACCTTGGATTGTATATTGTCAAAGTAATGTGTAATAAGTTAATAATAAATTTTGTATAATAAGTTAGTTGGCACCAAATAACGTGATTTGATTAATTAAAAATAACATCTAGTGGGTGGAGTTGTGAGAGCAGATCTAAACCAGAGCTAAAGCTCCGCCCCTCTCGCCGTTTGTCAGGTGGCTGCGTTACAGTTTGAGTGCAACATTATTATTATTTTTTTTAATTTTTTTTTATTTTTGGCTTTTATGCCTTTATTATAGAGGGAGGACAGTGGATAGAGTCGGAAATCAGGGAGAGAGAGTGGGGAGAGACATGCGGGAAATGGGCCACAGGCCGGACGCGAACCTGGGCCGCCCGCGCGTGAGGACTGAGCCTCAATACATGGGGTCGCGTGCACTGCCGCTGCGCCACCGGCGACCCCTTGAGCGCAACATTTGACTGACATTACCACACACGCGTAAAGTTCAGAATAATTCACTTAAACCTTCGAGCAATGTTGATGCCGGCAAGTGAGGGAGATGATACTTGACCTTGTAGGTCCCGAGTCCACAGGTCGCGCAACTCTCACGTTCAATGCCAAACCATTGTAGCTCAGCGCTAACTGTTCTGAGGGCGTAAAAGCCATCGGCCTCAGCTCGCCGAAGTTAAACTTTGAGGACGTGCTTATGAATGACCTAACAGGTCGGGACGTCTGATATCAGATTTGTTAAAAACGCTGCCAGAGGTACTTCCAGGTCGAGAGCAGCTGCTAACTGCAGGACATGACTCCTCCTCCCTGATCTTCATCTTGAATTAAAGAACATATTAAGCATACAGAGCGATCTAAAACACAGCTAACGGACATTACAGATGGAAGCAGAAGTTAAACTTTCATAACCTAGCAACAATGAATGCTGGTTAAAAGCTCCCTGAAAACAGAGGCGGTGGTCTTTTCACTTAGTAAATGAAATAAAAAAAGAAATAGTCCACATTTCTTTAGCAATGGTTCTGCAGACTGGCCTCACAGGAAATGTGAAAACACACTTCCTTGATTCAGATGAGCCAGTATACAGTATTTATAAGTGTCTTTTTTTGATCTTCATACAGGTTATACATGAATAAGGCTATTGATAAACAACAGGAATTAGAACTTGATTGAGTAATATAAATAATACACATATTTTGAGGGGTTATTTTTTTTGGCTGTTTCGATGACGTGATTCCACTATTCTTGACATGTTCACAGATTCATAATGAAGTGCTACTTGAACAGTAACACATTAAACATTTCTGTTCATAACGCTTCTTTGGTATTTCTCCCCCAGGAATCCCAAAGGGCCAACATGTCAAAGAAAATTCTACCTCAAGTTTATTTTACTTTTTTTTTTAATGTGCGCACACTTCTGAGTACTTTGCAGCAGCTGTTATGCACACATAGCTTGTCACCACTAACAGAAACATCTAGCCACTGTAGTGAATAGTAAAAGTGGCACAGCTCGAGTTTAGTGACCCACACAGAAGCCTGTCACCACTCACACTGTCGAAAACTGCCCAAAGCCCATAACAAAGCTGAGCAGGGCTCTGCTTTTAACAGAGATGTTCTGTACATTTTACTGCCACAGGGAAACATGACCAAACCTGAAGGAAGAGATGATGAGCAAGGACAGTATTAGCCTCTTTTTTTCAAGGCAACAATGGCCACGGCTGCTTTTGCAAGAGCGTGGGGTAGTTGTCATGTGATTCTGTACGCACTTGTTCCTCTCTTGGAAGCTTGGAAGGAAAACAGGGGGGGAGGGGTATCATCATTAATGCAATCAAAGCAGTGCTTTTCATGTTTCTAGAAAGTCAAGCTTGTGTTTTTTTTTGGCTGGCCTCTCATTCTTCTCATTAGTTGTGATTTAAACATCAACATCTTTCTGAATATATTTACAGTTTCTAAAAATCCTTTCACCATGGACTTCTTTCTTTACTTAGGGTTTATCTTCAGGCTTTGTGGACCTTCATTGGAGAGACAGGACAATAGATAGTTAAAGCACAAGATAGAGCTGGGAAAGGAGCCACAGGTTGGATTCAGACAAAGGCTGTACGCTTAGGTTCTTTCGAATTGTGTTGTTCTGGAGATTTTATCAGATATTTAGTTGTTTTTTGCCATTTCCTAGAAAGTTGATCAGTTCAACTAGGCTTGTTGTCTCACTGATGTTGCGTCTTCTCTAATCAGACATGATAGATAGATAGATAGATAGATAGATAGATAGATAGATAGATGGAGCACATACAGGGCCTTCTTTAATACCCAATATTAAAACATGCAGTGAAGTGAAATTCTTTTAGGCGGCTGTGAAACACAAGAAATTACACTGATGCCTTTTTTTATGTGAGCTACAAAAGCAAAGAAGTTTCTGCTTTAGATTCCAGTCGATGTCACGCTTAAAAGCAAAACTGGCTCAGTGCGCACTGGCCAGGCAAGTTTATTTATACAGCACATTTCAACAACAAGGCAATTCAAAGTGCTTTACACAAGACACCAGTGCACACTGCACAGCCTTCCCTCAGCCCCGCCTTACTCCGTGCTCAAACTGAGTAGGACTGATCTCTATTCTAATATGCTGCCCCAAAGTTGATTCAGATCTTTATTTCTTTTGAGAATTTTACTGAACAAAGTCTTTCCTTCAGTTTGATTAACCTGGTTGTCTACATGAACTGTCCTGTCAGTGTGAACAGAGCTGAGAACAAGAAACCCAGAGGGAGTTTGACTCCCCTCTTCTTCTTCTTCTTCTTCTTCTTTTTTTTTTTAGAAACTCATCGTTCAACTGTAAGATGTCTGCTGTATTAATGTTTACCATGTCAGGGTCAGAGATGCGATGCCAACCTCATTGAAGGGACTACAGGACTCGAAGGCTTCCTTCTCTAGCACTTGCTTATGTTCAGCTTTTAGGTAAAGTGACTCTTGTTGAGGAAATGTAAGGCTTTTACAATAATACACTTATTGCCCCTGGCGTCAAGTCTGCTGATGTGAAAGGGTTTCTGTATCACACACACGAGTCTAATAGGTCCTTTTTAAAATGCTTCTTTTTCTAAAGCCAAACCTCCAGCCTTCACTAAGAATAGGCTTCATCACACACATTGCATGCATATAAACTGTGTCAGGTATTCGTGAATGCTGTCGTACTAATGGGCCCATCTTTGTCCTGCATGGATGCTTAAGTGGACAAATGTTTGACATGAATTGCTAAAAATGATTTACCGGTGCAAAACTAATTCCAAGGCTGTGTTGAAAGGCAATGGTTGATCGTTTTGTAGCACAAGACAAACCTGCTACACAATATTTAAAATGTGTATATATAGTTTATCACTGAAACAGGCGGGTACTAGCAAAGGACATCGATGTTGCATACAATACATCGAATCCAACACTTTATAAAGTGTTTTCAGCTCCACATTTCTTCGTCCTTTGTTAAATCCACAGCATTGTTAAAGACGTCTCATTTAATAATCTAGGCTTATAATGTTGAAGTAATGGGCTATTTTAAGAATGGAAATGTTCCAAATACTAAGAAAACACTGACCTTTTTCATCTGTCTCGTAAACTCTATTCTTGTCATTTTAATTTTATTTTAAGGGCAGGTTAGTGTCCTCAAAGGCTGCAACAAAACCTACTGACTGTCTTATAATGAGCGGCGGGGGCTCAGATGGTAGAGTCCACTGTCTGTCAACTGGAAGGTTGGGGGTTTGATCCCCAGCTCTTGCAGAAACATGTCCTTAAACCTGAAGCAAGACACTCCAAATTGCTCCCACTTCTCGGCCAGTGGTGTATG
This sequence comes from Symphodus melops, assembly GCF_947650265.1. NCBI lineage: Eukaryota > Metazoa > Chordata > Actinopteri > Labriformes > Labridae > Symphodus > Symphodus melops. The sequence continues at coordinate 7,713,920 of NC_136703.1, forward strand.
AATGTGTGTAAATTAGTATAAATGGCTTCTGATGGTCACTTAACACAGAAACGTCTGCCTGCCGTCAGTGTGTGAATGGGTTTGCTGTTCCGCCTCTATGAGCTTCAATAAGAAGTTTCCCCCCGAAGTGGCAGAATTTACATCCTGGGCATTTAGTTAACCACTTATAACTTTTTTTTTTTTTTGGCCCAATAGCCCCAGCTAGCTTCTTTTAGTAATCTGGGACTGAAGACAGCAGGACATGAGTTGAAACACTCCTTCATCAGGTAGACCCGCAGTAATGGAGGTCGTAATCCGCGCTGCACTCAGGACCTAAAAACATCCGCAAACAGCACGTCAGGAGATTCATTGTTCTTCACAAATCATTCAGTTGCGTTACTTTTCGTCTCAGAGGGGTCTCGCTGTGCGATTAGGTAACATTATGTGTCTTACAGAATGATTTTCTTGTAGCATGTGCGACATGCATAACCCTGTATTCAAATCTTACGCCAGTCACTCTGCTGAACTGTAAAGGGAGCCTCGTCAGTTTGATAGTTGTGCGACTAATGGGTGCCTTGATGTTTGTGAGTGACAGGGTACATGTGACATGTAGCGTATAGGCACTATATAAGTGCATTCAGTTTGTCATTGACCATTTTTGTTGCATGAATTGTGCGACAGTATCATCAGAAGTGTATTAACGTATGCTCACTCATGTGTAGCCTTAAGATCTGCTCTACTTTCAGTGAAGCAAAATAGGTTATGGGGCCTGAGGCTTTTAATTTTCAATTCAGTCATTCTTCTTTTGGGAGGGCGAAGGCGGCCCGGGTAATGTATGTTGCATAGCCTGTTTGTTGAGCTGAATGAGTCCTCTCCTGTGTGAGGAAAGTGCCTGCATGTTCTTGTTGGTTCTGCATAAGAGCGATTTAAAAAAAAAAAAAAAAAAAACTCCCTCCTTCTGCAATGATATAAGAAAGTATACATGGCTCCATAGTTGTCTTTCCACGAATGATCGTTGGTTAGCATTCATGCTTCGTCCTGAAATAGATCATCAGACGGGATCCACATTGTCAACTATTGCCACGAGGGACTTTAGGATCTACTTCACTAAAACACATAATTGAGGGATAAAACGGAGAGAAGAATTAAAACATGACTCATCTGAAATACAGAAATTACATTCAGATGAGCTCCACTTTCATACTTCTATGAACAACCTTTTGATTTTGAGCTAAACAACAATCTATTTATTGAGGAGTACAGACAGATCAAGGTTCACCGTCTGTTAAATAGATGGCAGCATGGAGCCGAACGCCACAATGCCATTGCATGTTTGTCGTACAGAATGACAAACTGAGCATTATTGGATGGTGCTTTCAAGAAATGCCCTTGAGGCAGCCCCCTTTTTTCTTTTTCTTATAGGATTATCAGCCCTCTTGTTCCAGCCTTCGATGTGACCTCTTCTTATTTCAGCTGCATTTGCCATGCATCACTTCCCCACAGCACTTAGATGGATCCTGTTACCTTGGCCACAAACCAGCCGAATCAAACTGGGGAAAAAAAATAAATGCACTTACGATGTTTCATCGCTGTTTTACTTTAGTTAAAATAGCGAAACAAAATTTTTTTCTTTCAATTCAAATCATCAGAACAATTTGAACCATTAGTCAGACTAAGGTTACACAACCTGACATCACTGTAACTGTCAGCGGTCAATGATGTAAGGTGGCGTAACCTTTCTGATTTTGTCCTTACCGTTAACGGAAGCCTGCATGTCCGGATGTCAAGTGAGAATGCGGCTGATTGAAGAGAACGCTTAAAAGTGTAGATGAACATTAACATGTGCAGCTGTAGGGACCACGGGGCAAACACGTGTTGAATGCTGTGACAAAGAGATGGGGTTCCATGCAGCAGGGTGTAAATTGCTAAACCATCATCTACACACAACCTGCGAGCACTAACGGGAACTTCATGTTTTAAATAGTGAAAATACGCCAATGACCATAAACTCTGGTATATAAGAAGCTCTTGTTATACTCTTTCATTGATAAATGCAGTATGTCTTAAACACCGGTGAGATCAATATTAGAAATGACTCTCCACTCATTGTGTACTGCAGGCTGGGCTGGGAAGACACAGGCTACCTGCATGACTTTTAAACATCTCCCTCACGAGGTCTTAATCCTGCATTTAAAAAGACGCTTGTATATTGTTCTGTTAATAAACCTTGGTAAGTTCTTCTTTGATTAAGTCCTATATTAAAGTTAACATTACCAGCGGAGGTGGCTAGCAAAACTCTCTGGCTTTGTGTCTGTACTTTACAATTTTCACGGTAGGCTGAAAACTCAACTACCGTACTGTAGCTAGTAGGAGCGCCAACAGAGCGACACAGCTGTACACAAACATGCATGTTGTACACTTTGCTGAACACAATCCTTTACCTTTTTGACTTCCCATGCAGCAACAACAGCCATGAAACCAGTGTACACGCCATACTCAAAGACAACTTTCAGGAGCAGGGCTGCAGATTCCTGCTTTGATTCAACAACATTAGCATTTGCAACAGCAGGACCGTGAGCAGGGCAAATGTGTAAAGTCACAACAATGGCAGTTTTTTTCCCCCTGGACTTTCTGGTGGTAGTTGACTTATTTATCCGGTTATTTGTTGTTAGTTTTTTTGAAAGATTACTTCTCATCAGTTGGCCTGCTTAGATACATTAATTGGTTGAATAATGATCCAGTCAAATAGATGGAAAGTTGAAGCATCGCTCTTCTTTGTCATCTTTATGATAGACCTTTATTTTGAAATTCCCTCTTCACGCCTCTTTGAAAGTTTGCGCCCAGCGGCACGTCTTTCGGAACTTTCAAACAAGCTCGCAGCAAGCGGACGTTATCAAGCAACTAAGATCAGTAAAGATAATTCCTTTTCTGACTTGAAGTGAAATGTAACTGTGTTACAGTAGAGTGTGTACCTCATAGGGCTGTCAAGAACCTAGAAGAAGGGGTCGTTGGTTTAAATGTCCTTTAAAGAAAGATTAACGTGCAGTATGCTCTGAAGTGCACATCTTTTCCTGAACTCAACCTAATCAACCTAACTGCTGTAGTTTCATGGTAAAAAGTAAAAGGCACGCGTGCTGTAAACTTAGACACTAATCTTTCCTCTTAGAGGAGAACATGACTACTTTTTAAATGACACATAATGGATTATAGAGTTTTCTGAATCAATATATGCAATGCATCGATGAGTCGATATTTTTAAACAGCCCTACAACATAATATCGTCTGATATTTCTACCAAAACTTGAATCTAAGCGCAATGAAATTGACATTGGCTGGTATCATCTTGCTGACATCTCTTAGGTCGTTTGCATGACTTGTGTATTAATGATGCAGTCGTCCAGTTCTTTAGCATTTAAACAGACAATCTTCACTTCTATCTCACCTATAAGGTGAGGCTGCTAGAGATGTTGTTGCCATAGCTAACATTAATGTTCTGCTATGAGAAGCTAACTAAGCCTCGCTCCCCTTCACCGAGGTGTTAATTAGCAGCTCCTCTCCCTTTTCTTGTTCACTCTCATTAGTTTAATCTGGCTCTGTCCTCTAGCTTGCTTCTATCCTCTTGTGCACCAGAACATCTCGCTGCCTTCAGCACGCCTTATGTCATCAAGGTGGAGCCTTTTATCTCCTGAAAAATCTCTCTCAGGTTTGGGCTTTTTCCCGCCTTTAAATAAGTCTGATGGGGATTTTTTTTGTTGATGTGTAATTTAATTATAATATTTTAAACGCATGTTAGTAAGTTAGTTTATCTTTACTCATTAGACCTGTGCGCCAAACGTTTAGCCAACCCATCTACATGACAAATGTGAGTCAGCCGACCTCTTCATACATTTAACCAACATAACTACAACATACAACATAGAGTATGTTGGTTGATTTAAAATGGAGAAATCAAATGTTTCTAATACACATTTGAGCAGATATTAAATACAATATTAAGCAAACTTTAGTGGTTAAACAATCTTAAAATGCGTTTTATAAAACATCAGATTGGTGTTCTTGCGCAACAATCTCTGCTTTAACACTAAGTCATGACGAGGAAATAGATATAGTGTGAAATAAAGGTGCTCATACAAAGTGAAAGGAGAAAAAATACCATTCAAGTGTTTTTGTCTGTGGAGTCGAATTACATTTCCTCTCTCCTTCTTACTGTGTTGTGCTTGAAATGTCTGAGCTGATGGGAGTGGCTGGAAAATGTGAAGTCTGCCTCCCTCCTCTCTCTCTCTCTCTCTCTCTCCTCCCTCTCCTCCCCCACAGCCTCTCTAAAAATAGCCGGCATGAAGAGAAGGCAGGGAAGTAAAGGCTCTATTTGATGGGCTGCCTGTGGTTTCAAGACACCCACCGGAGTACAAGGGGAAGCATGTCCTCTGAATAACACCATTAATACTTAGACCAGTGGCTGGTGGAGATTTCAAATTAACTTGCACTAAGATTTTCTGAATTTTAAATATGCTTTATCTATAAGCACTTGTGCCAATAAGCAGAAAATACATGACTTGTTTTTGTTGGGGTTTTTTTTATCTTCATACAGTCGGTCTACAAGTCAAACAGGAAGAAGCTTTGTTATTCTTTTTAAACTTTATAGTGCAACTAATTGCGACCCAGCTCACTCTAAATAACTTAAACCTTATGACAACTTGGAGTTTGGTTCAACAGCTAAAGGAAACTTTGCCCTTTTTTAATGTCCTCTATTCTCACTATTAGATTCATATCACGGCTAACCTAACCCACATCTAATCTGTGGGCTACCGCTAGGCTTGAGCTGATCTAGCTGTGATCTTTGTAGATCACATGATCTCCCCGTTAAACCAAACAATCTGTCAGCTCTCTCACAGAATCCCTCAAAGATATAAAAACATGGCCAGTCATTTTCTACATTCCAATGATGGCAAAACAGGTTTTTTTAATGCTTGTTGGAGACATTTAGCAGACACCAGCCGATAGTTTCTTGGGCAAAAAGAAACGTTACTTTTAGAGCACCTACATTCCTTGTAGTCTTCTTTAAATGTTTGGGATAATGAATCAAAGTTTGCTTCAAGCTGGGACAAAAGCCAGTGTTCTCATCACTCCTTCCATGTCAAGGTGCCACTATGAACACACAGTAGTGTTAACACTTGCTCAAACAATAGTGCTGTGAGTCGCACCTTTACAAGAAGATCATGTTCACTTCTGGATTCCCAGGCTGCATTATAATTCATTAAGGATTCATTCAAATACCGTTATACAAGTCATCCCGATTAAAATGGATTTGGTTCGGTTTCAATTTAATGGAATGAAAATTAATGATTGACTCCCAAGTCATGTTTCTCTTTATGGAAGTGAGAAAGGGGTGAAAGATTTGATTCGAATGAACATGTTCTACAGTTTGTTAGTTAGACGAGGCCTCCTGTACACACATCCATTAACATTAAGGACATGAATACAAGTCTTTTTCACACAAACACGCCCAAACAAAACAACGCTTTGGTTAGTTTTTGGTCAAATATGAACATTTGTTATTTCTGATTTAAAAAAACAAACAGAAAAAAAGTAGCTCTTCTGTAGATCTCACCTCAAAGGCTTTACAAAGTCATGCTTCCTGACAAAGACTCATTAAAGCCAACATCAAACTAAAAGGAGGTGATAGACCTCAGTCACACAGCACCTGTTATGACAGGAGAGTAATATTAATATTATTTTAATATTATAGTAATATTTGTTCTGATCAAATAATATTAATCAAAACCCTTACACACCGTTTAGCCTTTTTTTTTTCTCCTTTCCTAATTTTTCTCTGATCGTTAATTTGCAGATCACATGACATTTTTGCTGTGTCTTTGTTTTTAATTTGACATCCATCTTGATGAATTAATGTCTTGTTTGATATCATGAAACTCAGCTCGAACGTATAAAGCATGTCATGAAAGTAATCACTCGATCTCACCTTATTAGTGTGTACCTTTGTCATTATGTGATGTGTTTTCTTTAATAGGTAAAATATCTATTTGTCGAGGTTGTAAGCATTTTTTATTCCTCTATAATTAAAATGGATCACAGGTTGGTCTCTAAGGTGACTTACCAGTTCCTCTTGGGTTTCTTTGACTTTTTTTAAAGGCGGTCACAGCCATAAAATTCTATTTCACCTCATTGTTCTGAGGGTCGTCTGTTTTTGCTTCTAACACATCAACAGTGTGTGACTGGGACAAATGCTCCAATAAAAGCTTTCGATTGGCTGAGCCGACTGTTTGTGTTCTGACGTCACTTCTGTAATCAATCTCTGTATAAAGGCACCAAAAAAGATTGTATCTTATTCAGGCCAGGGTACCCTCTGCTATTATCAAACCATTGAAAGGAGACACTGATCAGCACTGACTCACATTTGTAACAGATTCTCTGGAGTGTGAAAAAGTTGGAACACAGCCTCTGATTGGTTAAAAGACTCATCACATCACAAGGCAGGCACCTGGAAGTGGCTAACTGCATGGCTAACAGTTACCAACATGGAGGTTGGCATGAGGAGTTTTTGATCATTATGGATTTACTGTCTCTTTAAATCCTCCTGTAGCTTCAGGTGGTTTCATGAATGTCACGAAAGAGAAACAATCCCAGCAGTGATTTGTTAGAACAGCACAGGCGTCTTCACAGTAAACAATGTTTTGCTCGCAGCGCTCCAAAGTTATTTAATCTCACAATCCCTCTGACTTTATACAAGATTCAGACCTGACAGGAGCAATATGTTGAACATTAAAGGGACGGCAAAAAGGACACTGCCTAAGTGACTCCATTTGTTCTGCTTCTGATTTGGCTTAATTTGTTTATAGGCCCATAAGATGACACTTGATTGTGCATTTAAATAAAGGGAAATAAATTGAATCTTGTATAAGGCAAGGTAATATTAAAAGTTGGGTCGTCGTGTTAATGTAATGCATTCGACACACAGGGCAGCCTCTAAACTGGTTGGAACACATCCTTGACCTGAAACAAATGAATCAAAATGGTGGTTTAACCCTTGTGGAGATGATCCTCAGTTGATAACTTTGCCTCTTACAGAGTAGAATTATCCAGTGATACTGCCATGAGAGGTGTTATCACTAACCCTTCGGGATAAAGTGCCTTGCTTGGATGCAGACTGGCCAATCAGGTGACAGGCAGCTACTGAGATGTCAGGCAGTGGGAGGATAAGGTGTTCCTTCAGATGGTCTCAACACTCTCTAGGACAGAGGATCAATATCTAAACGCAGAGGAAAGGAGGTAAAGTTTAAACTCGGTACGGTAGTTAGTCGGAGGCGTTGAAATGAATCGTTTCTATAATTCCTGCTGATGGGGACGAGGACGATTCTGCATCACTGCAGAGACGGAACATAAATGATTATTGCATATTGTAGTTGCTGGTAGATATTCCCGTTACTGCTTGACTTCTGTGATATATTTAATTTAGTTTACAACGTACACTGATTTCTAAAGCACTTCTTAATTAATAAGAAATGTTTCTCTGACTGCTCGTCTTTATTGGTAAAAAAAAGAAAAAAAAGAAAAGTGGCCTGTGCAGTCATTTATAAAATTGTGGATGCATTGTGAAATCGAATCAAATGATTGATAGTCGGTTTTATCGTTATTAAATCAAGTTGTGAGAGCCCTGGTAGTTAGTGTTTGACATGAAGTAGGCTGAGCGTGTTTTATGGGGAAGTTAAGCTCTAAACGGGCCAGACTGAGTTCCTCAGTAGTTTTCAGTGGCTTTGGTCACACTGAAACCTCCTGCTCATCTCGCTCATTGAAATCAAAGCAGTTCTGGAACTTTTTTTCCACTCACTTGATGTAACTTCCAGAGGTTGTGTTTGTGTGTTGATATGATTGTTTCAACTCAAATGTTTCTCCCCTCAGTGTCTCACTTGCAAATCTTGAATTCATGACTGCCATTGTGATGTTTTTTCGTTTTGAGTAAAGATCTGTGTTCTTCCTATGGAGGGTGAAAGTGTCCGTGCTAAGAGCGTCAACCAGTTGGATTGGGGTCAGCGGGATAGCCGCTGCTTTTAGGATCATCAGCAGGTTTTGTCTTAACCGGATTTGGCTGGAGGAGCTGAATCAACTGTGTCCCAGGATTACAGGGATGACATTGGAGGAGAGTTTAGAGTCCAGAGGCCGGGGCCATTGAGAGTTTCGTTAAAACTTGCCCATCGTCTGAGCACCTTGGCTTTGTAGTGGTTGCAACAAAATCCAAGTTGGTCTCTTGGTGATATCTGGACTCTTAATCCTCGCTTCATCCAGAAAGACAGCAGAGGGTACCCATGGTTCTTATGGCTGAGTTTGTTTTTTTTACATTGTGTATTACATTTTTGCCTTGCCTTGGTTATCAAGTGCTCAATGGGGCAAACGGTTGCAGTTTTTGTGAAGAGAGAAATATTCAACATCAACCTGAAAGCTTGAGCAGAAAAAGCTGCTGAACGTTTGTTGCTCAGTTACCGTTTCCAGCTGGCGAGACGAGGTCGTGGCCTGTCTACAACTTGTTTAGTTGAGGTCATTCCCTTTGAATTTGACGGACACTTTGTGATCGCCAGCTGCGTTTCGTTTTGTCTGTTTCCTCAAGTTCATTAGAAAGGATGAAGACTTTCTTGTCTCAGCACTTTTCCCTCAGCCTCACATGTCATTTGTTGGTCTGTCGTTCAGAAGTTAAAAAAAGTCAACAGAAGTGAACGTGCTGTGCATTTAGTGCTTTACTAAACCCATGGAGTAATCACTGTCTGATATTTATGTTGTGTTCTTCTTTTCTCCTGCAGATCAGCAAGAGTCTAGGCGGCGGAGCAAAGCACACCATTAGCAGAGGAAAATGAGTGAACTGGATCAGCTACGCCAGGAGGCTGAGCAACTAAAGAACCAGATCAGAGTAAGGCCCCATTTAAAATAGATAAATAAATAAAGTCACTTAAATATCTGAGCCAATTTCAATATGACATATATTAAATAACTTTATGTGGACACTTTATATTTGTTACTTGTGTAAAGGTAGACTCATCATAAAAGCTTTCTATTGGGATGTTTGTCATTCACTTTTTATTTTACATAAAGGTAATTCAATATCCATATTTTTTTCAAAGTTAACCTGTTAAATAAAAAACATCACATTGTGGAAAAGAGCAGGAAGATTAAAAAGTCAACGACATGATAAACTTTTTTTTCTGCTCTTTTTTGTGCCATAATGTTTCAAATCGCTGACACGTAACCTGAAGTGTTGTAATAGCGTCGAGCGCTCGTATCCTGTCAGGAGCTGCTGTGCTCGAGTTTACGGGCGTTCATTAGCTTCATTAGAGTGACATGCTACATCAGATTATTATGACAGTAATATTGTAATAGCTTTTTTCCTTTTACTCAAAAATTCTAAAATGTTAAAATATAGAACTATCAGTGACAGTAACCTTTTTATCAAAGATCTCATAATGACAGTGATTATTTTATTTCTTCATGACTATTGGCTTTAAATTGAAGAAACTTCAGACACAACAGAGAATGTCACCAGGATGAAACTCGCCTGTTTTAATCTAAACCTCACTTACAATATGAACAGGAGGCTTTCTTCTCTCTTTCCTCTCTGCAGGACCGGCTTGTTTATTGGTGCTTTATAAACAGCTTATTGTTCGGTTCTCATTCACTATCCCCATAGATCCATCGATTCACTGATGATAAACTAGTTGTGAGGAGTCAATAAGACGGATCTGTTGTAACTGAGTTCTTGTATTTCAGGATGCCAGGAAAGCGTGTGCAGATGCTACCCTGTCTCAGGTAAATGTTTTTCTTGTTGCAGATTTCACTGCCTTCTCTTTTCATATTGTCCTTTTTGAGTCATCTCCTTTTATAAAGCCCACCCTGCTTTGCAACACGTCTTGAAACTTGAGTGAAATCAGGAAAAAAGCCCGACTCAGCAGCCTGAAACTGACTCCTTCTGTCATGTTTACCTTCCTCAGATCACAGCTAACATCGACCCTGTTGGCCGAATTCAGATGCGCACTAGACGGACACTGAGGGGGCATCTGGCTAAAATCTATGCCATGCACTGGGGCACTGACTCGAGGTAATTTCTAACACTTAGATTCTTACTCTTAAACTAAATGTTCCTCAGCCATTCATCTTGTCTAAATGCTACAAATGTAAAAACACTTCTAATTGTTGAACACTGATCTATACATTCATTGTCCTGACAACAGGAGAGTAAGAAATGTGTGCGCTCGTACTCTGGGTTATGCAATTTTTGGTGCACACGCACTTAGAAGAACTGAGTCTCCTGAGTGTGTCGACTGCGTGGTGTGTCTGATTGCGCCGTGTTTGTGTGTAATGGGGGTGGGGTATGTGGGTAGAGAAAGTACTGAAAATAGAGTGAGCCTTGTTAAAGTTGTGTTCAGACTAATAGCCGAGGCAGATAAAGCGACACGCCTCAGATGAACACATCTCTCACCTCTGCAGCCAACCAGCTCATCCCTGTGGTGCTGATGTGCGTCAGTCACCAGAGGGACCTTAGTGTCCTCCCGTGTAAATGTGTAACGTGTTTGAAGTCACCATTTGAAGAGCTACTGAACTCTCCTGATCACAATAATCCCACCAAAATGAATCAGCATGATTTAAATCCAGTGAAAGATTGAATCCACGGGGCTGTCAAAAAAAAAAGGGGTCCTAAATGAAACACCTCTTTCTTTATAAAACAACCAAAAAAAAATCAGCTGTCAATGAAATGTATTCAATGTTCTTAACTGTAATTTAAATAGGGCCAAACACGGCTGTTTCCTCAACTTTGAAGTCAATCCTGAGCCATAAGTGTGTGAATGTGTTGTGTGTAGTCTGTGGTCATCACGTTTGTTTGATGACACTCGTAAAAAGACATTCTCCTTCTTTACCGAAGACATTTTCTTCAAACAGCAAACAGAATCCTAATTATCATGAGGAGGACCGTGCTGCAGGTGTAAGATGACCTGACCTCAGTGTGGCAGTTCAATAACTGTGTCTTTGAGAACGGTGGCACATCACTTATTTCAAACCCATCTTCCTGATATGACATTTTACTCATCTGCCATTGAGTAGGTCCGCTCTGAATGTGAGCTGTGTTTTCTTTATAAATCCAAGGATCCAGAAGAAAGCACCAAGGAATGTGAATGAGTGCAGATTAAATCAGCAGAACGTGTATCCACATCCAAGCACTTAAGCTGCATCAATATTTTATGATGGTTGGAGTACAGTTGAGTTCTTAATTATGTTTATTTTGGATGTGTTATTGTTTAGGTGCAAAGCTTTGCTGTGCACAGCCACTATCCCAGGTAATGTTCAGTAAGTGAGGCCTCATGTCTTTATCAATGTCTGCTAATCCTAGAATGGACTGGTGCAGAAATCTGAACTCACTATTTTATGTGCGCTCCAAACTCAACTTCCAGATTGTGCGAGGTAAGCGTACTTATTGTAATAGGAAATCTTACAAATCCAGCCCCCAGGTTCCCCGCGCAGCTCAGGTCTGCTCTCTGGATTAATCCAACATAAGTAACCACAGCGATGGCCCCAGTGCACATTGAAAGTAGAACAGGAGTGAACACACACAGGCCTGCTGGGACTTAGCACATCTTAACTACTGGCCTGACTCGAACACAGGAGCACACTGCAGCAGAGAAGGCGGGGACAGAAGAGACGGGAAGGATGTGCTTAAAAAATGAACAAATCCATCAAGTAATCAAAGCCGAGGGGGCGGGGGAGGGTCAGTCAACTGGGAGATGATGATGTAATACTTTGGGGCGCTCACTTGCAAAGATTGAACAAAAGAAACCATGTTGACTGTGTTTCTTCATTTCATTTCACCATGTCACTTAGAAAATAACCCAACACTTGTTTGTTGGTTTGATGCACAGAAACACTGACGGGTCTTTATCTTTGGCTTTACTTGAATCAGCTAAAGTGAAACGTAACAAAAGGCGAGTGAAGGGTGACACCTTTCAGCCCTGCTTTCAATACCGCCTGATGCCGGCAATCCTTGTCGTGACTTTCAGCCAGTGACAAAGGCTTCCATGTTAAATCCAGTCAGATCAGATACACACAGCAAGTTTACCTACAGAAGAGGATTAAAGCAGAACCACTGTAGAGCCAAAGCTGGACTTCATGTTGAGCTTTTTGTGGAAATCATTATTTTTATCCCCACTTTATGTTGCTCACAAATGTAATGTGAATATTTATGCACATACGAATGAAAGTGGGGATATAAAGTGTCCAACCCTAATTACTCAGATGGTTTGAACACTGGCTGAAATGTAAAACAAATCGAGGTCTTTTCTTTCCTTCACTAAGAGAATTGTTGTTTTCAGCACCATATACTACACGACCTTATAACTTATACACAATAGAATCTGTCTTTGTGTTATTATCGGTCTGCATCTTTCATGACTTGCAGTTTTTGAAAATTCACTATCCTGGGTTGAACAGCTGATTCCACTCTAAAAGTGTCTATTTATAGCGATCTTTTTACTTTCCCAAATAGTTAGAGAGCGCAGCAGGAGAACAGATAAGGTTCTGTATTGTGACCTTTCATTTCTTCTTTTCCACCAGGCTTTTGGTGAGTGCCTCCCAGGACGGCAAACTCATCATTTGGGACAGCTACACCACAAACAAGGTAGGCCTTTTATTTTTGTCAGCATTGACTTCCTCTTGAGTTTTGAATTATTCTCCGATTATTCTGCATCGTAAAAGAAACCAGGGACCATTTTTTTTCACATTCAGAATATATGTCGTAGATCAGGGTCAGCAGGGTCATGCTTTATGGAGTACAGATGGGGAAGCGGAGGAGAGTGTCAATAACAAAAAAAACAATGTAGCCAACTTAAAAACATAAACTTTCAAATGTAATGATACCAGAGGGAGTGGACTCATCATGTGAATATTTTCACCGTCTCCAAAAGGTCATCTAAAGCTAAAAACACAAAAGTGAAAGGGTTCATGCCAAACTCACACCGCTTGTATCTTAAACTCTTAAATTTACCTTGACGTTGACACGGCGTGTTAAATAGTTTGTCACACTTGTACAGATCAAAGATTTGAAAAATGTAATATCTCCCATATTCCAGGAAGTCTCCACATAATAATGTATGGGTTAGCATTGAAAATGTCAATAGTTTGCAGCTAGGTGAGGGAGTTTGTAGCTGGTCATAAAACAGACTGAACTGATTACTGATGCATCATGATGACGTACAGAAACCTGTACAAAGAAGAGTGGTGATTTAAAGGACTACACGATTAACTACTCGCGTATGAGCCAGCGTCTTCTTACCTTCACACAGCAGAGATCCATGTCGAGGAACATGTGATTGTTTGAAGTCAGCAGGAAAAGAGTTCTCCTCACAAGCGTTTGTCACAGTCGCTTTAGTTGAAGCTGTTCATAGTAACAGTCCACCTGTGTCACATGTCCTACCTTTACCCTGATCTGTCACTCAAACAGTTCATATATAATCTGTTTCCAGGTCCATGCCATCCCGCTGCGCTCCTCCTGGGTAATGACCTGCGCATATGCTCCTTCTGGGAACTACGTGGCTTGCGGAGGCCTAGACAATATCTGCTCCATCTACAACCTGAAGACCCGCGAGGGCAATGTGCGCGTTAGCCGTGAGCTGGCCGGACACACAGGTAGGCTGCGTTCATCCACAAGCACGTAAAACCTAGATTAATACTGAAACGACAACACATGAACTTGAAATCTGCTGTTTGTATTGGGGGTGTCCCGATCTGATATCGGTCCGGCATCAAGTAAAAAACGAATATCGAACTGCATCTAAAATCTCCAATATAAGCAGAACATTTAACAGACTTTAAAAGTATAATAAGATAATCCTTTATTCATCTCGCAAGCGGAGAAATTTACAATGTGTAAATTTATAATGTGTTTTTATTGGATTTATTGGGGTTATTTTTCAGGCTCTTCACAATTTTTTGATTTATTTTATTAATTGTAGAATACTGTAGATATTATGTTGAAGGTTAAAATGTATGTAACCAACTGATTAATAATAAATATATTGTCACTCTTTCTCATACCTACTGTTGCTGACTGTTCTGTTTGATCACTTGATCAAGCCTTTTCTAACGTGCCACACTACAAAACAAGAAATAAAAGTATGCATGATTCGTGCTTATATCAGATTGGATCAATATCGGTTCGGCCGATACTCAAGGCTGCAATATCGGCATCGTATCAGAAGTGAAAAAGTTGTTTCAGGACATCCCTAGCTTGTATCTGTAAGAATAATTTGACATTTTGTCCATGAAGGAACTCTGTGATCACTTTCAGGGAACACACCCGGGGGGGGAAACAAATTCTCTCCTTTAAATCTCAAGCAAGGAACTTTGAAGTCGTGACTTTTGCGACCGTTAATGACAATTTCTCCCGAATCTCTTACGATTCATCTTCTCTCCTGTAACACTGCTGGGAGCAAGGACAACAGCGTTTCATCTTCTTCACATTCACACATGGATTAAGAAAATGACAAACTGAACCATGTATCTTTTAGCAGGAGACGCTGTTTAACCCCCTGCAGCTGTTTCAGGCCTTAAAAAGAAAAACAATCCTTGTTGAAATATTCCGTCTAATTGCACCTAATCTCTCTTCCTTTTGTAGGTTATGAAGAGGCATGAGTGTTATTTTCAGTCTGTTTCATAACCAGCTTTGAGCTCCACACACAGAAGCTTGAAGTCATGGTCCAGTTCTCCAAAATCTTGGAATAAAGTTAACAGAAGTTACAGTGCATTAACCTCAAACATGAAATCACACAATGAATGATTTCAGAGAACTTAGAACGAATGGATTGCATGTTAATATCCCCTTTTAGTAGTTTGCATCTGTTGGGTGTCTAATGGCTTTTAAAAGTCACCACCATGAATACATATATATATAACATGTCGAATGATGACCAGGTTACTTCATGTCACGGTGTGTGTTGTGAAATGTATCGTCAAGAAAGGCAGTCCTCAGTCTGCCTGTAGAAGGCTGCCCACACAAACGCTCAACTGTTAGAAGGATGCTTGTGAGGGAGGCTACTACGGACCAATGACTACTTTTGAAGGAGTCTCTGAAGGAGCCTTTGAAGTAGTTAGGAGGATGTGACTATCTTGTATTTCTCTGTGATGGATGCAGTCCATCATAAACGAGTGAACTAACACTCTTTGTTTGTTTGTTGTCAGGTTACCTGTCCTGCTGTCGCTTCCTGGATGACAACCAGATTGTCACTAGCTCTGGAGACACCACCTGGTGAGTTGTGGTACTGCAACGCATGTAGTTGAACACGTAACAGTCAGATTACACATACTAAAAAAACATCCCTGAAGAGTTAGTTGAAAACCTTATATATCATATAAATCAGACAAACGATATGTTTAGAATCAATAACAATGCTTTTTTATATTTGCATTATGTGGCGCTTAGTTCCTCAACCACGCTCTGTGAGTGCTTAGCCAAGTCTTTCTTTAGATGGATTCCTGCAGCCCCAGCAGTCACACCATGTGACCATCAGCTTCATTACTGAATTGTGCTTTCCAGCAGTGCCACTGATGTACTTTACATACGGTTTGTATATCGCAGCTGTAAGTTGACACGGTTTGTTTCTGCTCTCCACAGCGCTCTGTGGGACATTGAGACTGGTCAGCAGACGACTACGTTTGCCGGCCACACTGGCGATGTCATGAGTCTGTCTCTGGCACCAGACACCAGGCTGTTTGTGTCTGGAGCCTGCGATGCCTCTGCGAAGCTCTGGGACATCAGAGAAGGAATGTGCCGACAAACCTTTACTGGTCACGAGTCAGACATCAATGCTATCTGTGTAAGACTACACAAACGCACTCTTTGACATACACTGTATTCTGTACGCGCTTTAAGAAGACGGTTGCACGTCTCTTGTCACTCACATGTCCGGTTCAAGTCTGTCATTGCATGTCTTAAAGTTTCCTAAAAATCGCAGATTTGAGTATCAACAAAGTCATTCACAGGAGTCATGGAGTTTTCCTCTAATGTTGCACTTCTATGATTGATTTTCCTTGTTGCCACCCTGAAAGAGTATTTATTTAGTCATGTCTGGAGGTTTAGGTGTGAATTAAACAAGCAAAACGATGTGTAAAAGAGCAATAGTGTTTGCCTTGCTGGCCACAATACTAATACTAATAATATAGAATTTAGTATTTCAATAAGTCTATGATTGTCGTCTAAAGTGGACTGATTATGAGCCGAACAGACACATTTAAACGTTGACCTTTATAACAGATTATTTTAAAGCTGGTCTGCTGTGAGATTCTCTTTTCTTTTTTTGCAATGACAAAAAAAGTTCTTTAAACACTCACTAACATCATAAAGGAATGTGTGCACCAGTTTCAACACTAAAAAATCTCCCTTTGTCTCTATTGCAGTTCTTCCCTAATGGCAACGCCTTTGCCACGGGTTCAGATGATGCTACCTGCAGGCTATTTGACCTGCGTGCTGACCAGGAGCTGATGGTTTACTCACATGACAACATCATCTGCGGTATCACCTCCGTAGCATTCTCCAAGAGTGGCCGCCTACTGCTGGCCGGCTACGACGATTTCAATTGCAATGTCTGGGATACTTTGAAGGCTGATCGTGCAGGTAAAGAACCATCCACAGCTGATGCTGTTGACCACATCCAACAATCCACACATCAAACACAAGTCTTGTAAGACACTCGTCAGGACTTGTTTTCAGGAACCTGTCAGCTCCACTGGCCAAAATCCACCTTAAAACACGTATGGTTTGAGTGTTTTCTAACTTCAACAATTTGGATTCCTTTTGGGTATTGTAATTGTTCAGAAAACAATTTATAACGTGATGAGGTCAATCTATTTTTAGAGGCTCTCGATGCATTTTAATCTGTCTCTCTAACCTGCAGTAAAGGTGGAAGTTCAAACTCGCCACATTTCCACTGAATAGACTCCCTTAGCTCCTGAGTGCTTTTTGTTTTCTGTGGCAGGCATTAAAGGGGTGTTTCAGTATTTTTGAAGTGGGGTTGTATAAAGTCGTTGTCATGGTAATGTAGTGTATTAGCTAGAGCTGAAACGATTCCTCGAATAACTCGAATAATTCGATTACAAAAATTCATCGAGGAATTTTCGCTGCCTCGAGGCTTCGTTAAGTTTTGGGTTTTTTTGCGTCATCAAAACTTTGGTATGAGTATAAAACACGTTTAATGTAGCTGCAGCTACCTGCTCCTCTCTCTTACACACAGACACTTCAGCGCTAACACGCACACACGCGAGCGCGGCGTGCCCCTTTTAACTTTTAGTCAGCACACAGTTGATCCATGATCCATACGACCGAGTCGGGAACACGTGATCCGGTCAAATGGTCGGCTTTTCTCCGTTCACTCTCTCCGTGTTTGCAGCTAACATAACGATAGCAACGTCCTCTCACAGTCTCTGTCATAGACATACGTCTATGGTCTCTGTAGTCTGTGAGTGCGCTGCAGGAGCAGACAGAGATACACTTCTAACAATATACAGGCTGATTATATGAAATGTCTGATGTCTTCAAAGCTAAATCAAGACAGAACTTGTTTGTGGAATAATAATTTAGCAAATATATATTTAAAGTTTCTCAATTTCCTTATCTGACATAATGATTGATTCTGTGATTGATTCAACAGAACATAATGCTTTCTCAATTAAATGTACTGTAACAGATGTGTAGGCTACACAAAACAGTATTTGCTATTTCAGCCATTAAAACGTGTTTGGCCTGTATTTTTCATCTACCTGCCGCCTTGACCAGTGAATCAGAAAGTGAATTTGGGACCCTGTCAGTAATATGGTGAGCATCATCAGCAGCTGTAGAGAAGAGGTGGTTGGCTGTAACAAGCAGGCGTTTCCATGGTAACTGCAAAGAAGCAGGTTTGTAGGGACGACCCAAGACGAGTTAAACCTTAATTAAGCAAAAGTATGATTTATTAGATTACTCGATTAATCGACGGGATATTCGATAGAATACTCGATTACTAAAATATTCGATAGCTGCAGCTCTAGTATTAGCCACATGAGATCTGGGCGACACATGGCTGCAGACAGGACTATTGGTACCACATCATTTAGATGCATTCAAGAAACAACAAAGTTAGCCACACACTTATTGTCTTAGTGGGAAACTTGCCTTTGACTTGACCTGGGACCTGATACAGGAACCAAAGATCTAAGTACATTCATCCATCAGCATGTCCACTTACATCCGTCAAATTCCATTCATAGTAAATAAATCACATCCTCACATCTTTAAGCTCGGGTGGTGTCGAGGCTTTGAAAGACAAGGGGACAAAAGAGTTTTTAAAATGGTTTTTCCTGCACGGTCGGCTTGAGGGGAGGAGATGAGTCTGTGATGATTGTTTGTTTACTACTTAAAACATCAAAAGAGCTTAGCCTGCGCAGAATCTAAGCAACATCATGGGCTTCTCAGTAATCAGTGTTTACCACACATAGACCACACCTGGGTGGCCATCCAGGTATGTTTCCCAACCTTTTTTTTTGTATTTGTTCGTAAATTGCCACGCTCCCAAGATAGAGAGAGAACGCGAGACAGAGACCGAGAGAGAGGTCCATTTTCCATATCTCCCTCCTGAAGGTGCAGCAGTCGTGTCAAAACTAAAGCTTCTGATGCCTTTGTGTCAATATTATTCTGCTCGTCATGCAGTCTTGGTTTTGTGATGGGCCTCATCATCAATACCCCCCCCCCCCCCCCAGTCTCAGTCTGTTCCCTTACAAAAGTGACTTCTGGTTATCAGGTAATATTGAAAGGCAGCGCAAATAAAGTCGTTGATCATTCCCCTTCATCCTGCAACATCACAAAATATTTCAAACACAATCATATCGACTACTTGGTTGATTGGGCTTTGAGTCTGTGGTGTAATCAGGACGAGCCGACCTGGACTGGCGAGTTAGACATCTGTCTGTCTAGCTGTTGCTCATGTGTTTGGTTATGCTAGCAGACTCCTGACCTATTGAACTCCAGTCTGCATTTCCCCCAGTGGAAAGAATCTGGCCTGTTCTGGAGAGTGTGCTCTGACAGCGTTACTGAGGCGTGGGTGCAGGGACAAAGGTGACTCATCCACAACCAGAACTTGAGAGACTGCATGCTGACTTATTGAGAGGTCCAGATTTACAGCAAATACTCTGCTGCTCACTTTTGTTGCAACGAGGTTGGTTAGCGTCTCATGATAGAGGCCTTCCTGCCTTTGTATAGCTGTGCTATAGGTGTGCTCCTGTTTCAGTTCTCTATGGTGGACATCACGTTCCTTCACACGCTGATGGATACGGGACATCTCTCAAAATGAGGTGTCTATTCGGCTGCTATATCTTCTTGTCGCACTGGCTTTGCAGAGACTTGAAATTTAATGTCCCATTGTGAGATTTGGCATTAGACCCTGCGGCCCTCTTCGGTTCTCCTTTTTGTTCAGATTTATTTTTGGTGTTTGTCATGACGTGTGAAAAAGAAGTCACCGGTCAGACCAACTCAGACGGCTCAAAGGTAACATGGCATTGGAATGGGAAGTATGTGTCTAATATTATTCCTGCAGCATAAAGCTCTGTGGCTCTCAGTGGTCACTGTTCTTTTGGATTTGTCACACCGCATAGTTTGCATTCCTTTTTGTGCATCGTCTTGGTTTGGGTGCAGCTAATTGTTTGCGTGTGTGCGTGAAGTGACTGAAACTAGATTTCATGATCATTACTTCTGTTCCTGGAAGGAGAGGAAGAAGGTAAAACACATGGTTGCCCCACTCCACGGCTGATGAAAGAAAATCTGAGAAAAGGAGGACTGTTGTGACAGAGCAAGTAGAGTCAGGTGTCATCACAAATCATCGGACTCGAAGGTGTGGACAGAAGATGTCTTCAGCCAAGATGAGCTTGGCTGTTGGATGAAATACTACATGTTGAAAGCCATTCCTCTGCTGCTCAGCGTTTTCTCCAGTGTCACATCTTTAACTCGTCTGGAAGGAAGTATATCACTGACATGTGAGGCATGTAATAGGAATACTTTACAAAGGCCCACATTTAAAATCTCATTTAAACAAACTGCTCTTAGAGGTGTTCAGTGGATTGTTTTCTTCCATGAAAGCTCAGTTGGTCTGAAGAACATAAACAGAATCTAAATTTACCACGTCATGGCTGCATTAGAGAACACCAAAGGTAAGCTCATATCAGCAGGCATACTGTGCGGTTTATGTGGCAGACCTGAATGAAAGTTTGATTCTAAAACAATACAAACCCTGCAGCATTTACTTCAGTTGATTTAATACTTGAGCTGTTATAAACACAAAGTACTTCTGATGACCAATGAGAGGGGGCTTCATTTGTGTCTGTGTCCTAACACATGCTGTCTCTGCAGGAGTCCTGGCTGGTCACGATAACCGAGTGAGCTGCTTGGGTGTAACTGACGATGGCATGGCAGTGGCAACAGGGTCCTGGGACAGCTTCCTCAAGATCTGGAACTAGAGTCAGAAGGTAAATGAAGAGCTAATAGTTCTGTGATGTGCAATAGTGAGGGACTGTCAGGGTCATTGGGTGGATTCGATTTGTCCCTCCTGTCTCCCTTCACTATCCACTTTACCTTAACCCTGGGAAAACGTCATGGAGTTAAGGAAAGGTGTTAGGAGAATCCATAAAGGACTTATCGGACCACATTTCCACTTGGTGACATAATTAATTGTGCAACAGTGAAGACGCTGTGTAAAAAAAGGGACTACAAAAAGCTCATCTCCAAACGTTCCCGTTTCCCTTCATACCTATTTACCGAAATAATCCTAATTACCACAAGGTTGGAATTGAAATAAAGGGAATATAAGCTACCAGGCTACGAGCTTCCTGTCCACTCATACATCAACATTTATCCAAAATAAAGACGATTGTATGAAATTAATTGCCAAACACTCACTAATTAATGTCACCAGTGAGCATTAATTGTTACATTAATGAAAGATATACAGAACTGCACAAAAGCATTCTTAAGTGAATGAAATATGTTGGATAAAACATCGTCTGCGTCCCTTTCCTGTTAGTTTTCCTGATCAATCGGATGCGTGAGTTGCTTTACATGTTGTCGCCTTAAGGAATTGTTGGGCGGCATTATCTCATCTCCTTTTGTAAAGGAGGGTCCAGTGTATCCTAGAGGAGGTGATAAAGGAACCTGCACCTGTCCTTAACTTTAAGAAAATTCAAACTGCTCTTTCACACTTTCGGGATTAAGGTAAAGGGAGTGAAAGGAGATAGGAGGGACAATCCGAACACACCCATGGTTTATTATGTTTGCATTTACTGCCATCTGGAGTTAAGGAAGGACTGTGCAACATTTGAAACATCTGCACCATGTTGATTTTGCTGGATGACAATAACGTAATGTTTTCCTTTTTTTCTTTCAAGATGGCATCTGGACTCCCACGTTGAGCAGAAGACCATTCCAACCTAACAATGTTCAATTTTATTGCATATCCAATCTATAAAAAAAAAAACCCCACACAACCCGTGATACTGACTCCGAACACCCCTTAAAAACTTTCAAGAGCAAAAATTCTCTTTCTTTCTCATTTGAAGAGCACAATTGTCTGTCATTCACAAAACTACATAAAAATGAAGAAAAAAAAGTTTGAGGGATTTACTAGTTACAAAATGGAAAGGGGGGAAAATGGTGCATTCCTCCATGAACATGCTCTGGTATTGATGAAAGTGAAAATACAAACACCCCACCATCAAGCAAACGTGTCCTGCATCCTTATTATACAAAGTTCTGACTGAAGGTTATCACTCGACAGTGATCTTATTCTTTTTAGCAGTTTGGACATTTTTATTTTTGTTTTCTTGTATTGATTTCTGTGATTATCTTTTTGTTAAAGAGGCGTAAATCAGTGAATTGTTAGTAAATGTTCAAATGAGGATCAAGGCTTTGTTTTTGGTTTTTCCTAGTCTTCACACATTTAAGACTTCTTCTTTTTTTTTTTTTTTTTTTGTAAACAAAAGGTCCTTCAGATCAACTCATTTTATATCGAGATTTATCCCACTGGAGAATAAATCAAGAACACTGAGCTTCACTAAGGAGGCCCTTTGGTATATTAAGTCTCAAGATACTTTTACTTTCTTCTTTTCCAGTGTAGTCCACAAATCTTTGTTTGCACAAGAATTAAACTTTGCATATATAGAGTAATGAAATAAGAAAAAAAGTCAACTAACCAAGCACATGCTGTTTATCATAATGAATGCTCATTTTTAGAACGTGACAAAAAAAGCAGACCATTTTAACCATTCTTATACCTTTTTTGTCTGACAACAGTGTAGAATAATGAAATGAAGAATTACGCGTTGGATCCTGATCTACCCTGCCCCCCTTTATATTCATTGATTTAATATGGTTTTCCCTAGATTTTGTCGCCCATGGGGTGGGACCGTTGATGTGATTTGGTCGGCTGTGGAGTATCACCACTCTAGCCTGGTTGCAATCTGGACACGTTTCTGTTTTTTAACAGAGGTGCCCATTCCGTGCATGGAAATGCAGTTATTACTCTGTTAATGACATGTTGTATAAATCAATGTTTGAAAATAATGATATTGAAACTTTTTAAGTTAAAAACGAAAAAAAAAAGATTTTGGTTGTCTGCCATGGATGGGTTATCACTTAGAATCGCATGCTGTAGAATTGCTTAAAAAGGTGCATATGGAATTAACTCCTTTGATGTTTTTCTTTAAGAAAATTACCTGTTGGATATATCAATACAATGGTATTTATATTTTCTTTTTCTTTTCTTTCTTTTTTTTTTGTTGAGGGGGGGAGGGGGGGTTGGTGCTACTCTGTGCATACATGATTCAACTTGAATGTCAAAAGCTATGCACTTGAGAAGCAAACCCTACAACATCATCAACAGTCTCTTGGTCCGTACTTAGGGAGGGATTCCAAAAATCTATGAATATCTTAAATGTTCAAATTTTACACAGATGCATATGTACATTCAGACACCAAAACGAACACAATCTCAAATGGATAAAAAAAAATTGTCATTCCTTCTGTAGCAAAAAAAATCCACTTGCAAGTAAAACATTTTATAACAGGTTTTTTTCTGTCCTTTAATAAAAAAAATTAAATATATATACACATATACATCTTACAGCATTTGAATGGCAGGATTTTCTGTTGTTCTCTCCTTGTAAACAGAGGCGCTTTTTCTTTAGCTGTAGTGATATTTTTTTCCAACTTTTTTTTTCTCTGCAACTGTACAAAAATGTGCTGTAATTGTGCATTAGGCCTGGAGTCGGCAAAACATAAAATGTAATTAAAAAAAATTAAATTCCCTTTCTTTTTCACCCTCTCCATTAATTAACTGTAGAGCTCTGCACCCCAACTGTTCCCTTTTCACTTTTTGTATTTAATTTTCAAGTCAGTCAGTGTACAACCGAAAGCTGGATGCAAGATAGAAACTATATTAAAATGTACTGTTATTTAAGATGTAATAAAAAGCAGTTTGAGATGAACTTCTGTGTTGAGTGTGTGATTCACTAAAGGGGTTGCCACTAAAGCTTCAATATTGCAGACTGTTTGGTTTCCTTGTAATTATGTTAAAGTCAAATAAACAATTTCTTATCCAAAATTAATCAAGCCTGGCCTTTTCTGTATATTCATTTGCTCTACGTTTCTTCATTCATTGTGGTCAGCGTTACAGTCTCAACAGCCACAGAGAGTTGAACAGGATAACTCAATTGTTGGGAAAGTTTTCAGTTGTCAGGATGGACACCAAAGATAGTCTATTTTTAACCCATCATTTTCATATGTATACCCCACAATGGTGGAAAAGTAATACCTGCTGATCAGATCTTCAGATACCTACACTTCCATTGGGTTGTAGGTGATTCGTTTATCGTAATGCTATTCACGTTGATTACTGTGATTTCTAATGTCTTATGTCTTGCTTCGAACTCTACAACACGAATTAGACCACTCCGCTCTTTGATTGGTGGATGAACATCCCTGTTTGCTTCAGACGCAGGTTCGGACTTGTCTTAACTGTAAGTAGACGTTTTATTCTTTCCTTTTAATTGACTCAGAGGATCAGCAGCCCCACATGTGTTTTTATTCTGTCGTGTTTTTAATAATCTGTGTACTCATTTTTGTCGCTCTCTGTGCATAATGACGGGCAACAATTTGATTTACCATGTTGCAGATTATTTAGCGATGTTTAATATCTACAGGATATTTACAGTAGAAGTTACTTCCCACAACAACAACAAAGAAAGCTTTTGAATGTATTTAAACGTGAAACAATCGCTTAAATGTGGGGTTGTAAGGGAGTCACTGCTTCATTATTACATAGTATTATAATGCTTAAATCATGTACGTGACTCGCCTGTCTGAGGCGGATTATTTCCTATACCTTTTGTCACGTGGTTTCCTTCGCCACCTATGAACTAGGAAGTGTGTACCATTTTATACTATTGGCTCCTTTGTCAGGTATATAGTTATCCGTTTAACATTCTTCACACAGTACATAAAGCGCTTACACCTTTACTTATTAAAATGTTCAAGTGTCATGACACGAGACAGCCTGTTCATTTTAAGGACACTTTAGTTTGGTAAATCGTCCAATATTACGTAATCGAGAAGACGGTCTGTGATTGGACGGCTGATACTAGGAAGTGGTGAGCCGTCTGTTGACAGTGTTTCTATCAGTAAGATGGAGTAACATCATAATAATGATGATGATGAGGTACTGATAGTACGGCGGGCTGCTGCACTCCACAGCTGTGTCGTCCTCAAACGTGTTGGGATTAAAGGTAGTGTTGACTTGATGTAGTTCAGTGTTGTTGCTCTACGTGCCTCATTACTCGTTTTCTAGATTAACTCGGGCGGCTAGCTTATCGAGAAACTTCTGTATGGATCCGTCTCTCCTCGTCAGCTCAGGAGACGGTCACGTCGATGAATATGTTTGTGTAGTTTACAGTTTATTAATTATTATATCTATGTGACGAGGGGGATTTAAAAAAGCTAGCTAGCCAAAGGACCCTCCTAGCATCACTTAGCTGCAGCATTTTTTATTTTATATTAATCTTAATTCATCTGACCGACCAAGATGACCCTTAACCTAATTATTTTGAGTTAAATTATTCAGACATTATTCACTGAACGCGTTTGCTGCTTTACACAAAGCATCAGTTTCTGAATAGACAGTGTTTTAATGCACTCTCATAATAATAAGCTTGATATTTACAGAATTATTTACAGCCTTGTGAAGTGTGAATTAAAGTCTGCTTTTACTTTGTCTTACATTCACGTTTTTGTTTCATAGATAATCATGTTAATATGAAGCAGTGTTTCCTTAGTGTTAATAATTCTTGATCTGGTACTGCGTGAGATACTATGGGGACTGATTTTAATGTTTGGCTTCCTCACTGATTGCTCTGCCCTATCACTTCACCTGCAGCCTGTCTGTCAGAGATGGACTGTGGAGAGGAAGTACGAGTGGAAACTGCTCCATACTGCTGCTCCACTTGTGACGGAGGGGAGGTTACCGGACATGGCCTGGTTCTACAGAACAGGAAAACCCGCAGCCTGAGCACTTCTTCAGCAGGCTGCTCGTCTGAATACAGGTGGGTGTTGAACATGAGAACTCTATTTGTACTGTCACTGGAGTCTAAATGGTTCACTGGTTGTAACAGTTATTTTAGACCTTAAAGACATTTACTTATCAGATGTATCACCCTTGTTTGAACTGATTCTTAAGAAAACATGTCTGTGTTTGCTGTGTTATAAGTCTGCGACTGAGGTTCATGATGTTGTCAGGATTATTATGTCTGTTTCAAATGTTGTTCTCTTGTGGTTTGAAATTATTTCTTTAACTTTTAGTTGACAAAAAAAAAACAGCCATGAAAACATGCCACAATTGCCAACATTTCGTCAACTGTTACTCAGGATAAATATTTAATTTGAGATAGAATATTACCCAGCGTTGGGGTGCACCAGGTATGTTTTAGTTAGTTAAAGTATTTTCAACTTAAGCACAAGTTATATTTTCAATCTGAAATTTAGTTTGTAGTTGGTTTAAAATAAAAATAAAAATATCCTTAAAATAAATAAATTAAAAAACTAAAATCCAGCTGTGGTGATGTATCCTTTTGAAAGGTGGGGTACCTTGAAGGGATGATAAGGAGTCAAGGACTTTACCGGTTGTGTGCTAGAAATGAGGACTTTGCTTTTGTTTTCCATGAGAGGAGATTTAATCCATCCAGTAACAGTGAATCATTAAATTACCTTCAGTTTTAGTTGAAGATTTAACCACTCAGTGTCTTTGTTGTTGTTGTTGTTTTACAGAAGCTGTAGATTAATTATTACCTAATCGTAAGATATCGTCATCATTTTCATTGCTGTCTGTCTATCAAGTGTAGTCAACAAAATTCATTTTCAGCCTGTCATCAAGAGAGGAAACTTTGTAACAAACACTGCATTAAGAAGACATCTTGAACCAGATTAGGGCCGACCGATATGGGAAGTTTGGGGCCAATATTAGGAAGAGAAAAAAATCCAATATCTTTCTTTGAATATCTTTTCAATACTGGTTATCACTTGATAAGACAATCTGAAATGATTGGAGTACATTTTGCACTTCATTGAGGATTTTAGATGTTTAACTCCTCTTGAATACATATGTCATATGAAATGAGCTTTATTGATAAACCTGACTGGGCTCTCCCCGATTAGTCACAATAAATTAAAAATGTAATTTCTGCGACAGTATTCTGGTTTGCTTCAACGTGATGCTCTACTTTTTAAGATGAAGCTTTTGTTCCCATGTTGCTACCAAACAATGACACAAATGAAGTTCCAAACTAGCTGCTTTCAACATTGGGTTCAAAAGGACTGAAAAGCAGAACTTACCCAGAGCTGGTTGCTGCAAGTGACCACCATTTATGAAACTGCCTTGTGACAGTGCCGAGGATTCGCAACTTTAGATGTTTGGTAAATGATTAAGAATATGTGTAAAATCCCCTTTACTGGGGGGGGTTGTGTGTATTTAAAGTTGTGTTAGATCACAATAAGAAGAGAACAGAAGAACTGCATAGAGATAATGTTCCAGATATAAATCCAGTTCCGGATTAAAGTTTGACAATTTGAACCTTAATTCTAAAAAAAAAAGTATGGCATTATGGCTTGTGTAGCAGGACAAAAAGGAACATTTGAAAATAGACATTATCTTTTCGATAAGGGGATGAAATGGGTTTTTTTATGTATCAACTGTTAGACCCACTGCCTTGAAGTCAGTGTTGAGGAATTAAACCTTCAACATAAAACCTAACCAAAAGGAAAAGAGGAAGAAGGCTCTGGCAGGACACCAGATACATTATATAGAATTTATAATGTGCGACAGTTTGATCCAGTAGATGTCGCCCTTGAACACCAGCACTAAACCAAACTAATGTGCTGTTCAGGGACACCTCAGTTATTCTGAAGCCTCTGCTCACCTCCAGCAGCACACCTCCAACCCCTCGCCACTCACGTTCACACGGAGGAGTTATCAATCAGAACGCACGGACAAAACAGTCCTTTGCTCGAGCTGTAGTTGCCTGCTTCTTTATAATCTGTAATTTATGATGATAAAAAATTTTGTTGTGCACAGAATGACTGAATCCTGAACCTACAATAGAAACTGGTTCCCCTTGTTTAAAGACAACTATCAATCTCAGGCTGCTACATTTATTTGCCAAACATATTAGTAGGTGAAATACCATCTTGGTGATGTAATAAAACTGTTGAGCAGTTCAAAGTACTGATACTGTGTTACCAAGCAATGCTATGTGTACTTTTTCTATTAGATTTTTTTTTCTGTCCTTTGTTGATGGGACGGCATTAGAGAGCAGAAATGTGGGAGGAGAGCGTGTGGTGGACATGCATCAAAGTGGCCGAGGCCAGCTGTGGAAGCTGCCGGCTGATGTGCCGAGGACTGCTGCCTTTGTACACGGGCCACCTGCCCTACTCATCGAGCTAAAACAGTGCCCCGTCTTTGATCTGTGCTTTTATACGAATACGTTATTTACATGTAAACAGTGGATTCAATGTGGATATTGTTTGATATTAATTTGAGCAGAAATGAAAAGGCCACGTTTGAAATGAAAAATCGTTGATGAATCAGCATAGTGTTTAGTCACTTAAACCTAGAAAGAAAAATCTCATTAATACCCTGTTCAAATTGTTCACGCAGCTGGGAGGAATCTTCTTTTTGGTTATTTTTGTTGCCCTGTCGACACAGGAGATCTTTTTTTTTTTTTTTTTTTTTTTTTAATAACCATCCCTTAACTTTACATGAAACCTTACAAACCCAATGAATGATTGTGTATTGCTTCCTCTCGGCTGCCCAACATAAACTCTTGTCAACTCAAACAAAGGCTCTTTTATTCTGAACACTTTAAATGCCTTTTCAAACTCTGACGTCTTTCCATCGGTTTATTCTAAATGTATTCTGCTGGAAGTTCATCCACACGTTTCTTCCTCTTACGGTATTTTTTGGACCTTAGGTAATCAGTTTGTTTGTTTCTAATAATCATGGTATACAACCCAACGTCAACATAAGAATATACAAAATACTGTAACCGGCCATCTTTGGACGTTCTGCAGAGAATTTTGAGATGTTGTGTGAGATGCAGATTGCTCTTCATTTAGGATTGGTGGCTTCTAATAAACATATAACTCGTAACCCTGCTTCTCACGCTGGCTCATAACATGTTGTCTGTTATACAAATGGAAAGACGGCGCCTGCACAGTCTCAGGACACTCAGTACATTTGGAAGAGGTGTGGACTTGTATTGGCCCAGTGTCTTTTACACACATCCAGAGGGACCTGCCTGGCTACAAGAGGCTCTCTAGTGTTCATCTTGAAACCTATCCATGCCACCCTACCATTCTCCTGAGATGTTACTAATGTGGACAAAGTAATGTTTATTCAACCCTGTAAACTGTTAGCCCTGCTTCTGTTGTTGTTGTAATAGTTTGTTTTGTTTTTTTCTCTTTCAGGAGAACACAGTCACTTCATGGACCAAGCCCTGTGACTACATTTGGCCCAAAGGCATGCATGCTTCAGAATCCACATGCAGTAATGTGAGTAGGACAGGCTTCCATTCATGTTGCTGCAGGACTTTTTGTGCTTGTGATTTTCTAAAGTTTGGGTTCGTGACACTAAGAAATAGAAAGAGAGTTCATTTTCCTTTAAGATTGGGTTTGGCCCCTCCCCCAAAAAAGGGAGGGGGAATCTTTAGAGTTGGATTTTCTTGGACACAATGGAAATCAACCATAAGCAGACTGCTGTAGTTTGGAGCGCTTAGTTGATTCGCCAAATTCTGTGATGTAGAGCAAACCACAAGGAGGACGCCAACATATTCTGCTACAAAAATATGAAAACAGGCCAGTCAATTCAAAAGCAAGTCAAAAATGAAGGAAAAAAAAACAGTTGTTACTGATGAAGGTGGAACCAATTAAGGTGGAAGGGATGAAATTTGTCTCCATTAATAGACAAGAACATAACCTTTTATTACCCCTACAACACAAAAAGACACACAACCAGAGGAGCTCTTTTAGTGCAAGCAGAAATGAAACACACTGATTTGGGTCACGCAGCAAAAATCGAAAAGATAGGCAAATTTATCTTGTGTTTTTGAATCCTGAAAAAGGGAATTCTGATCTTTTTTTATTGTTTACTTTCACAGGGTACAGCGTAATTACAATTGAACTAATATCATGTGCTCTTCTTGGGAAGGAATGTAACCCATTCTTTGTCAGTGCTTTGGTACAATTTGTGCCAGTTTAGAAGAATGAGAATGTTCTCCTTATTTAACTTTCAACAAGGACGCTGTATCATGTGTTTACTGATCTCACAGTGGCAGCAGTGATAGATCACTAAGGCCACCTATCACATTTGTAAAGATTGGTCACTCTCAACCTCCTCATCCTAGTTCTTCTCATACCTATGCACTTACTTCTACATAATGTTCCCATCTGGGTTGTGTACGAGATAGACCAGCTAGAAAAAGTAGAAGGTCCGACATTGGTGTCGAGGTTGAAGTCGGCACCTGCTCACTCTCCTTGTCTCCCCCCAGGTTTTACACTTCATGTAGGCCTCAGGCCGTTAATGACAAAGTGACTGCTAAATTCCAACATTCCCAGCTTGAGTGGAGTTAAAATGTTTCAGTAATTTCCTTCAGTAAAAAAACAAAAATCTGGTCACAGCAGGTCACAGAAAGATAAACGATTTCTTAACGCCGAGTTCAGTATCAGTCCTGCTGCCTTCTGAATGGCTGAACAGGCGTTTGACAGGGTATGATTTCTTTTCCAGATGTTTAATGAAACATTTGCTCATTCAGACTATTCATGCGTGTTAAAAGCGTCATCATATTGAGACAAAGAGTTTGAAAAAACACATAGGTATGGGTCATTTTTTGTGAGTTGTTTTGATAAGATTATTTTTTGATGATCTATCAGTCTTATTGTTTTAC
This sequence comes from Symphodus melops, assembly GCF_947650265.1. Classification (NCBI taxonomy): domain Eukaryota; kingdom Metazoa; phylum Chordata; class Actinopteri; order Labriformes; family Labridae; genus Symphodus; species Symphodus melops. The sequence continues at coordinate 7,744,442 of NC_136703.1, forward strand.
GAGTGACTTTAATTTGTTTACAACATATGAGAAGTTTGGTTTCATTAAATGTATTTGTAAGCATGCTCTGTATTTTAATGCACCAGGTCATATTAAACAATCTTGTTTAAAGGGGAACAAGTTTCTAAAATGTTATTAGTCATTTACACTCTTTAGTTGAGTTAATGACATCAACTAGAATATTTCCAACGTGTTTCAAAGCCAGAGAAATCTGTAATTTTATAGCTATAATGAAACGGGACTTGTGTCAGGCTGCATGAGAGACGTGTGGTTGTCGTTGCCGTGGAAACACTAGATGTTACATATAAGAACTCTTCGTATGGAAGCGGGAACTGCTAAAGCTGTCGTTTTGTTGCTGTATGCTGCTGGGATAAAAAAACGTCATGTTAATTAAACATAGATATTTTAGCTCGTCAGGAAACGTACTGTCCTACTCAGGTCTGTTTCACCTTTTATTATTGACTACGGTCATTATGGAGTTTGTTTTCATCAGGGGTTTTGGGTGACGTAGCAGAGAGTATCACTCCCACGATTCCCGGCCAGCATCTAAGTTATCTTTTCTAATTGTTTTGATTGAGCCTGGTGGCTACAGTACATCAAAGCAGGTGACGACCTTCTTATTGTTGACTTAACGGCAGAAGCTGAACAACAAACAAAGCGTCCACCAGCTGACGAAGAGTACATGTTTCCCCGTCAAAGCCTCGACAGACTGTTTGCCTCTTGACTCTCGAAGTTACGTAAGTGGCTCACAGCACTGCAGCAGTCATTTGTGGATTAACATCCTCAAAGCTGCTAAACGGGTTAAAAGTAGAAAAACCAGTTATCATTTTACAAAACAAAGCTTAGTCTGTAGTATTTCTATGAGAATTTACTTTTCACCTATTCTGTGCAATGCTGTTCATCAATATGTATAAAGTTATAGAGAAAGTGTGTTTATCCCAAAAGCAGGGCAGTCAAAGTTTAGACAAGTGGTTACCAAACTGTTTCTAACAGCAGATGAAAATGTCTTAGAACTGTTCAATGTTTCGCTTTTTTTTTTGTTTATTACTTCTATTGTAGTATTTTTTTTATTGACCTACAAACCACAATTTAACAAAGCTTATCTCTACAAATATTGACAGACACATTTTATTCCTCTGATTGCCAGCACCAGCTATTCAAAATATATAATTTTGTATTTTATTGTGAAAAAGTTGAGTTAGAATCTTGTTTAAATATTTTCAGTCTTGCAATTACCGTAAATTCCGGACTATTGAGCGCACCTGGATATAAGCCGCACCGGCTAAAAATAGGTAAATAAATGTATTTGTACATATATAAGCCGCACTTGATTATAAGCCGCAGGTGTCCACGTTATAACAAGAGCTATTTACACACAAAGAAATTTTTTTAACTTTTAATGAAATACGTACTACTGGTAACATCCGCAAATATGAAGCCTACTGTAAATCCTTTATCAAACAGTGTCTGTAACGCGGCTGATGAAAAAGATGACCGTAATATATTTCACAGGAAAAAGTCCATCCATTCACTGCCTCAGAATGACTTCATTACTCACTTCCTCAGTCTCTTTTTCGTTGTCGCTGTCAGTGTCAACTTTACGTGCAGCAGCTCTATTTCCTTCTTTGATAGCCAGTTCGATCGCCTTTAACTTGAAAGCTGCATCATATGTATTTCTCCGTGTGTTTTCCATGATGAGGGTGCGTGCATAAAGCGCAAAATGACTGATATTAAGATCCGATGTGACGAAGTCAAATGTTTTTGCGGCACAAGCTCATTGTCCCGCAAGAAAAATCCATAAATAAGCCGCATCGTTTTAAAAGCCGCAGTGTTAAAAACCGCGACAAAAAGTAGCGGCTTATAGTCCGGAATTTACAGTATTTCAATAACTGCGTGTTGGCTTGACTGTGTGATTTTTGGGGCCGATATCTATATTAAAAAGACAAAATATGTGATTGGCTGATATCTTTCTTTGATCGATGTTCAACAAAAGAGATAGATATAGATGTAAACATTTATAGCGTCTATCCCTAAAATGCAACGCATGAACGTGCATCACAGTTTGAAACTCTTGGGGGTGTTGAAACCCATACATCGCCCTCTGCTGGTGACAGCAAGAAAAACATGTGCTAGTGTAATTCAACGATACTAAAGAGAAATGCTCTCTGACTGTTGAATAAATCTGATCAGAACCACATCTCATGTCACTTGATATGCAGATTTCAGCCAATATTATCTGTTGTTAGAACTTCTATTTTTAATTTTAAATGGGAAGTTTTATATGTTTGTTTGTTTGTTTTGGGGGTTTTTTTCAGTTGATTGAAATCTATCTGAAACTGGATAGAAGTGGCAAAAAGGGAATGTAGCTCTCTTTGTTAGTGTTGTACACAAGAAGCAGTGGGCAAGACATGACTCGTCAAATTTTCTTGTTGTTGCATCCCCCCCCTTGTCATAACCTTGGGCTCCCTCTTGGGGAATCACTGTGTTAGAGCATTCAAGCTGAAAGTAACTGTGAGGACTTTACATCTGTTCAATCACTGGGTGGGGTTGTAAAACTGCTTCTAGAAGGTTTACAAAGCCGGCTCGTTTGGGATGACTTCAGATATGTTTGTTAGAGAGCATTTGCTTGGAGACTACAAAGAGAGTCATGACAAAGGTTCCAGACACACCCTGAAACGAAACAGTGACAGGAGGAAGTGTTTTAGGTGGAAAAAGATGCTCCACGTGTTGTCAGCAGTTTGCAGAGATTAAAGAACAGTTGACACGTGAAGGTGTCAGACTGCACACAGATCTTAACAGCCAAAGCTCAACAACAAACAACAACACTTTGGTTTCATTTGAACATAATGTTGGTCATTGAGTTAGGCTGGTAGCGTGGAAACAGGCAGCAGTTTTCACACCTGTTTCATGGACTCTGGGCCGATTTTAAGAAACCAGGTTTTACAGAATCATGAAGTTTGACTGGAAAGAAAAATAAAATCAAAGTTGGTTGTCCAATCAGCATTGAGCATATTCTACTTATACTTTCAAGAAAGCATGAAAGATACCCTCACTCTCAATCCTGTGATACACCATGAAAACTGATCATTAAAGAGCAAAGCCTTTTTTTTTTTTTTTTTTTTTAAATCCAGGGGAGCTAAAAGTGAAACTGCTAATAATGTCGACCCAGACATGTTTGTTTAAAACCAACATGGAGAAGGAGTCAGTGAGTTCACTGTGTAGTTAAAGCCACAACTGTTGCAAAAATGACTTTAGCAATTTGCTTTTGAAAAGAGGATCAAACTCAGGTTGTTTTTTTCCCCCACAAATGTATATTTTAAAATCTTACACTTCTGTAATAAACCATCAAATGTGTGAATTCAACCACCCAGAAAAAATTGAATACGTTTCATCCTGAAAAACAAAACAAAAAAAGAATGGTTTGTTTTTGGACTTTTGATGCCTTTTATTTCTGCGAGAGAATCTAAAGGGTTAAGGAAGGGTTAGTGCTGATTCATGTGACACTGGATAACCATCGTCTCACTGGGATTTGATGTTTTTGTAGACGTAATAGTAGACTAACTGCGAACAAATGCACGGTCACGCTGATTGTAGCAGTGAGACGTCACCTTCAGGGGAGGAGACACGGGACCTCTCTCAAACCGCGCCCTGCCTACATACACACCTCCACTCCAGTCCATTACTGCACTCGGCCACACTGAGTGCTGTCCAAACCCCCCCCATCCCCCCCCCATCCCCCACCCCCACAAAGTCAGACTGCACCAACTGGTGTAACGCCTTACATTGTCATGGTTGACAGCAGTTCCCTGCATAAACTCACATGATTTGCCTCAAAATAAGTTAAAAAAAAACAACTACTATGAAAAAGATGAAAAAAGTTTAAATGAGCAGCATACTGCCTCCTTAAAAGGAATCACCATATTGAAACAATAAGATGTCAAAAGAAAAGAATGCAACATCAGTCTGATAGTCTCCTAACCGTGCTGTGTTTCTACCCTCCACCTGAAACGACTTCACTCTGGGTTCAGGCGTTCACGCTGTGGGTGTGACATCAGAAAGAGTGTGGAGGGACCGGTTTGAGAAAGGCCCATAGATACTCACGTCGAGATCGCTCACTCCAGAGAAACTAAGCTGAAGGAAACCTGCCTGCTGTCAGGTTTCAGACCTGACAGCAGGCATAGACTCCTTTTTATTACTATTATTATGGTCTAGGTGTGTTTGTGTCGGGGGATATTAAAGTGACAAATAAAATGACTGTTGATTGTTTCATGATGCTTTCATTTCTGTAGAAATGAGATAATTGTGTGTGTTGCTTGAAACATTAATTTTACAGTCATGGGCTGTAGTGTGACAAATTAATAGAACTCTAATCATTGATTTTGATTCTTAAAGGTTTCTTTTATTTGGATGTATTTATCAATGAGGGACGACTCGTGACTCGGTCACTCATACCTTTCTGAAGAATCAGGCCCTGCCCTCAAATGGGCGAGTTCAGTGCACAGGTGGGTGGAGACAGAGATGAGGCCGACCTTAAGCTGAGTGAGAGCTTTAAATACAACAGCAGAATACATCAGGGAGCTTTAGTGTTAAGTCGTCAGCGGGACAAATATAGCCCCGGTGAATCCAGCTGGAGGAGTTTCGAGTTGATCCTGTTGTCTGTCGCAGAGACTCTCACCTGTCTGCCTCTCAGATAACCCCCCCCCCGCCCCCCTTTTGGCAGTGAAGTATACTGACTCATCTTCTCCAGCTGCTCTGCTCTGCGATGCTCCGGCACTCGAGGAAGTGGTTATTGGAAGAATGAGTTGTTTTCGTCAGCGCAGGCCACAGGAACAGAGCTCTGTTCTCAGCTGAGTCAACCTGAGAGCAGCATCCTTGTTACATGTGGACAACAATGAAGTTTCATCAGTGCATCCCTCAGGGCACTGCCGGCAACCACAGCGCAAACAGAGTGTGGAAATGGTGAGCAGTGCATCAGTCCTTAGCATTCAGGTGTTCTCTTGGTTGGACTCAGTGAAGATGTGTGAGAGCTTCAGGCTTCTCTCTTTTCATGTGTTTTGAGAAGAGAAAAGAGAAAGCGTATTCATGCAGGGAGAGATGGATTTGGAGGTTGATGTGACATCACCTGTTGTGAAGCGGTGGTTGTAAAACTCTCGATGTTAAACTGTTGCATGCCGGCTGTTGCAATGGCGTGGCGCTGTGGTTCGGACAGAGTGGGAGGGTTGACTTTGAGTGTGACGATGCGTTGGGGTCGGTCAGGTGAACTGCAGATGAGGAGATCACGGCTGCTTGTGTCTTCACGTGTTTAAGTCGTGTTTGCTTTGTATCCTCGCCGTCACTAGACCAGGTTTGATCTGTTTCTCTGAAGTCAGTGTTTGAGTCCACACATGAGTCTCTAATGTGCACTCGGGTTGTTAATTACTGCCTTTGACTGTCTGTCTGTCTGTTTGATTTGTGTGTGTTTAGCATGTAGTGAAATAACATTAAGTGATTCTCTTTTGAGTGGACAATGAAACAGGAAGCCAAAGTTTCATTCAGATGAAACTTTGGCTTCTTTTTTTTTTTTTTTTTCATTTGTCTGGAAGTTCACGTCCCAAAACGGCGTACTCTTTGTTACATCACAAAGCGTTATGCCATCATGAGCAACATTTTAGCACAAGTTACAGCTGCCTCGCAGGAAACTTCCCATCTCATGACGAAACTGTGCTGGGCTTAAAGATGGGATAGAGGGAGATGGGATAAGATACAGGAAGAAGGATAGGAAATAGGATGGTACTTTTTTTCTCTCCAGATGAACAGAAGGTAGCAGATGTACCTCCAATCTGGACCTGAGCTTTAAGACTCAGGTTTTAACCAATGTAGCGGGAAACATACGTTAGTTAAACATGCCTTTGTCTTTTTTAGGCACATTCAGGATCCCGCCAGCCAAAGACTAACGTGGAACAAGCCACCAAGAAGTGTCCTTGTCATCAAAAAGATACGAGATGCCAGTCTACTGGAGCCCTTCAAAGAGCTCTGCATTTTCCTCACCGAGGTAAGACGCAGGCTTCCCACGAAACCACTCAGTGTGAGCAACAGGCTGGGTTAGGTCAGACTGAATTCACATGTTCGGCAGTGATTGTGGAAAAGACGTTTGGGAGGGAGGGATCAATGTGACGGGTGTTACTCCAATAGGTTACTGTTGTCTCTATCTAACAGGGAAGGCCTCGCCTGGAAATAATGAATCCATTTTAGGCTCTAGTTTTCCTTCTGGTTTCATGTAGTGCCGCTCGCTAACCCTGTTTGGGTGTTGGGGTTTGATGTCTGGTTGCAGGTGAAAAACATGGTCGTTTACGTGGAACAGAAAGTTCTTGAGGACCCAGCTATTTCAGGCGACGAAAACTTCGGAGCCATAACAAAGAAATTCTGCACTTTCAGAGAAGGTATGAAAACCAGCCGATCATCACCATCATATACCAAAAAAAAAAAAGGGATTCAGATGGGATTCCAGACAAGAAGTTTTGTGTTCATATTTTTCAGATCTTGACGACATCTCAAACCGAGTTGACTTCATCATCTGTCTCGGTGGAGATGGGACTTTGCTGTATGCATCCTCACTCTTCCAGGTATTCTGCTCCGCGTTGCTAAACACAGCTGCTGTGTTTGTTTTTTTGTTTTTTTTTACGTGTACTTAAATGGCATAACAATCCTTTTCATTGATTTCCTTGCAGGAGAGCGTTCCACCAGTTATGGCCTTCCACCTGGGCTCGTTGGGTTTTTTGACACCTTTGAAGTTTGACACCTACAAGTCTCAGGTCTCGCAAATTATTGAAGGTATTGTGTACGCTTTCTGCAGCATAAATACTTGCGTGTGTTTCAGTTTTCGTTTAAAAAAAAAAACAAATCAACTTCTTTTATGTGTATGTTTTATTGCATGAAGGTGATACTGCCATTGTCCTGCGAAGTCGCTTGAAAGTCCGGGTATTTAAAGAGAACTGGGACAAAAAAGCCAGAGTGGACGAGAATGGAATCATCCTGACCAACGGGGACGTGGAGAGTTGTCGAAAACCTCTGCAGTATCAGGTAAGAGCTTCGCATAAAACCAGCACCTTGGTATCTCTCTGAAATGTGCAGAACATTTTAAAACAGCCAGAATGGAGAGCGTCGATAGCCGAGCGGTTATGTCGAGCTCCACATGTGCCGAGGCTATCGTCCTTGTCGCGGCAGCGGTTTGAATCAAACCTCTGCCGTTTGCTGCATGTCATCCCCTAACTCCCTCCTCCCAACATTTCCTGTCATTCTGCAGCTGTCCTGTCTATTAAAGGCAAAAAGCCCAAATCAATATTCATTTGGTTTCTCCATTTGCATCAGACCGATTTTGGGGTTCAAAGAATTTTTTTTTTTTTTTATCAACACTTAAATGCCAGCGGCACATGAGGTTGAGCTACATGTTGGTCATTTGTAAATGGTAAATAGACTTGTTTACCTCTCTTCTCCTCCTCTGACTTCTCAAAGCGCAGTGTAACCACAGCGTTAGTCTATAGCAAGGACAAAACATTCCGGCAATGTGGTGTCAACATCATGACACTCTGATGCCTCGGGACTTAAGACCTGTAAGCAAATCACCACTTTGGCAAACGCTGTCATCAAAACAAGAAATGTGGCTCTGATATGTAGGTTAATAGACTTTGACATTTTGACCTGTTTTTTTTTTTTTTTTTTTCAGCCATACATTCCACATCTGGAATGTTAACGTCTTTTGAATTGTTTCAAATGTGTGTATGCACCAGTGAACACGTACACCTGTCCGGAGGGTACAGATTTGTGTGTTTGTCTGCATTTCTCACCAGCTCACACACTTTGTTGTGTACGACAAACACGCCTGGCTCAGGTGCTAACATGCCATGCTGGTTTTGTCGGGATGATTGTGAATCAGGACATTTAAACATGCGTGTGTGTTTTCAGGTTCTTAACGAGGTCGTGGTGGACAGAGGCCCCTCCTCCTATCTGTCCAACGTGGACCTCTTCCTCGATGGACACCTCATCACGACAGTGCAGGGAGACGGTGAGTTTGAGTGTGTGTTGGTGTTCTAGTAAGCACTAGAATCCCTTCTGTTGAACTCGTCAGAGAGAGCGAAATATTCATCAGATGTGTGCTGGAAGTTGATATGTTTGTCAAATTTGCTCTTTGATTTTATCATGCCGGTTTGACTTCGTGGTTGAGAGAGTGCACCTCACGTTCAGAGGGCTGCACTCCCTGCAGACTCCCAAGGTGTCCTATCACAATGAAGGCACAAAAGGCTAAACAGCAAAACCTTTTTTTTTTTTTTTTTTAAGGGCAGCTTTCTTTGAGAATGAAAAGTGCACTTATAGATTACACAGTGAAATGATAAATCAAAAGGATTCTCCTCACTTTCTTATAATAGTATGTCTCGACAGATGGAGCAGGCCGTCATCGTTGCACAAAACAGGGAAACCCAGTGAAACCAAGACAACAACAGAATAAGTGTTCTTGGCTTTAATGCTAACTGACCACACAGCAGGCCAGTGTACTTTAAACGGCCCGGGATACAGCACGTTAACGTTGCATGTTTATCTGACCAGAAATGAGCCCGCTCACTAAAGTAGACCAGGATCTCCTCCTGATTGGATTGAAGGTTAACTTGCAATAAAAAGACAAAAGCACCTAAATTTAAACTAAAATGTTTAGCAGCCGCCCTGATCAACATAACTTTTCAGACATATTAAATTCCTAAGAAAATAAAATCACTGTCTCCAGTATAGATGAACAATTATCAGTGTGTCTTTATGAATAAAAGCATTATTAGTCATCATTCTCAAACTTCAAATCAAACTACCAGGCATCAGTTCAGTCTAGACAGGCACAGTTGTCTTATCTTTAGTACTTTAGGGGGGGTGGCGGCCTAGTGGTTAGTGCACGTGCTCTGTGTACAGACGCTGTGATCATCCAGGCAAGCGGCCCAGGTTCAGTCTGACCTGTGACTCCTTTCCTGCGTGTCATCTCTCTCTCTCTCTCTCTCTCTCTCTCTCTCTCTCTCTCTCTCTCTCTCTCTCTCTCTCTCTCTCTCTCTCTCTTCCCCCCCATCTCTAATAAAAGCAGAGAAAGTCAACCAAAAATAAACCTTCAAACAGGTTTTCAACTTAACACAGTCATGATGGCTTCACGTGTCTCTGAATGGTGAGACCGATTTGACAGGGTCCTCTCTTCTGTTTTTTATTTGTTGTGTAAGTAAGGAAAAGGGATTAAATTAGTTTGAACTTCTTCCTACTCCTTTTCAGGTATGTGAAAGGGAAGAGGTTTCTCTTTCTTTGTTTGATTTGTTCTCAACCTATTTTTAACCGCCGTTGCTGTTTTTACACATTCAAAATAAAGACATGAATTAAAAATCAAATATCTTCAGGACAGAAATGTCCTCACCACTGACAAGGTCAACCCACAGTGAGAGAGCATTGTTTCAAAGAAGTGCTCTCTTTTTACCACCATCACAAGTGGAACCTACGCTGCACTCCTAACCTGTTCCTGAGTCGACGCTCATTTTACTACTTTAGATCAGCTGTGAATAGAGCTGCAGTTTCAACAAACACTTCATGCCTTGGAAGTGAAGATGTTCGCAAACTTGATACCTAGCGTTTCTCACGACATGGAATAGGTGTGCAGGTTCATTTTAAGGAGTTTATGATGCTCCTCTCTTCTACACTAACATACATGTGTTCAGTCATCTTACCAAACTGTCTTCTGATTGCATTAGATCACATTCCAGATGTTATTGACACACACAGCATACTGTGGATATCATCAGTACATCAAAGAAACTTTACAAGGTGTTTTCTTTCCCTGCTGATGTTGCAACAGATTGTTCATATATCCAAATTTAAGTAAAAAAAAAAAGTGCCTCCACGTATCCATCATGAGGGAACCCTTGCATTGATCAGTCATGTTTATCCGGTCTCGTCAGAGTTAAGTTGTTGACCCAGCAGATCTGTGCTTGTAGACCAGAATAGCTGTGCTTATAATGCAGATTTAGCAGCTGAAGATGTGGGTAATGATACTGCTGCACCAGCCAAGACCTGCTCTTCATGTTGGCTTTGCTGTTCTGAAGATTGTGTTGTGCGTGGTTTAAAGGCATGGCTTGTTAACTTCCTTTGTGATGTTTATGTTGAGATTCGGTTCCTTTTCCAGAGCTAAAATCCATGCAGCACTTTAATTCTGTCCTTTAAACGACTGGCACTGTGCATAGTATAATTTTTTATTTTTTATTTTATAATTTCGCTTATTTTAAAAGTATAAAATGGACCCTACAAATATTCAGAACCACCCGCATGTAGGTCTAAATGATGAGGCTGCCTTCATAAACACACATTTTTAAAGGGTTTATTGTGAGTGATGAGCTGAACGTCAGGGAGGTGATGTTGAGCTCAACAACATGGACATGGATTATCATGACAGGCTACTAAAAATAGAGATAATAAAAATCAGTTTGAGTCCAAATCAAAATAATCTTCCAGGCCAGATACTATTTATGTTTCCTGGTTTCACAGGATCTTTTGTTGCAGATTTTATAAATAGAATCGTCTAAATCCGATAGTTCTCCTTTTCATTTGGCTGAGAGCCAGTGCCGTCGCCTTTGTGTCCGTCTGAACATCAGCTGGGGTGAAGTGTCTTCGTGTGCGTGGTTTCATCTCTCCGTGTGTCTCTTCTGTCTGCCCAGGTGTGATCGTATCTACTCCTACAGGAAGTACTGCATATGCAGTTGCAGCAGGTGCTTCCATGATCCATCCCAACGTCCCGGCAATTATGATCACTCCCATCTGCCCACACTCGCTCTCCTTCAGGCCCATCGTGGTGCCTGCTGGAGTCGAGCTCAAGGTATTTCGAACGACTGGTTCAGTAGTTATGGGATGTCAATCACACACACACACATTCTGCTCCATCAGATACACAGCTTGAACTGGCACTTAGTAACCTTCACACACTTGGTCATGTGACTTTTGAAGTATACTAAGATACTAATTTACCTTTCATCATATTGATGAGTCTGACAACATTTTGAATCTCTACTTGTTTGCAGTGGTCCAAAAGTTAGACACCTCTAATGATGAAGCCGGATTACATTTCTGATGTGATTAGGCGTTAGTGTTGAACTATGAGGGTCAAAACGTGCTTCCTTTTTAAATGGTAAAATATAATAATTAGCTCATTTGTAATTCTGTGCTTGTTGTTTTGTCAGATAATGCTGTCACGTGATGCCAGAAACACAGCCTGGGTGTCATTTGATGGAAGGAAAAGACAAGAGATCTGCCATGGAGACAGGTTAGTTCACATAGCGAGCCGGCCTTTAATGCCTCAGCCGCACAAACAAAGAGCACAGGCGGGAATGAAGTGAAGCTAAACCAACACGTCTCATTCTGTCTCAGTGACACTGTGGGTCCGAGAGTGTCACCAAACAAAGTTTAGTTGTATTCTTGCAGGGACAATAAAGTGTCTTATGTGTTACAAAACCGACACATACTTAAAGGCTTTGTTTTGTAAGCTGCTTAGCGTCTTTATCCCCAGGACTGTCTCGTGTTCCATAATCATCATTTTCCAGTATGTTACACACTCAGAGATTACCATCTTCCTGATTCTTGAAAATGGGCTGTTTGTCAACGCGAGTCATTGAAGCACTCTTTAACATAAGTTCAGAGTCCAGAGTTGCATCAGAAGGAAGTCATGTAACAGCATCAAATGTCAACACTTCCTCTTTCCGAAGTGATTGCCAATACCTGTACTTCTCTAACCTTTATTCTGCCCTCAGCTATTGTGACACCAAACCTTATCTCTCTGTGTGTGTGTGTGTGTGTGTGTGTGTGTGTGTGTGTGTGTGTGTGTGTGTGTGTGTGTGTGTGTGTGTGTGTGTGTGTGTGTGTGTGTGTGTGTGTGTGTGTGTGTGTGTGTGTGTGTGTGTGTGTGTGTGTGTGTGTGTGTGTGTGTGTGTGTGTGTGTGTGTGTGTGTGTGTGTGTGTGTGTGTGTGTGTGTGTGTGTGTGTGTGTGTGTGTGTGTGTCCAGTATTACCATCACAACTTCCTGCTTCCCCGTTCCCTCCATCTGTTTCCGGGATCCAGTGAACGACTGGTTTGAAAGCCTCGCCCAGTGTTTACACTGGAACGTGAGGAAGAAGCAGAACTACCTTGAAGAGGAATTCTGAGGACTTGTCCATGATCTCCTCCAAAGTCCCAAGCCTTGACTCAAGCCTGACCACTGTTTGCCATTTAGTCTTTAAATGGAGGAAAGGTGTGTCCAAACTCTGTTCAGAGAAGTCTATCATTGTGATGCTACTCTTTGTGTGTACTTCAGATTTTCCATTAAAACTTTGATTAAAAAAAACATTTATACGTTTATAATTATATTTGGACAAACAACACTTTTGTTCTTGTCATCAGTTTTCTTCTCAGGTCTAATACATGTGATGATGATGATAATTTAAATGTAATAGTCAAATGAGATAATTAGTCATAAATAAAAAATTGACCAATAAATAATCAAAGCAATAGATGAAGTCAAACAGTATATTAATCAAATGATCAAACCTTTTGAATTAGAATTTAACTTTGTTATGATTCTTGTTTAAGATATTATCATAAAACGCTTCAGAATCTGTTTCAAACTGCACAGGCACAAGGACTAGCGTCACATGTTTTATAGGTCTTCAAGGCTAACTTCTACCTGTCAAGTAGCCTAACTAGCTATTTTGGTGTGTGTGTTTCGTTAGGACATTGACACAGTTGTTTGTACTCGTGCACAGAAGTGAAAAGCAGGTACGAAGGATTATTAATAGAGATGAACTGATTAGGAAAATCAGGGCCAATACTGATGCTTAAAATACAAATTTATCTGATTGCTGATTCAGTTAGGTGTTTTAGATGGCAACATTAAATTAATTTGGCACTACAAATAAAGATAGTCTATATACAGCGTTTCATATCGGTTCATATCAGCCAAAACTGATGTTGTAGCTCCATTAAAGAACATTATGAACGTTATTTTGTCAGTTCATTACTCATACTTCTGTATCTTTTCCAAATAAGTGCCTGGACCAAGAGATTCTATCATTTTATTGTTCGAGACCTTTTTGTCCGCAGGAAATAGTAGCTCTGAAAATGGCATTTCAAAATAAAAATCCATCATCATCTTCAAAAAACATGTCAATCGGTTTGGAAAATTCTAAAAGTGATCATTATAAATACAAATAAAAAATCATCAACATTATCATAGTTAATTCATAATGTTTTGATTGCTTTCACTAGGCTCAGCATGCAGAATTTGTTGCATCAAACTGAATTGTGCTTCTCGAGAGCAGCATTGACAAATATAAGTTGCCCACATTGGTATGTTATAAATATTGAGTATGCTCCAAACCCCTTTAAACATGTTATTTTCTATGGTGCTCACATATCCAACTGTTGGCTTGTTGAATGGAGTTTGGCTCTACTCTTTCTCCTGGAATAGTTTTGCGTTTTTTTTGTGAGGTGTTTGTTTTTTCTTTCCTCCTTCTTCTTCTTTATGTTGTTCAAATGTAATCATGTGGATTCAAAGTGCATTTTGTAGAGAGAAAAAAAACAAGTTTTCTAAGCATCCCCCACACGGAGAGCAAGGCTTGGGATGATGGTGGACATAAATGTTAACATGTAACATGGATGTTATCAGATCTGTTAAAAGCACTTTCTAATCTTTAAGATGAATGGCAGGGACATATTGACTACTTTATAAGAAACACGTAATTTTTTTTCCTTCAGAAGCTGTGTTGCAGTTCTCTTGAAAATGTTTTTTTTTTTATAATCTGTTGTTCTATCAAATGTTCCCAGATGTTGTTAGTGAAATCAGGAATTACTCATGGTTTACCATCAATGAATGATAGATGTTATTTTACACCTTCTTAGGTCCATTACGAGAAAGCGCAAATTCACAGTAAATCTACTTAGCAATAGTGGCCCCACTGTACAGACTGTGCCTTATACATGGTATAATTAACACAAGGAAACACTGATTTTCAAGCTTTACATCATTGTATTTTTTTACAATAACACATGTGCTAATCTGTGATTTTTGTATCTCCATTGTGACTTCATGTTGATGCTTATCTTTGCCGTATAAGGCACATGACGCTCGACTGACTGAGTCGTGAAGGAAGTTCTGCAGTGTCTCTTTTGTCAACACTTTTCAAGGATATCACGTTATCACTCATTCCAGGCAAAGGAACAACAATTCAGATGTCTTAAGCATCTTTTAAATGTCCGTTATTTAAAATTTTCCTTTAAGCCATATCTTAACTCTTTGTAGGTTTTATAAACTACTGTATGTATTCTTCAATTGATTTCATTATACTAGTGTTTAAGTGAAAGACTTTATCAAGCGACTTTATGCAGCCCTTCTCGTCAGCTGTCAACGCGTCTGTCACTGGGCGTTCTTTACTGAACTTCTGTAAGGGGGGCTTACCTTACATATCTAATCAGATATTTAGTCTAGATGTTAATATATTGATTATGATTTGACTAAAAAAAACTGATCAAAGGATAAACAGATGTGTCACCTGTTGTTTTTCTCAAAAGGACCAACTGAGATCTAAAAGGTAATCATTCCTTAAACTGATTTTGTACACATATTGTAACCCTTGGAGAAAAAAAGTATTTTGTAAAGTCTATATGTTAGCGAGTTTACAATGCATCATTGCTGAAAATAAATCTTTTGCTACTTTTTAACTTGTTTCGGAAGTTTTTCATTTTATTGGAGAGTTCGTTTAAACAGTTTTTCTGCTTCTGTTTAAAGGTTCTTCGTGGTATTAAAGGACTTCTGATGGGTTACAAGCTGTCGGAAAGCAAGTACATGTTCATTGAAAATAAATTCCACAGCAACTTAACTATTTTAATTTAGGATTAAGATCTTCTGTTTTTGTCTGATCACTTACTGGGAGCTGATATCGTGTGCTTGAAATATAGCTCTGAACTGTTTCGTGCACATAAACCCCTGTAGTTACAGCCTTTCTCTCCATTTGTCTCTTTCAACATCCAGGCCTTATAAGTTACCTTATATCATCAAATGTGCTTCAATGCTTTAAAGTGCTGGAAAAAGTGAAGAACATTCCATTGTTGCCCAACATGGTCTAAAAGTAAATCACAAGATTGAACAAAAAGGAAACTAAATCAAAACTCAGTCTTCTTGATTGTGATTTTTGAAAAGAAAGTGAAGGCCTTTTCTGAAGAAAAGCTCCATTTAAAAACTAGCCAAGAGTGATGGTCATAGGGGCTGATTTTGTAGGCAGGTTTGTTTTGTATTCTGTGTGATGTTTGCATGACATTCCACTTAACAAGTCAAACTTGTTAAGAAGAACTTCTCTTGTCATTTATTGCATTCATCATTTTATGTTCCCTCTCAATGTTCATAACAAATAAATATAGGTTAGGGACTGTTCACAGACTTGTTCTAGGAAACGTGTAATCTCCGATTTGAAGCTTGAAGTAGGAGAACTGTGAAACAGCGAAGGTTCATTAAAACATATGGATGGAGAGATGGTCCATACCTTTATGTGGGTTCATGTTTTCCATATTTGACACCATAATCAACAGAGATCCAAAACCAAAATTCTCCAAGGCAACAGGCAAATGAGGAGCAGAGCCACCATGTGGATGTACAATAAGAATGTACTGCTCTCATTAACATGATCATTCCTCCTCATTTTAATTGTCTTTATAATGCCAATGTTAAACTAATGAGTCTTATCATACTTGATATTCTCTTTCCATTATTACTGGCATTAACTGTAAATCGATTTTATTCGTTGCTGTTGCTCTTTTTGTCTCTATCCTTTCCCCACACTTTTAAAGCATGACACAGTTTCGGCAGATGGCTGTTCAACATAAAGTCTGATTCTGCTCGAGGTTTCTGCCTCTTAAAAGGCAGTTTGTCCTTGCCACTATTACTTTGCCAAATGTTGCTTAGTGGCATGTTCATGATGGATTAATGTTGGGCCCAACAGAATGGTCTAGACTTAGGCCATAGTGTTTGATTTGTTCCGCACAGTGTTGAGGGACTTTAATCTTCTTCTATTAAAAGTATTAATCACTAATTATTCAATCGATACCTCCCCTTTGTTTTTAAACTATCAGAGCCATGAATCAAAGATTCACAGTGCTACATAGTTCAGCACTCAGCATGAAGCCTACTGGTTTAAATCCCTGGCCAGACAGGGGCCTACTTATGTGGAGTTTACAGGTTCATCACGTGCATGTGTGTGTTCTCTTGCTTTCCATCCAACAAAAACATGCTCGTTTGATTATTTGGTGGCAACTGATTGTCTGCAGATGTGATTGTGTCAGTTATTGTATGTGTCAATATGCAACTTAACTGAGATAAGTTCAAGTCCCCACATGACCCCTGACAGGATTTAAGAGTAGATTGATGAAACAAGGATGTACACTTTTTCCATTGCTCTTGCAGCAAAATTGTTCTCTTTTATCATGCAGACAACAACTTCTGGGACAACAACTCAACATAATCATAAGCTAAACATTACTGCCATCTTGTGACAGTTTATGGTATTCCCATTCATGGTCAAATACTTAGAGTGCACATAAAAGACATAAAGTGGTGATGAGCCAAATGACTCACAAAAGAAAAACAAGAAACTCAGAAAGAAGTGATTTTTATTATGAAGTTATTTTAAAGCCTGATAATGGTTTTGAAGGTAGGCGTGAGGTGAGGTGACTCAGAACACTTATTCAAAAGTCAATATTGACGATAAGTGGTTGGTTTGAGTGCAGGATTAGTTGTTTTGCTAAACAGTAACTTCACATACACAGATCATGATCAGCGAAGAGATAAAATATCCAGTGATGAGAAAGACAAAGACATTTCTGTCCTACGCCTCACCTTCTTTGTATCTGGCCACTCCACTTGACAACATTCCTGACTTGTACATTACTCTCTACTTCTTGAATCTGTACCAACCATCTGTAACTCTACCACTGAGAAACTGCTGCTCAGTGGTAGAATGCACATGCTTGGGTCCACTCTGGCTAGAAAGTCAGCCCTAAAATGCTCCTGCTGCAGGATCCTTTAGAGAACAGCCTCTGTCATCAGAGTGTGAATGGGGGAATGTTGCATGTGATGTAAAGTTGAGTTGTCAGGAGATTAGAAGAAGTGCTATACAAGCTCAAGTCCACGTGCCATTTTACCAGAGGGAATGTCTATGTGATCAAAGTTCTTCCGCGACACATTTGATTACATGGGTATTTTTAACACTGCAGTGTTTGTCCAGGTGAGTGATGGAAGTTGGTCTGGTAGATGGAGAGGTACCAGACCACTTCTTGAGCACTTCCAATGTGCCCTTGAGCAAGGCACCCTGTCAGCACAGGGGTGCTTCCTGTGGAATGCTGCCACCGCACTCTGAGATCTCTCCATGAATGCATGTCCCCAAGTCCTGCTTGTGCACGTGTGTGATTCAGGCCTGCATGCGTGAAAGAAGCATGTCTCTAAAATAACAGGGTGTGAACCAGAATTCTCCAAACAATTTGTGAAATCCTCATAGTCTTAATAATGTACCATTGCATTTAATCTCATATGCCTACCTCTTTCATTTCTAATTCTAAATTATATAATGCAGAATCTCAGTCTAAGAAAAGTTCATTTAAAGTTAAAGTGAACCGTCATACTGCCACGAGAGTTTGAGTAACAATGGATAAATCAAGTTCGAGAAAACAGGATGAAGATAATCTGACCGGAAATGGTGCAAATAAAATCATTATTCTTATATTAGATAAGGCTGCTAAAAGTCAACAAAACATATATATAAATAAAAAATGCACAACTATACTAATTTGGAGCAATTACAACCTTCAAATGCTTTGCATGCTTTTATAATTGTGTCCAATAATGGCCAAAAGCAAACTATGAGTTTTATTTTGAAAGTCCCATTGTATTTGATTTATATTGAATTAGCTTGACTTGGCAACATGACTGTTGTTGAAATGGCACGCCTCGGAGTCAGGTACACAAAGACAGGTTACCCAGGTAGATACTGTGTTAATGTTTACGTATAGTGGGCGTGGTCAATCGAAGCCGACCACCAGCCCTCTTCATCCCATGTTCCCTCAGGAAACAGGGGCTAGCAGACGTCTTTGTACAACTTCCTTTTCTATCTGCGACTCGCTGCTGTCTCACATACCGGCGAGGCTTGATGTGTTTTTCTTCCTAATAGGTGCATTTGGTTCTGAAAGAGGTAAGTTTTTGTTGTATTTACATTTCATCTTTGCTTGTAATCTTCGGTTTTTATGTTCTTGCAAGAAGAAGAAGCTAGCTACTCAATATTTAACATCCGCTTTCCTTTTCTACGTGTGCCTGTTGTTTGAGATCAAAGCTCAGGACTGTCGATTAGATACAGTATTTATTGCTCTGTGTTGTAAGCTTTGAAGCAAATTAAGTATTATACTTAGTCTCTTTATAACTTCGCAGTGCAGTGTGTAAATAGATGATGTGTGAGGTCCTTCAGGGTCAGCCTGCGATTTACGGTACTTGTTCTGGTTCTCTCTTATTGAGGAGCTTTGCTGAACACAGCCACATCCAGCATTTAGTGTTGAACAAATATACAAATTATCTTTAGAGCCATCTTAAAGTCCCACCCAGACTGCATACAAAGGATCTTTACAGTTTGAGAGAGTAAATAGGATTTAAGAGGTATTTGTAATTTTTTTTCTACAAAATGCAAACGAAGGTATCAAACGTGTTTCAGTGATTGGGGTTAAATTATGGAATGATGCTAATATAAATTTAAAAACCTGTCATTTACTTTTTTTTCTCCCTAAAGTGCCTCGCAAGCTATTTAAGATCATTATAAATGTCAATGTATTTTATTTCCTTCTGAGAGCTGGTGGCTTCATTTAATGGGAATGTAGGATCAGTGTATGAAAGCAGCTTGCTTCTGCCTTTACCTTTTCATTACCTGTATAATACATGACACTTGACTTAGTTTGAACTTTCTGTATTGTTTAAAATTATTGTAAATGTAAATTGATGAATACAAATCATTTACTTCTGTGCAGCCTGTATCCATGATGCTACATAAAGCAATATTTCTTGTCTTCAACATCTGCAGGACTGTGGGCGCCAGGTTAATTCATATTTCAGTGTGTACGCAGATACATCAAATGCTGGACCAATCAAAGGACGGACAAAACGTACAATCTCTGATCAAGCCCTCCACTCCTTTTTGACACCCTCCAGGAGCAGTCATAATGACGGGTGGCAGGCACTCTATATGGCGCCTCCTGTTGCCTTTCCGAAGCCGCCAGGAGCGAGTGGTTTTAGCCCGGAGCAACAGCCTGCCAGGGGAACAGGTTCTAAAGATCACTGTCACAGAGACTACTGTCATTGAGGCAGAGTCAGGGGTGTGGAACTGGCGCTCATTGACCTATCTTGGCCTCTGGTACTTCTTTAGCTTCTGCACCCTGTTCCTTAACAAATACATTTTGTCTCTACTAGAGGGCGAGCCCAGCATGCTAGGTAAGAATTATAAACCTCTTGTTGTCGTTATGTGACCTCGTTTATAAAGGCATGCACTTTCACATTAATGCTCTGTATGTTTCTGTGAAGAATCTTACTTGTTGATGTGGTGTCAGAAGATTCAGCTCTATTCAGCTTTACATAGTATTTTCAAAGCATACAGTCAGTCCTAGAGTAGAATAATCATTTTGTGATTTGGCTTTAAAATTTCTTAAAAATTGCCCCGACTCTGTGGGATTGTGACAACCTGAAGAGTAGTCACTTTGACACAAGCCGGAGGTCAGTTAGCTTCAGATGTAACAGACTTACAGAGCAGGTATCTTTATCAGCCAAAAGCATCTAAAACGACATTTTGGAAAACAAGAAGAAGCACGTCACCAGAGTTGACCTACATCCTGAAAACACCTCAATATTTTGACTACTTTAGTTTTTCACAGTTCTAAGACTTTTCCAACAAACTCTATCTTGACGTGCAACAAAATGTTTTAGAGGAGGTACCATGTTGCTCGTTAACTCTGATATTTTGATGCATGTATGAGCTGTTTTGGGAAATGAAATCTTCGATGCTGTGAACTTAAACATGTTTTGTGCGAAGAAGTGGAGAACTACTGTCACGCCAGAAACACCATGCTGTGGGGTGAGAGGTTGTGGCTCTGGCTGTATCTTGTTGTCTTGTCTATACTCCCTAGGTGCAGTTCAGATGCTCTCCACTACTGTAATAGGCTGCCTAAAGATGTTTGTGCCCTGTTGCCTGTACCAGCACAAGTCCAGAAACGAGTACCCACCAAACTTCATCATGATCATGCTGTTTGTTGGACTCATGAGGTGGATACCCTCTCTCTTTAAAACAGAGCTTTACACTAACTCTCTCATCAATGGGCACATGTGCTACTCAAGCTTTTCTTCCCACTGGGTTACGTGCTGTCAAGGGGAGCCAAATTAACCGATCCTGTTTTGATAGATGAAACTTTATATTGCGTCTGTGTTTGTCATGGTTCCTGATTTAAAGTTTCATACTGTCAGTGGGGAAGGGGAACACACTGTCAGTCACTTCCAGAGAAAACAGACACAGAAGTGTTAGACACTGATTTTAAAACAGTCTTGACTGAGAGTTGTTTGATTCACACATCCTTTGGTGACATAATTTATATTTGGTTAATGATTTTTGTCACATTTAATTACAAAATGTAATCTAACTGTCGTGACATATTTCCAGCTGAAACAGGATAGAACCAATCACAAGACAGAAGGCGGGACATAACGTAATCGGGATGAATGTCGATTAGCCGTTAGCTTCGACGGGGCTGTAAATGGTCGAAAAATTTGGAGAACGCAGAGTGCAGGATAAGTCATCAGACATTTGAAACACAGGTTAATAAACGTTTAACACCGGAGAAGGATTAAAACGGGGGAAGTGCATTCTAAATTTCATGGGGATTTTAATGTTTGGCTAGAACTTAAGCCTCAGAGTCCCATTGGACCCGAGTATGTACAGCTCATATGTCGTTAGGCTGAGCATTGATAGCTGGTTGCAAACAAATCATAGCGTTCATGTTGGCTCCAGTGGACGCTGTAATGAAAGAGGTCGCTCACCATAGCTTCGCTAACGTTCTGAGCCACGCTTCCATATGTGGTTGCCATCTCAACGCTAACTTAAATCTTCTGTACACTTGCACACGTCAGGAATTAAAACCATGCTTTGACCTCCTCTCATCATGGTCAGTTTGTTTGACTGGCAGATCCACTAACCTGGGGATTTTTGAGTAAACTGTACTTTCCCCCTCACAAAACTGAACCCATTTTACACTTAGACACAATAAGCATACCAGGCAACATCAAACATAGCAGAGTGATGTGTTGCATGGCCTTGAATATCCTGCATTGTCTGTTACACTTCAGTGTGACAACAATGCAGAAAAAGTACTGTGCACCCTTCCAACAACCACTGAGAGTTGTGGCGTTTTTTTCAGTTTTTTTTATAGAAAATGTTTTTGTAAATGACCCGTTGGAAAGTTAACAGTAGCGTTTCAGAAAGTAAATCATTGTTTCCATGTGTCAGGTTCACCACAGTGGTTTTGGGCTTGGTAAGCCTGAAGAACGTGGCAGTGTCTTTTGCAGAGACGGTGAAGAGTTCAGCGCCCATCTTCACCGTCATCATGTCCAGGCTGATTCTTGGGGAGTACACAGGTACTGATGTATGTGTGATAGCAGGACTTTAGGGACACCGCAGACCACTAATTAGATCAGTCATTTCACAGTAAGCTCCATCTATAACACTCTCTGCTGACATTAGTCAATGGGATGTGGGCATAGTGGGTGGATAACCACAGTGAAATGAGGTGATAGATTGTGTGAGATTAAGTGTGATTACTGGTATAAAAGGGCAAAAGGCACAGTGACTGATACTGTAACTCATGAAAGACTTTGCAGGTTGAACCAGAATTGTGTGAGTTGTGAGCTTTATTAGGGTAGAGAGGAATACACTTTGACTAAGATGGTTTAAATTCCTCTGAAGGATGTTTTTTTTTTTTAATCTACTCCAGCTGCTTCTGTGTTCACTCAGCATACAACACTTCAGCAACAATACCAAGGACTTCTTATTCAGGTTACTTTGTTTGCAGGGGGAGTCACAAATACAACAGAGCACAGACAGTGCAGTAAACATAAGAGTGCAAATGCACGGCACATAGGCAGCTGTACAGATTCCAATTCTAAAATGGCATAAACAAGATGATCTTGTTGTGGACTGCGTTGTGGACTGCCTAGTGTGTTTGCGTCCTTATTCAGCTCCCCAGCCTGCTATCTCTGTCGCTCCATACAAGACCTTCACGAAGTTACAATTACAGCATCGAGCAGCAGAGAAGTAAAGCGTGACACACAAACATCCGACGACTCGTTCCGCTCAATATTTGCTGCTGGGACAAAGCTTTTCCTGCAGCGCCTTGTTCTGCACATTGGAACGAACAGCCTTCGCTGAGAAGGGAGAAACTCACAATGCAGAGGGCGGGACTTATCTTTTAAGATTGAGTGTGTGATCATACTCCAACTGCCTGGTGTACAAGATCTTTAGATCTTGTTGTTCCTCTCTGATCATCTTATTAGACAACCTCACAGTCAGTTAAGAGGATTTCCAGAGGGTTACCAAACCGTGACCCAACAGAGAAAGATCTAATCAATGAAGCCAGAATGGGAGACGCTTTGATCTGATTGGTTCTGTAAATGTGTAAAGGTTAAAGCTGTCATTATTACACAATTCAAACAGTGAGCCTCAATGTGTACTCTGACCTTGAAATATGTTGATCCCTCTCCTTGCTAAATAGGATTCTGTGCAGGTGACGGAGTACTTGAGGAGAACTGTAACTGTATCCACAAATGTACAAGGTATTAATGCAATGTATTCTTGATTCTGCAGGGCTGTGGGTGAACCTGGCCCTTTTCCCTGTCATGGCTGGCCTGTCGCTCTGCACAGCCACAGAGATAAGCTTCAACATGCTTGGTTTTTCTGCCGCTCTGTCCACAAACATCATGGACTGGTAAGTTTAAAGCTTTATTTTGGGGCTTTTTTTATGCCTTTATTTTTAGAGACAGGGCAGTGCATAGAGTCAGAAATGAGAGAGAGAGAGAGATGACAGACATGCTGGAAAGGAGCCACAGGTCAGATTCAAACCTCTCGATGAGCTTCCATACGGGGGGGCGGGCACTAACCGCTGGGCTACCGGCGCCCTCATGGACTGCTAATTCAGCACTCTAACCAGCTTCAGCTGCAGTAAGATACTTTATGTAACACTTTGTCTCTGATCTCAGTTTGCAGAATGTGTTCTCCAAAAAGCTGCTGAGTGGAGACACATACAGGTTCAGGTAAAACCACATGCAAACTCTCC
Source organism: Symphodus melops (assembly GCF_947650265.1). Lineage (NCBI taxonomy): Eukaryota > Metazoa > Chordata > Actinopteri > Labriformes > Labridae > Symphodus > Symphodus melops. The sequence goes on from NC_136703.1 coordinate 7,767,852, forward strand.
TTTTATGACTTCAGCGGTTTCTCTTCACAATCGAATTGTTCTTATGAAAACTTGATTTTTTAAAAAATTTATTATCATTATTATTATTTTTTTTCAGCCCTCCAGAGCTGCAGTTCTATACCAGTGCAGCAGCAGTTATCATGCTAATACCTGCCTGGGTGTTCCTCTTGGTATGTAGATGCATACACTGTTTTCAAATTGAATTATTATTACAGTTAAAATTGTGTTAGTGTTTCTTATCTATACATACCTGGTGCCTGTAGTCCAAATGAGAAGTATCTCTAATAAGTGTGGACGTTGTGTAAAATGCAAAAAAGAAATAAAAATAGAATGTGAGGAGTTGCAAAACCTTTCATACCACACATTTAATGTAAAACTGCACAAAGACAACTTGTCTTATCTTTAATGTTTTTTAAAAGATATATTGCCCAGTGTGGATGTTATTTTTAATTTGAAAAGAGTATAACATTTGTGAAATGCCAAAAGACAAAACCCTGAGGGAACATCTCACCAGTTGCCAGTTGTTTATGTTAACTGGCAGCATGTTAATAACATGACCAAGATAATATAATCCTTTATTCATCTCGCAACTGGAGAAATTTAAAGTGTTACAGCAGCAAAGCAGGATAGCAGAAAAAAACCACACAGTGCACAATTAAAATAGATTCAAATATAGAAGTGTAGAAAAAAAACAATAATTATAGAGCTAACAGCTATCAGGCATAAAAATAACCTCCCAGATGTCTCAATGGGAAAATCTGTAGAATCTTTGGACTTCATCTCCACAGTACACCATTATATTAAAAGATTCAGAGAAGAAATGTCTGAATGCAGAGGACAAGGCCGACACTGGGTGTCTGTGATCTACAGACGGCACTGCATTTAAAGGAGACACGATTCTGTAGTGGACATGACTGCACATCCTCAGGAACACTTTTAGAAACCACTGTCTGTGAACATCATCCCTGCATTCACAAATGTTAGCAGAAACGACCGTGCAAAGAAAAAAGCATATATCAATCTAGAAACGCCACCTGGCCTCTCTGCGTCTGGATTTGGAGGAACATAATGCTGCCAAAAGACGACTTTGAAGACCTTGCCAAACTACATTCTGGATTTAATCACAACAGCATGGCTCTGTAGTAAAAGTGTCCATGTGATCAACTGCTGTCCTATAGTCTCCATTTATCACCTATTGAAAGTATTTGGAGCATTATGGAGCTTAAAATAAAATAATGGCGATCCTGAACTGATGAACTGCTGAAATTCTATGTTAAAGGAGCAATATGTAACTGTGACACCTAAGGATTAAAAATGGGTACTGCAGTTCAAATTCATAAATCATTTCATTCAAAATTCATGATCATGTGGCTCAAACTCTGCATGTTTCAAAAAATTCTTTGAAATGTATCCCGGTTTTGCCTCGTCTCTGCTCGTGGAGCTTATTCGAAAAAAAAACCCAGCAGAGGTAGAATCCGTGATCAAATAACTAGCTCTCGTGCCCTCTTTCATCGCTGTAACACCTCTTGGTTTGCCATTTGCCGAGCAAACTGAGGGGCCAGGGGCCAAACGGCCGTGTGGGGTGCCGCCTTTTGACCGGTCAAAACTAAAACAAACTATTCTAGACCGTTGTGTTGTTGACAGAAAAGCCTGCATATATATAACATGCGTATAGCTCCACTTCAAGATATTACAAAAATTGGTCTTCTCAGTTCTCAAAATACATACCAATTGCTGTTGAAAGTGAAAGTGATGCAACAGAGGGTTAAACATGGCCCTGCTCTAACTTCTTTTGAAACGATGAATACATTTTAAAATGGCATGTTGTTTAAACAAAAAGCCATTTCTTAGTTTCAGATGTTTTATTGTTGTTGGGTTTTTTGTTTTTTTTTGCAGCCAATCATTTCATTCTGTTTTTATTTCAATTTAACTTAGCATCTGGACTTTTTAGGAGGGGTTGTGTTTCTGACTATTAAGTCTAATCCTTTAATGTAAAAAATGGGCTGGAATATGTCAACCGATATTTTTGGAGGTGGTAAATGAATTGAAGAAACAGGATGTACTGTAGCAGGACTGAAAGTTGAGCTCGTTGATGGTGGTCATGCTCATGTCTTGTGTTTCCAGGACCTTCCGTTGATCGGAAAAAGTGGCAAGAGTTTCATCTTAAGTACAGACATAGTGCTGTTGCTCCTTTTGGATGGTTCCTTGTTCCACCTGCAAAGTGTCACTGCCTACGCTCTCATGGGGCGGATATCACCCGTCACCTTTAGGTAAGAAATGTTCAAGATCTCCTGAATAACGTGGCTCTTAATCTGTAAACGAGGAGCCGCTCCCAGTTTACTCAGGACACTTTTAAAGGTGACATTGTGAACAAACACCGATTAAATAGACTGGGCTGGTGCTCTTCTCTATAGCCAACATGTATTCTATGTAGGTGAAATACTTCCTGTTGAAACCCTTCAAAGCCCTTAAATGAGAATAATTATTCCCCAGAGATGATGCAAAAAAAAGCACCTGCTGAAAGTAATAACCCCCCCCATCTCTTGTTTCAGTGTTGCCAGTACTGTGAAACACGCCCTGTCCGTCTGGATGAGCATCATCGTTTTTAGTAACCAAATCTCCATCCTCAACGCTACTGGCACCGTCCTCGTGTTCATAGGGGTCTTCTTGTACAACAAGGCCAGGCAGAAACAGAGGAAAACTTTACAGGCCATGGCTGCTGAGCACAACCACACGCAGGGCCAGGACTTCAAAGCTCCCGTGTCTCGATGAGGAATCCCAGTTTGAGACTTAAAAAAAACTGTTTAATGGGACCAAAGAAGTCGAGACAGGATGTTTGGGTATAAAGTTGATCTTTTCCATCTTCCAGTGGAAGAGGAGTCGCTCTTCTTGTTTTTCAGGTTCGAATAAGTGCCAGTGTGAGGTCTTCAAGCTGAAAGCAAACCTTGTAAAGTGGATGGACATTTTAACTCCAACATTGTTCTACCAGTAGGATGATCCACTCAATACTTCTCTGTCCCTTACCCGTAAATACTTGCTTCAGGCCCTGTTTACACCTGGTTTTGACGTGTGTTGTTTGATCTGTTTGCAGACGCATTGAGAAAGGATCACTCAGGCCACATTCTTGGGTGGTCTTGTTAATGTGTGCAGAAAAGTGCAGTTCCTCGAGTGTGAAGCCTTCTCCACAAGCCAATGAATTCCCTTTCGGCCCCATATTAAAGCCCCCAAATCTACAGCATTATATACTAGACGCATACATTCCTTGCATTGTTGGGGCCTTTTGAGGATATTTCATCCAAAAGTCATGCAAATATTCAATCTGCTTGTTTGATTTCTAACACTAATTGTTTTTTTTTCTTTGATTGTAATTCAGGTTGGGGTTTTTTTTTTAAACACTGGCTCAGGTTAGCTGGTAGCAGAGTTTGCTAAGGACAGTAATGATGAGATGATTATCAGTTAATCTGTACTTTCTGTAATCTGTGCAGCTGCCACTCTCTCATCGAAGATTTGAGCCATCAGACGGCGAGTTATCTTAGATCCACATTCTGTCCAAGCCACTTTAGTCCGATGAATAAACAAATGAGAAATCCCCACTTACAGAATCTAAGTCTTCGGATGCACAAGTGTAAACAAGCTTATTTGCTATGAATTGATCACAGGTGAAACGTACTATCGTTGTACAATAACTATATCCATTGTTATACAATCTATGGAACAAACATGTCTGCTGGGCCAATTTGAAGGACTGTCCACCCTTCTCCTTATCCAGGCAGCGTTCTTGAAGCTGCATGTTTATAAGTTGAGTGAGTGGAAGGGAGAGTTGATCACGCAGGGTCACTGGAGATGCTTTTAAAGACGCATGATAATGCAGTGAACAGCCATAGTAGAGTCTTCTTAGGACTCGATCAATTAGAATGCATGATATTACCAGGATTTAACAGGCTCCTTAGTCATTCTTTATCCTTTAAATTTATTTCAAATTGGGTGATGGGAACAAAGCTCAGGGTGTCCTTCACATTTTTGTCTTGCGTTTGCATTTTCAGCGTGCTGGCTTCTCTTTTTGGGTGCAGCAACTTGGAGCATCTATGAAGCTTTCCTGCTGTTGTTTTAGTATTGTGGTGGAGTTAACCTCACTGATTTGCATCGAAAATCTTGATGGCATCTTATTCTAAGATGTGAAAAAGGCCTGAGAGTTGGAGCCTTTTTTGAGGCTTCACCAGCAGAAAAAAAAAAAAGTCAGCCGGACTGGCTGTTGTCACTTTTTTAAATGTGTTGAGCATTTGTGAGTTACATAATGCATTCTAGGAATGCTCGTCCACCAGCCCATCATGAACTGTTGTTGGTGTTTGTTTGGTTTTGTGTACCTTCATTTCTTTGTTGTCTCACAGTAAAAATACGTTTTCCCCAATGTATGCTTTGATAGCAGCCCCGACAATTCTGAACAGAAAAGTCCCCTCGCCGAAAGAATGTATCAATCTTGAAGTTGATGCGACTTTTAAATGTTCATGAATAGAATGATGTGACAAGCTGCTATGACCAGTTATAAATCCACTTCCTTGATTACCTTTTTGTCTTCATTGTGTCTCATTTCAAGTCTGAGGGAGTTTAAATTTCTTTGACACGTGCTCCTTCATAGAAAGAAAACCATGGTGGCAATAATTCTGAAGAAACAGCCTCAACCTTATAACCTCCTACCTCTGATTCTACTTATTAGAACGCTCAGGTATGTTGCTTTACGTTTCTGAGGGAAATTCATGACATCCAGTAGCAGTGTAAAAGATCAGACTATAAACAGCAGTTGGTGCAAATTAGTGACTGTGAGGTAATGTAAGTATTAAAGGTCTGTCCAGCAGTTCTGCATCCCTCTTGCTGCTTCCTCACCTAGCACAACACAGCATTGAAGAGGACACTGGGCACCACAGACTGGTAAAACACCTGCAGCAGCTTTTTACAGATGCTGAAGGACCCCAGCCATCTCAGGAAATACAGACGGTTCGTTCCCTTCCTGCGGATAGTGTCACAAAGTCTTTCAGAGCACTGGGACCTTCTTCAGCTACAAGCTCATGTTGAAGACCTACTGAAGTGGCTCCCCTAGATCAGCACAACAAGCCTTACACATCTTAGGACACACCCTGTCTTGGCCTGCTGCCTTCCTGGGACAGAGTCTTTTCTCTGCTCACATGATCCATAGGGGTGGAAAGGAGGAGGATTGAATTGTCTGTGGAGATGAAGGGGGATTCACAGTCAATGGGTTAATTTGGGGGGGGGGGGGGGGGGGGGTTGTTGTGTATGTCCTCATGGCAGTAGGAGGTGGCACTAGAAACTAGCTGCAGTGGCCAGGCAGTCAAACCTGTTAAAAACTGGTTGAGCTGGTTGACTCCCGATTTTCTGTTGTTGCCTTTCTGCTTGCATCATTTGATAGTTTTTATTCCCTCCAGTCCCCCAGGGTGCCCCACCCTCCTTCTGTACTCCTCACCTCACAGAGTCTATTTCCCCCTGAACAAGCTTCAGCTCTGCTTGGTCTTCCTCCTTGAATGCCCTATTCTTCCTGTTTAGGATGTCCTTGACATTTTTGGTAATCCAGGACTTCTTGTTCAGGAAGCAGCACAGTTTTGAATCACATCTATAGATAAGTTCATTTAGTCAGTAGTGCAGTGTGTGACCACCTCAATGTCCTCAATGTGTGGCTTTTGCAATGCACTCCAGTCAGTGGACTCAGAACAGTTTAGTAATGGAAACGCTGCAAAATATGTTCCAAATCAAGACAAAATGAATTAAACCGCTCGGTGGAAACGGGGCTTTAGAGCCTCCACTGCTTTGAGACAGTGGAGATTCTGGAATCTGTTGGGGCCCAAGGCAAAAAAATAGGCCTCCAAGCAGTGTTCATGGCCATTATGTCTGTCAGTGGCCCAACACTTAGTCCTCTTCCTCGATCTTTTTTTCTCTCCCATAGACGGATAACTCCTCTTCATTTTTTTTATTGTTGGTTTTCAATGAAAAACTTTGATCTTCACAGCAATAATGCATACAACGCTTGGCAGTGCAACGAGAGTGAGTGCTGTCAGATGGGGCCCTCTTGGTGAGCTTTATACTATTGAAAATTGTGCACATTTTGGGCCACTGCTTTGGTTTAACTTTGTGAGTTTTCAGGGGCCCCCTACCGGTCTTGGACCCCAACCAGTTTTTGCCTGTTTCACCTTGCCTGTTGTTAAGCAGTGCCTCTGCCTCAGGAGACTAATTTCTGAAAGTGTGTGTGGTTACTGGTTATCTCAGAATCTGTGGCTTGTGTTGAGGCTTTAGCAGGACCAGATAGTGATCAGACTTTCCCAGAGGTGGTAGGGGATGACAGTGTAAGTGTCCTTCACATTTACAGGAGGTCTTTTGTCCTGTTCTGACTGGATATGCGTCCACTCACGGCATCGCCAGAACAGGAATGTCTAAATACAGTCACTGAAATCACACCGTACATAGAACATTATTTATAAAATATATTAAATGGTTAAAATAAAACATGTTATCGTTTAAAGAAGCACAAAGACAGTGTAAGGTAGAGGAACCAATAGAACATATTCTTTTACAATGTCAGAGGTACAAAAGAGAAAGAGATACATTTAAATGGATATCAGGAAGTCTGGAGAGAAGTTTACCAGTTATTTATAAGAAACAGGGCTTTTTAATAGAATAGACTTTGCAGATGTCTTTTTTAGTTAGCCTATAGGACCAGATCAACCTTAAAAAACGAGTGTCCACACTGGGTGGTAGTCATGCATATTGAAGCTGAACGCCAGCCGGCAAAAATACAAAAGAAGAAGAAAATCATATCACGTGACCAAACACGGAAGTAGAATCTATTAATGCATCCAGAGTCGCCAATTTTGATGTAGACTACACCCTGTTATTTGATCTCATTTTGACACACTTACACGTTTAATGAGTTTGAATAATAATCATGACTCAGGCTGAGAAAGAGCAGGACAACGGGAAGGAGAAAGAGAAGGAAAAAGAGAAGGAGCAGCAGCGCGGTGTGAAAAGACCCATCGCTCCTCCGGTCATCCAAGAGCCTTTACACGAGGTCAGAGGAGAAGTGTTTATATCTTCTTTAATGCTTCGATTAAACGCGTTTGTTGAATTTTAGAGACTTTAATTGAACAAATAGTTTGGCGGCATTTAGCTCTGTTGGTGCATTCAATCTGAAAAAGAAATGTAATGTAGTCAGTGTCAAACATTTCTGATCTTTTTACGCATTTAAAAAATGTTTGAACCAATTACATCTCCATTCTCAATTTGTTTTAAGCCAATATCATTATCTGTATTTATATTTAATGCTTAAATTGTAGGTCTCTTTGGGCATCTCCTGGCATTTACCTTTCCTTTTAAAAACAATACAAATTTTACAGTGAGCTGAGGTTCATGCACTCATTTTCGTTTGAAGCAGGAGGTTCATTGGTTCAAACCTGTTGATCTTTATTATATATACAGTATATATCTTAAAGAAAAGTTGTTGTCTTTTTCCTTTTGAAATAATTTCAATTATTTTTGAGAAACTATCAAAGGTTAAAGTGAACAATGAGTCAGCATTGGAAAGAGAAAGAAGTCAATTGTTGAATACTCATATTTTGTAATCTGTCATTCACTTCATAATGATAGTCCCAGTGCTCTGTTTTGATGCAGACACAAGGTATTAGACAGAAAATAAACAGAACAGTCATGAGGATTACATGGCAGGTATATAGACAAATGATGAATCAAAAAACATGGATCAAATAAAAATGTGATGTGATGAAGAAGGGTTGTGAGGTCACTTCGATACAAGTTTGGTTCAACGGGAAAAAATACAGGAAAGTCATTTTTCTAACTTATTTTCAACTTCCAGCAGATGTTTGTTTGATGTTTGTTTCATCACACATTTCCAAAAATATTTTTTTCTCTTCTAAGTTTTCTTTTTTGACCTGCCTGAAGAAATATTTTTCACATTAGAAAAATAAAAAATCCTGAATGCCTGTCAATCTTGCCTAATATCCACCAGTACAACAAAGTGCCATGACCTAATATGTATTCCCCTTTCACAGCAAATACAGAGCAACTTTGTAGTTGTTATCCACCCTGGATCGAGGACACTCCGCATTGGGCGAGCGACAGACACTCTGCCGGTGACGGTTCCACATGTTATTGCGCGACGACACAAGCAAAGTGGACAGCCCAGATGTGAAGACGCCTGGCTGCTGAGGGACGGTCTAAATGTATGTCGCTCATGGTCAGATATAACCATTCTATTGTCTTTTTTTTTAAAAACTCCACTGTCCTCTAATTCGTCATTCATCCTTCTCTGTGTGACAGAAACCAGAGAGTAATGAGCAGAGGCAGCATGGGCTTAAAATGGTCGACCAGGCCATCTGGTCCAAGAAGATGTCAAATGGGATACGGAGAACACCAGTGTCAGCTGAACAGGTGTGCATCATGAAAAAAACAGGAAGAATTGTTGCTGTTTGAAATAGTCAGGCTTATTGAAAAGCGATCTAGTAGAAATAAAAAATATATATAACGAGGAACAACTCAGCAACTTAGTTATGACTTAAAGTATTTCAGTTTGAAAAAAGATATGCAGGAAATTAATCTATTCTTTGGTGTGTGTGTGTGTGTTTGGTTGTGTGTGTTTTTGTGTGTTCAGGCAAGAGCTTATAACTGTCAGATCCGTCCAGCAGTTCTAGACAGCAGCACCAGGGTGAGGTGGACAAACACAACCCACCATCCTCCTCATCTGGTTGGAGAGGAGGTCAGTGAATATCTCATGAGTGAGTTTATGATGAAGGAGTTATTAAAATAGACCTCTACAGTCCATTTCTTTAACTCTGTTTCTTCTACCCTGCTTGGTCATTTTCTCCCTCACGTTCAACACTTCCACCCCACCACCATGCAGGCTATTTATGTGAATTCAACTGATTGTTACAACATCCACTGGCCCATCGTGAGAGGTCAGCTCAATGTACATGCAGGTCCTGGAGGCTCACTGACTGCTGTCCTGGCTGACCTGGAGACAATCTGGAGTCACATCATTCAGAAGCAGCTGGATATCCCCATCAAAGACTTAAAGGTAGAAGCAACCAACTTAGCTCTTCACACCATCATTTTTCACCTTAGAAGAAAGTCGGTATGAAGCATGTTGATAGAGGTGAAATGAAAGAGACTCTTTTTTTTATAACTAAAGTTAAATAATTAGTTATATTAAGTTATTCAGCGCTGTAAGATAAAGGTCTGATCAGCTTGAGGCACAAAAATATAAATATTTAAACATGAAGGAGCAATATGTTACTCTGACACCTGGTGTTTCAAAGTGGTACTGCACTAAGTTTAAAACATTGGAGACAGCTGCCCCTCCTCCTTTCGAGAATTGGTGCGTGGGTTGCCTTGTCACGGATACTGAAGCTTCAGTGTTTAGCCTTCTCTGCATCTGTCTCGAAGCCATTTTGCGTTCTAACCTCCATTTTTCAATAGCGTCTCCGATATGTAACCTCGTGGAGCTTATTTAAAAAAAAAAAAAAAAAAGTAGAGTCGGAAAGATTCAGTAATATCTGAACCAGTTCACTTGCTGATTTTCCTGGAATACCACTGGGCGTCCAAAACGGTCATGTGGGGATGCTAATCTGCACTGGAATCAAAACTGAGGAGGAGGCGGAGGATGTTGGTCATTTAAATAGCACTTCAAGGACAAAACTAACCGTAAACCAACTGGAAACAGTAACGGGCATTTCAAAAACTATGTGGATCAGTACAAAGAAGGGTACTGCCACTTCCCAGTCTGCATTTTGTTTTTCAACTCCTGGTCCCAATCATTTAATGTTTCCATGGTGATTAAGCTGGGGTAAAAGAGTCAGCTTTATGACAAAAAAAATGTCTAGGCTATTTTGTACGTGTTCTTAGATATTTTTGTTCCTGCTTATCAGTATTACAGATGCATCTTATTGGTCCCAGACATCTGCAACAGGGAGCACATCAAAGAACTTGTCAACATGCTGCTGCTTAACATGGGCTTCTCAGGTATAACATATATATTCATAACATCCAGAATCAATGTTCATCCTGCCTCATCATATTTATGGCAAGCTGAGGAGCTATTGAAAACAGTTTCTTTCGACCATCATCTAACCCCTTCTGTGGCTGTGTGTGTACAGCAATCATAGTGCACCAGGAGTCTGTGAGTGCAACATTTGGCAGTGGTTTGAGCAGTGCATGTGTCGTGGATGTTGGAGACCAGAAGACAAGTATTTGCTGTGTAGAGGACGGAGTGTCACATCGCAACTCCAGGTAGGTTCATCTGTCTTTGTACACATAAGAAGCTGCGACACTGATATTAAGCAGGATTACAAAAATATCAGATTCTCATGGATTGATGTGGACACCTTTCTTGTACTTTAAAATGTAGTAATTCCTTTAAAAGGAATTTAGCCTAGCGCCAAGTTTTCTGTTCCATTTTAATATTCATGCATAACCTCATGTCAACAGTTAGTGTGTTTGTCCTGTCAAATTATAATGAGGACTTTCATAATTTAAATCACTGAATTAAATCACCAATAATAAGTGTTCATATTGATTTGTAGGAGTGAAAACTTCAGTGGTAGGCAAAGCAGAAAATTGCAAGGCAAGGAAAAAGTTAATGCAAGGCCATAGAAAACAAAACCAATGGTCCGACATTTGAGTTGAGTTGTGTGTTTTTTCTGTGTTGCATTTTGCAGGCTGTGTTTAGCTTATGGTGGCTCTGATGTGACCCGGACTTTCTACTGGCTCCTGCAAAGAGCAGGTTTTCCCTACAGAGACTGTCAGCTGTCCAGCAGACTTGACTGTCAGCTCCTGCAACACCTGAAAGAGACCTTGTGCCATCTAGATCAAGTGTGTATGAATCTGTGTGTTTACTGGAGCTCAAATCTTAAACAGTAATGCATCACTCCAGATGTTTCTCTGTGGTCCGAACTCTTTTCAGGACATATCAGGACTACAAGATCATGAATTCCAGACACGCTTTCCAGAAGCCCCAACTCTTCTCTACCAGGTTCGACTAGGGGACGAGAAATTACAGGTGTGTTCCTCAAATAATTAAAATTAAACCTAGGCAAAGAGTTCTTTGTGGTCTTGCATTATTCTCTTCATTATCTAGCTCATTTTGTCCTTCACACTTTTATTTTCTGGTAACAATGCGTGTATGCACATTTTAGGCACCTATGGGTCTTTTCTATCCGACAACATTTGGCATTGTTGGGCAGAAGATGACATCACTCCAGTGCCGTTCCCAAGGTGACTCAGAAGATCCTTACGATGAGCATTACCTGCTCGCCACACAGAGCAAACAGGACCAGGTAACGCACATGCTCCTTTATACTGCAGTTTGATAGTAGATTGTTGTGATTTCTAAAAAGCCTCCAATTTTCTTCCCCAGTCCTCTAAATCCGCTGCAGATCGGAAGGCTATTCCTAGACCAGGTGGAGGTTTGGATGGAGAGATGAGTGGTCAGGGGGGCATCGGAGATCTCTCTGACCTGCCCAGAGGCTGCAGTAGCGGAGGAGGGTCTAAAGGGGAGGTGGAGGTCGGGACTGCACAGGGGGAGTGCCTTATTGGGACAGGAGAGGTGGAAGAGCCCCTGTCGGCTCATCTCTCCAGGAAGACTGCTATCATAAGCCAGTTTGAGAGCCGGGCACTTGGCCTGGACAAAGCCATCCTGCACAGCATTGACTGCTGCGGTAAGAAGGACCTTGGAGGTATAATTAAAAAGAAAATGTAACCAGGTGCTGCCCCCTTTTTAGCTCATGTTGTCTTTCACATCCACAGCATCAGACGAAACCAAGCGCAAGATGTACAGCTCCATCCTGGTGGTTGGAGGAGGGCTCATGTTTTCCGGTGCACAGGAGTTTCTACTTCACCGCATCATCAACAAGATGCCACCGTCATTCAGAAGACTGGTGGACAATGTGGAAGTCATCACACGGCCAAAGGTAACCTGAGATACGTTGAATATACTCTAGATATAGATCTGTAGTGCAGGGGAAAGCATGGTGTTCAGCTGCCTATACAGATTAAGGTGTAAGAAAAATACGTTCTTAACACAGCATGCTGGAAACAGCTCTTTAAGTGAACTGTATTGTGATATTTATACACTCCAGGACATGGACCCTTGGCTGATATCGTGGAAGGGCGGAGCAGTGTTGGCATGTTTGGACACCACTCAGGAGATGTGGATCCACCAGAGGGAATGGCAGCGCTTTGGTGTCCGAATGCTGCGTGAGAGAGCTGCCTTTGTCTGGTGATGAACTTTGCCTGCACCTGAGGTGTTGCCCCAAAAACATGGTATACATGGGCCTAATTCTTACACATGCCATGACCGAGGATTTATATTCTAGAATAAGTCATAAACATGGAAGAAAAAGTTTAAAGGTAAGCGTGAAGGAGAATTCACCCACTAAAAGGACTCTAATGTGTTTCTTTAGACAAAACTTTGAATTGGGACGCTCTGAAGCGTTTCATGAGAAAAGATCTCTGCACACCGAATGTGTGTCTGGAGGGTCAAACTGAAGGACAATGAGAGGAGCTCCCATACTCTCTCCTCTCTCCGGCTTTGTGCTGTCAAATGTAGATGGGTCACACAATGTTTCGGTCTAACCGACCTGCATCAGGTACTTGGAAGGCATTTGATGAAATCAGAAATTGAATACATCACTGCTAACATTTTGACAATTCCAACACAATCTTCCTGTCCTGTTGTTGCTGGCTTTCTCAGCCGTCAAACACCTGAATGATAATGATCAATGCTACCTGATGTCTGGATCCAAACAAATAAACCTGTCACAGTTTGATACAGAAACAGTTGCATTTTATTGAAACAAACAATACAGATTAAAACGTTGTCTCTTATACCACCAAGCTCTCCGAAGAGCGAAGAAAAGAAAACTTACAGCAGGAACACATTTGAAAAGCAGACATTTTTTATTTAAGAGCAGTACACAAAACAAACTACCTACATGATTCAAGATCGAGGGGTTATGACCAAAAGTAACACACAAGGAGACTGATGAGGAAAGTTTACAGTGCAAAAGGAGGAGAAAAGAAAGGGGGGTGGGTGATGTGGATGGCTGCTGTATCAGCCGTTCTGGACCCTAGGAGTAGGTCTTCCCAGAAAGGCGTCATGAAACTGCTGGTGGCAGCGGCAGCAGGTGAAGAGGGGCTTCAGCACTGATGTCACAGTCTCTGATTAGAGCTCAGCAAAAGGACACCGTGCCAGGCCCCGCGCCTACACTGGACGTGTAGGCGTTTACCTAAAGAAACGTGACCGTTGATAAGTTGCACATAAACGGAGAAGGCTGTCTTTTTTTTCTTCAAATTCGTGTCTAAGTATCTGTTGAAGTATGAAGAAAACTACCTCCAAAGTTTTGAGCCTTAACAGCTTTAAACCACAGTCTGACTTAACGATACACATTCCACAGAAAAGCTTTATCGGGGTCGCCGGTGGCGCAGCGGCAGTGCGCGCGACCCCACGTATTGAGGCTCAGTCCTCGCGCGGGCGGCCCGGGTTCGCGTCCGGCCTGTGGCCCATTTCCCGCATGTCTCTCCCCACTCTCTCTCCCCCTTTCCGACTCTATCCACTGTCCTCCCTCTACAATAAAGGCAAAAGGCCAAAAACAAATCTTTAAAAAAAAAATTAAAAAAAAAGCTTTATCTGTCTGAAAACTGGAATGAAGTCTTTTTATTCCTCTTCCCTCAGGCAGACGGTATCGCTCCATTAAATGCACCTCACCCCGTCATGCAAAGAGCTTTTTTTTTTCTGCATGCGCTGTACTCAGCCTGAACAAACGCGTTTGTTTCTCATGTGGCTCTACTGTCTCTGTTCTTTTCCTGATTTTTATTGTCTGTTTTACTTTCTGTCTTGGTTGTACTGTTTTAACTCTTGCACATGCTTTCCAATGTGGAGAAAAAAAAAAAGAAGTAATTCACCTTCCTCATCCTCCTCCACCCATTGGTGGAGCGTTGGGACCTGCGCCGTGGTTTATTCTTCCCATGCTTCTTCTGCCACCGGGGGGACCAGGAGGACTACAGAAACCAAAGGCAAACAAAGTGAACAGAAAGTGGATCAAGGTGCTCCACAGGTCATGATATAAGTCTGTGTTTTTTTTCCCATTCTTATACCTACTGGAGCAAACCTTTCTCAGTCCTTCATAACTACTCTATTTTACCACACTAAGGGAGTAGTGATACAAGCAAAGATGATCAGGTTACTGAGGTTTGTTGAGCATAAATACAGTCTTCAGTTTTACAATCTGGCTACCATGGTAACCAACTATATACTGTACGGCCACCCAGAACCAGGGTGGTGGTTATTGTCAGAATTTTCAGATTTGAATCAGTCAGTAGGAAAAAAAAGAAGTGCTCAGTGAAGTGCTTCACTTATTATTTTACCTGACGGCTGAGAATAAAAATATCTCATAGAAATGCTGAGGAACAAGTAATATATGCAAACTTTTTGAACCGTTAAGGGGAAATGGAAAGAAGACTGAAACCTTGTAGTCATAGCAACACAACCTGTATGAAACACATTGTTAACACCTGCATGCAGACAGCGTGTGGGCACACGTTCCTCCTGTCTTTTTGTCTCTGCGCTCATGATAACACACAGCTGACTCGTCGAATGACCTGTGGGAGTTGTTTTTAAATGAGGCATTTAAATGTGCAGCAGGGTCGGTCCAATCCATCACCGTGACTACAGGAAGACGTTACAAAGGATAATGCCTACATTGTGCCTTTAGGGACAAAATAGCATGGTAAAACAAATGAGGGCATTCATTTGGGGCTGTAATTTATCGTGATGTACTAGTTAATACTTTCAGCCATGATTGCAAATAAAGCAACACCAATTAGAAAAGTAATAATTGGTTTTTATCACAGATTCTGTGATTATTCACTCAGTGAAACATAAGTTTGAAAATAAAAAGCGCTTCAGATTCAAGTTATGGACACAATCTCAGGTGACTTTTCATGTCCCCTTTGCTTGAGAGAGTCAGATACTTGAGGGTAATTTTCAGTTGTCACGCTAGACATAACAAGGAGGTAACTAACATAGGTATTTACATGTCGTAGTCATCTGTTATAAAGACCTGTTCCACTTGACCACATTTTGCGTCACTATTTGTCTGTGCAGACGATCAGTCAAAGAATCATCTAATGCTGCCCTGTATTAGTATGCACACAGTGCATGAAGAATGCCTCGAAAGCTACAGAAGAAAGAGAACCTCTGTGGGGATACTGGGACATGTAGTACATTTCCAAAATGTGTGCAACAGTGGAGGACCTACCCTCTGCCATCACTCATGCGTGATAAACCACTGTATCCGTCCTTTTTCATGTCGGGGTTAATCATTGTCTTAAAACTGGAAGAGGACACAGAAGAAGAAGATAGAAATGTTACATGGTGATCCAAAATTGTCATTGGTCTCAATACTTGACAAAACACAAAATAAAAACAAGCATTGTGACTGTAATAGTTGTGGACACTCCGAGATACTGCAGGTAGTTCATCAATAGGAACACAGGCGGTTCGATCCCCAGCTCCTCCTGTCAACTGGGAAATATATCAAACTGCCGTCTAATGGACACAATGTAAATGACGAATGTGTTAGAATACTATCTAATTAAAGATCTTGCATGGCACTTGATCTGCAGTGAAATTATTGCAGATCATTGACATGGGCTCCATGTTTTATGAAGTTAAAATTCAGTCAATAACACGTTATATGAAACCCTGCTGAGCAAAGTAAAGATTCACAGAGACACCAGATCATTTAAATATCTGTTGAGTCCACCAGTTAGCTCAGGTTTATAGACTCATATTACTATTGAAAACATTAGTATGGCTGATGGTGACTTACAAAAGGCCAAAAAACTCCACAGCTCCCCAAAAAAGATCGACCAGTAAGGACAGTCTCCATGGTGACTGAGTCCGGCTGTTCAGGACCTGACCTAGAAGAGACAGAGAGGAAACACAGCAGGTTAGTGTGAATAACCACTATGTTAGATTATAGCGATATTTAAAACATATAGACACGTAACCAGTCAAAAGTGATAATAGTCAAAAGCATGTTATCACTTCTCTAAAGTGTTATAAAGTGTATTTAGTAATTAAGCCTGAAGAAAAGTTCTGTGACAGTCTCATAGTCAACTTAAGGTTAGCAGATTTTGAAGCTTTCACAATAAACACAAAAAAAACACTGAGGAAAACAAGAAGCAGAGGTTTTCCCCTTTAAAGTTGAACTCTTTCAACGTAAATATAGTATTATTATGATTCTTGCTCAGCACTTCCACACACGATAAACCTGCTAAGTTTGTGTGCTAACTCAGTTTGTATCAAATGACAAGTTACGAGCGAAGTGTTAAAACTGACAAGTCGGAAAAGAAAGACGTAAAATGAACTGTGAAGATAAAAACTATGTTGAACACTTACCGTTGGACACGTACACCATTTTTAAATCAACGTAGCCGTGTTTACAGAAAGCAAAGGCTACTGTCAAATACACGTACTGCTTACAGGATAAACAACAACCCGGAAGTAGTCTTCTTCTTGGGTTTTAAATTGACAGAGTACAAATCAATGCTACACGTGCATGTCGCCACCTACTGTGTGGGAGTTTGTAACATAATGATTTTGGAGAAGTAGAAACAGTTAACTTATTTAAATTTCATCGGTTGTGATTGGCTGGCTTCAGCCTTGAGATATGGTCACGGAAGTTGCAGCACTGCCAGTGTAGGTACCAGATCAGGGAGATGGAAATCTGGCTAAACTTGTGTAGCCTGTTGCCACTGTGACTAATAAAGTCCATTGCATTTCACCTCGCCTTTCCTCACCTCCTCTTATTATTGGCCCAGGATTATTTAATTTTGTGCAGAAAACACTCTCAAATAAAGCATCTAACATCTATTTTATTTTAACACCCACATAATCTGTTTCAGAAAGCCAGGGGGTGGCCTAGTTTTGAGAAAGCATCCTTTTTCGTTGATAGCCTAATTCTGAATCTGGCAACCAGTAAGGCAAACAGTGCTGGGGTTTAGTCCCTTTAGGGTGGCAAATATGTAAAAGGAGATATGTACCTGTTATGAACTAATGGTAAAATGTCAGAGGCGAACAAGGAAGTGAACTGTTTTACATTGTAATTAAAGGCTCTGTGATTGTCATCTCTATTATGTTGTTTGAGGAATGTGGTACATATGAATGAGGAAGTCACAAAGCATATTCAGAAAAAGGGAACACATACTCTTTGACATTCAAACGAGCACAGACTCACACAGACTCCATCTTACAATCTGATCACACAGCACCTGTCGTGGTAAGCTACATTTTTATTGATATGCTTTATTAATACACGATCTGCAATGTAAACACATTTCTTTACCTAACTGTGAGTCTTACTAAAGAGAGATCAGAGCCATATGAACTCACTGAGTTATAATTTATCTGGTTAGGAATCGATGGATCCGGCTCAGCCCTGGAACCGGCGTGCCAGTCGAGATGATTCTTACTGCCTTTCTGGGGTGTTGAGCCAAAGCTGCTCAGAGAACATCTTGAAGTTTATTTGTGAGTTCAAGCCTGATGGTCCGCCTCAGGCATCTAGTGATAAGGATGACAATTACAAAATGGATCGTCAGTCAGTGTCAGTCATTCTCCCCACACAGTGTAATATCTACCAACTACGCCTAGGAATCTGTATGCGGGTAAGCAAACGCCAATACATAATAATTGTGTTATATGTTAAAGCACCATCCAATTATGCATTTGAAACAAATGCATAATTGGATGGTCTTTAAATAAAAAGTGGTTGTTCTATCATTTTTCTCCTCTTTCTAATCATGCATCTTTTTTCACATTTAAGGGTATATAGAGTCCACATATATAATAAATCACACATTTTTCTGCTTGAAATACATTCAAAGAAAAGGTGACAGATTCAGGAAAACTAGTGATGCTAGTAAGGTGGCATTCCCATTACTTGGACAGACCGATCGGTTTTCCTCAATTAATATTATATATTAGTAGCTTTTGGACAAACAACTATTGAATGGATATCCATGACAAGTTTTTTTATATCACACTTTATATTGCCCTCATCCTAAAATGCACAAATGTCAGCATGCTTTCAAACAAAGACAGGATAATGAACATGGCAAACACAGAACCTAGTAAACTAGTTTAAAGCATCCTGTCCTAAATTTAAACTAATAAAAGATAAATCCTCAGGGAGTATTTTTCTAACATCGGTCTCTTTGCCATCAGGCTCAGGAAAAAAAATGCCATCCAGACCCACTTGCAATACTGGATCCAGAGAAATACACTCTACTCTATGCCAGAGGGGAAGACTGGTATGAGGCCTATAATGACAGTGATGCTATCAGGACATTAAACATTCCATTGTCGCATGATGATACTGGGCAGCTTTCAGCACACATAGTGGTGAAACCAATCTTGGCAGACGATTTGGAGGCGAAAAAGAAACAACAGCAATGCCTGTCTTACCTGACCGGGCACAATCTTGAAGAAGAAGCATCTGACAGACTTGGTGAGCTCACATTCACTCGCAGGAGACTGGCAACCCCGAGAATGCAAGAGCTTAAGAAACGGGATGATCTGTCATACACTACAGAGCCTTGGATAACATGTGTCCCTATTCCAAATGACATACAGGACTACCCTAACGTTAAGCTTCCTGTCACCCTCCATTACCTGAGCAAAATCAGCTTCAGCATTCAAGTCGATATCGATGCCAAACCAAATGTTCTTTTTAAAGTTTTTCAAAGAGTGATGGCCAACCAGAAACTTGATTATGACACTTCTGAAAATCTGGTTTTAAAAACATGTGGCAGGGAAGAGTTTTTATCTGGAGATTACCCACTCAGGAATTTCCTTTGGGTTAGGCAGTGTATGAAGAACAAACAAGACCTCCACGTCTCTGTGGTCCCTGTGTCACAACTTGTTGATGAGACTGTCAAGTTAATTGATTGGCCCCTCATTGATGGTTCCACTGATCAGTTCAACTCACAAGAAGAGCTCGGCCTTGAGGGAAAGGATTTGGAAGACATCTTTAAGATATCACTATGGGACTGCAACAGAAAACTCAGAGTCAAATTGATCGGCTTTGATATCCCTGTACTTCCAAACAAATGTCCTCAGTCTGTCCATGTAAAAACCTCTATACTATATGGTAACAAGGTGCTGGCTTCAGTGTCCTCCGTTTCCAAGACCTTCGCAGATGAAGTACTGTGGAATGAGTGGTTCGAGTTTGACATTCTCCTCAGGGACCTGCCACGTGGAGCCAAGCTTGGTTTCACGATTAATGCTTGTTGTGGTAACAACTCCTCAGTGAACAGAGATTCAAAGTCGACAGAGTCTTCAGCAAACAGAGCACCAAACTCACAGAGAGGCAAGGTGCTCTACTTCGTGAATCTTCTTCTCATTGATCACAGGTCT
This sequence comes from Symphodus melops, assembly GCF_947650265.1. Classification (NCBI taxonomy): domain Eukaryota; kingdom Metazoa; phylum Chordata; class Actinopteri; order Labriformes; family Labridae; genus Symphodus; species Symphodus melops. The sequence goes on from NC_136703.1 coordinate 7,787,341, forward strand.
GGTTGCTTTTATTTTTCAAGTTCTTTACTGTAGGCCTGTTGTTAAGGGATTCCCTATAGATCAGTGGTTTAAAAGCATGTCGGAGAGCTGTTTTGAGTGGGTCACAAATGTGTACCTATAGGAAAGAAATTGTTGCAAAATGTCACAGGCGTTGAAATACAAAGGAGGTGGACTCAACTGCAAAACTTAAAAAATAAACTTTTTAAACATTTAAAGAAACACAGGAAATAAGCAACACTGGGAAAGAATGATAACTATTGTAGATGTAAATATATTTTATGTAAATATATATTATGTATATATTATGAACAACAATGTTTTGTCAAGAATTTATAATAATTCTTTCCATCAACCCTGCAGGTCTGTTCTCTGTCAGGGCCCCTTCACACTTCACATGTGGTCAGATCCTGACCTGGAGGAAGAGACGATCACCTACCAGGCAGAAAAACTGTCCTGTGCTACCAACCCAGACAAAGCAGAGTGCATGGCTATCAGCTTCCATCTGGACCACTACAGCGTCCCTGTTGTTCTCCCAAATAGATTTGGCCCCTCTAAATGCTCTGACAGTTCCACCTACGACCTGAACTTAACAAAGTCTACTGCTTCTTCTGATGCAGTCCCCTATGCGCCCCCCTCCCCTCCTTCCACCTCATCGAGTGCAGATTCTTCCTCTTCACATGAAAATTCTCAACAAGACACTGCAGGATCAACACCTTGTGTTGTTCGCACTGACAGAGTTGGCTTGAAAAGATTCCGGCAGGACAGCTTCTGCAATTCCTCCGTTCTACCTCATTACCTGCGTTATGTTGATTGGATGAATTGCAAAGTGGTTGAGGATGTCCACTTGCTACTGGAGACCCTGGACCCCAAGGAACTCGATGTAACAGTGGCCCTGGAGCTGTTAAGTATGGAGTTTGCTGATGTGAATGTCAGGAGACTTGCAGTCAAAAGATTGGAGAGCCTTTCCAATGATGATGTATTGAAGTATTTGCTGCAGCTGGTGCAGGTAATGTGTTTCTATCTAAACAAAAGTGGAAAAAGTTTCTCCTGTCTGAAAGTCAGTCAATACTATGCAATTCATTATGCAACCACCAAAAAAGAGACCAGTATAGACATTTATTTTCAGAAAAAATATCGACATTTATAAATTTGGCAATGATTCCAAATATATGTATATGTATATAAACTATTGAAAAGAAGTATTAAACACACACACACACACACACACACACACACACACACACACACACACACACACACACACACACACACACAGAGTGATAGATATAAAATGCTTCATATAAACATATACATTTTGAGTCACTCATTCAAAAGCATCAAGTATCAGCTCTTTTAGAGAAACACTGTGAATGTAGCATTCATACTAAAGTTTTTTGTTCCTTATGATTTTCCACACAGACCCTGAAAGTGGAACCTTATCATGACAGTTTCCTGGCTCGATATCTCATCCAAAGAGCTCTGCGGGTGAGACGAGCAGCACCCTAATTCTTCCTTGTACACAACACATCATACTTAATCTGAATTTGAATTCAAAGATGTTTTTTATTTATTGTTTTGAAATTTGTGGACGACAAGCTCCATCTCACTTGAATATCCTCTGTATGTTGTTTACTTAAACAAGATACTTTTGTACTAATGAAAATGACAAGCTTCAGTGAGGATTTCAAACTGTGCAGGTTTTTACTACAGTGCCAGCCTGAACAGTTATACATGTAGTGATTCATTTCTAATCATAGCGCTGCCAGTTTCGAGGAGTCAGTTAAAAACTTTAGTTGAATATTTGCTCTGCTCCTGATTTCAAATTTGCATTCAAAGTAACATCACCAACAGATTAATCACAAGTTAAAACCTTTGAAAGAAGTACTAATCTGAAGTATTTACATGAGTTGGTCATTGTCATAGTGCCACCTATTGTTAACATCCATTATTACCTCATGTAATTTGCTCAAAATTTTAGATGTTTACTGACAGCCATGCTTCAAGAGCGCAGTCTAGATCTGCTCTTTTCTCTGTTGGACAGAGAGACATTTTGAAAAACAAAACTGTTGAATTCAGACTTTACCCTGATCTGAATCTCTGAAGCTAACATCACCTGTCATCCCTCACTGCAGAGCAAGAGAATCGGACATTTCTTCTTCTGGTATGTTCGCACTGAAGTGGCAGGATGCCCTTACTTCCGCCAGCGCATGGCTCTGATTCTTGAGGCCTACCTTTTGGGCTGTGGTCAGGCAATGATTGACAGCTTTACCAAACAAGTCCAGGCTGTGGTTTCCCTACAGGAGGTGGCCATAATGATTAAACAATTATACCCTGACCAGATCAACCTTCCTAGTGCAGGTGGGACACATAAAAAAAAGTGGAAGTGTGACATTTACCAAGCAATAGTTGTGCTTGAAAACTAAAAAAATATAACACTATTCTATCACTGTTGACAGGGATTAAAGACTGCAGTTTATACATCTCACTGAAACACTTGAAAACTTAAGAGTTTTTTAATCAATGAAAAAGTTTATGCATCCAAATATCCTTAAGTGTGTTCTAAGTTGTTGTGAGTATATTTCAGGCAGATTACTTTTGTATGTTTCATTTACTTAATCAGATGTGTGAGAGTTTTTGATATTTTCCAGTTGTCTGTATCTTGTAGAAATCCATTAAATTTAAATGATAATTTTCTTTGTATTTTAGCTCATCTCAAGGCTCAAGAGCTTCTTCGAAACTTTGATTTGCCAAATGAGTTTGTGCTGCCTTTGGACCCCCGCATTAAAGTTGGGAATATACTGGTGAGTCATCCTATTGAATTTGTTTGTTGAACTTGTGAGAACATTCGTGTAATGTGTCTGGCATGTTTATTCTTTTGTAATGTGTTCATGTTGTCACAATCTCTTTGTACTTCACCAAACTTGACACACTTATGCTGAATAGCCTAAATGAGCACAAATTAAAATCTTCAACCTCATCCCTGACTATAATTTTTTTCTAAAGTTTGTTTCAGAAAATATTTTTAATGCACTTTCCAGACTCAGCAGCGAAAATCAGGGGTGCTTATGACAAAAAGGGCATAAAACCATAAAATATATATATATATATATATATATATATATATATATATATATATATAAATATATATATATATATATAAAATACATACAACTTTACATTTCTCTCTCTCTCTCTCCCTCTCCTTAGCTTGACAAATGCAAAGTGATGGCCTCTAAAAAGAAGCCACTGTGGCTGGAGTTCTGTCCCATGCCATCTCCAACCCCATCTACACCTGTGGGAATCATTTTCAAACAGGGCGATGACCTCAGACAGGACATGCTGGTCCTCCAGGTCAATGACTTTTATTGTCTTCAACAATAACTCCTCTTACAGCCAAAACAGAGTTTTATGTTGGGGAATATGTTATGACTTTTGATATGTGATGCCTGGCACTGTATCTTCCTGTCTAGACACTGGCATTGATGGACTCTATCTGGCAGGAGAATTCTCTGGACCTTAACCTAATTCCATATGGTTGCATCTCAACAGGACACAATATAGGTATTAACCACTTTACGACTTAAACCTTGTAGTCTATTAAGATCTTTAGATATAGTTTCCAAATGTTCACTCTGCAAATCTGCTGTTAATGAATTAAATATATAATGTACTCAAGACATGTACTCAGACTCATACAATACATCTAGAATGCACTGAACAAAATCTAAAGATGGGGGCATCAGAACCCAAATCTACAGAAAAGGTTTCTACTCACAGGCATGATCGAGATTGTGAGGAATGCAGTGACAATTGCTTCCATCCAGAGGAGCCATGGAGTAACAACTGGAGCCTTCAGAAATGACGCTCTTTTTGAGTGGCTCAAGTCCAAGTGTCCCTTTCAGGAAATCGTAAGTAGAATCAGGTTCTGTCTCAATGACACGCTAGGTCATCTGTGCATAGCTGTCAAAGGAAGATGCAAAAAAGCATTATAAGTGTTGTTCCTAAAAATAATCTTTGAATAATTTTACAATATTGAATAAAGGTTGATCAATTGACATTTATTCCTTTCACCCTTTATTCAAACTTAATGTCCTGCATGTAAATAATTCTAGTGTTGGTAACAGGTTCCTTGTTTTGATCTTTTTAATCAACAGCACTACAAGACCGTGGACAGGTTTGTGAAATCCTGTGCCGGTTACTGTGTGGCCACTTATGTATTAGGAATCGGAGATCGACACAATGACAACATCATGATTACAGCTCAAGGTATGAACACTTATAGCATGAAAAACCCTACTCCAATCCCTGACTGCCTGTTTACAGCCTGTGAAGTCAACAAACAACTGTGAGATTAGTTTAATGACTGCAACATATTAGCAGTATTATAAGAGGATGGCATGTTAAAATAATGTGCTGGCACCACAGAAAAAAAATAATCGTATGTGTTGTAAAGTAGAAGGTCACTCAAACAGGAGAACGTTTTGAGCAGATGGGACTATGGCCAGGGTTTTTTTTTTTAAATGATCAAATCTTAAAACACTTAGTTTTACTTTGCTTACTTAAATTAGTGTTTTGTCAAAAGAACATTATCAACCATTACAAGTCTTTATCATTGCTATGTTGAAACAAATGTGTTTTTAAAGATTCAGTTCATGGCATGGAGAACACTCCTGAATAATTTCTGTCTTGATCAAGCAGGACTCTTTCTTTCCATATACGTGTATGGCACCTTGCAAATATTCTTCATAATGTTTGTTCTACTGATCTAAGAGTGATTATTTCACCTGACTGTAAAACATTGTTGGATTGGGGATTGGATTTTTTTATTTTACAATTATGACCATGAACTAAAAAAAGTACTTTAAATAACATAAACCTTGACAACTGTAAAAAAAAAAAAAAAATCAAATCATAAAACCTGATGTGTATACTTTTCTAACAGACACAAATACTTGTTTTGTCCTATTCTTCACAGGAAACTTGTTTCACATTGACTTTGGTCACATCCTGGGGAACACAAAACACTTCCTCGGTGTCAACAGGGAGCGTGTACCGTTCGTCCTCACACCGGACTTTCTCTATGTCATGGGCAGAGTCAAAGGTGGCAACAGCCTTTACTTTCAGCAGTTCAGGGTGAGAGCTTAATATTTGTGTATAAAAACATAGTAATAACAACAACAACAACAACCCTAACAACAACAACAACAACAACAACATATATTTATGTATGTATGTATGTATGTATGTATGTATGTATGTGTGTAGCTGTCCCCCGGCTGTATAGATGGTCTGGCTCTCAAACTGATGTTTCACATGCTAGACAAAGTGACAGAGGAAAATAGAGAGCTATACTGGCTGGGTGATCTAAATATCGATTGGCTATCTGAAAATTGTCCTCTTAAGAATAAACTTAAATCTATGACAAACACCTGTGGTTTATCTCAAATAATTAATCAACCCACAAGAATCTCGAGTAATAGTTCAGGATCTTTAACATCAAAATGTATTGATCATATTTATACTAATAATCCTGATCTGTGCTCATCACCTGTTTCTGTAACAGTTGGCTTCAATGATCACAACTGTGTTGCTGTCTCCAGAAGAACAAAGCTACCTAGAGCCTGTCCTAAAATCATTACGAAAAGAACTTATAGGGCATTTAATGAGGAGAATTTTTTAAAGGAACTGGATAATATTAAATGGGATTTAGTATGCGCCATTGATGACGTGGATACCTCCCTTAATTTATTTATGGATCTTTACATGAGAGTTGTCAACAATCATGCTCCATTAAAGAAATTTACTGTTAAAGTCAAAGGTGCTCCCTGGGTTGACAGAGAATTAAAGGGTTTGATGGCTCACAGAGATGAGGCCAAAAAGGTTGCTGTTCTTTCTAGCTCTCTCGCAGACAGAAAACTTTATTGTACTTTAAGGAATCTAGTAACCAAGGTGAACAGAGTGAAAAAGAAAAAGTATTTTCAAAAAAGAATCGCTGATAGTGGTACAGATAGTAAAAGAATGTGGAATGTACTCAATGAAATCATGGGAAGAAAATCTACCTGTTCTTCTTTTGTTGAATTGAATGGAGTTTATTTGACTAAACCGTCACAGATCGCAAATTATTTCAATGACTACTTTGTTAACAAGGTTTCTAAACTTAGAGAGAAAATGGATTGTACAATTGATTCCAACTCCGATGAGCTGATAAGAAAATGTATTATGAAAGATAAACAGTGCAAATTAAATTTTTATCAGGTTAATGCTGTACAGGTGGAAATGTTGCTGTGTGCTCTTTGACTGTGGGGGGTCTGCTGGAACTGAAAACTTGGATAGTAGGCTGTTGAAATTATCAGCTGCACATATTTGTAAACCAATGTGTCACATATTTAACAGATTAATTAGTCTCATTAGTGGTGTGTGTCCGAAGCTTTGGAAGTAGGGCAAGATCATTCCTTTACCTAAAGATGCAAAATTAACTTTCTGTGGTCAGAATAGTAGGCCTATTAGCATATTGCCTGTCCTGGGTAAATTATTGGAAAAGATTGTATTTAAGCAAGTGCAAGATTACTTTTCTCACAATGGTTTAACCTCAAAGTTCCAACATGCTTATAGGTCTGGTCATTCCACCTGCACTGCAATGACACAAATGTCGGATAGCAATTGATGACTCAATGCTAGTGGGTACAATATTACTTGACTTCAGTGCTGCATTCGATGTGATTGACCATGACATTTTGATTCATAAACTTATTAGTTATGGATTTACTTCCTCTGCTATTCGGTGGTTTACAAGCTATCTGTCTGAGAGGTCGCAACAAGTTTATTTTAATGGTGAATTATCGTGTAGTAAGTACCTTGACTGTGGACTACCTCAAGGAAGCTGCCTTGGACCTTTGTTATTTTCAATTTTTACTAATGATATTGTACTCAGCAAAGCAACATTGACTATGTTTGCAGATGATTCTACTCTTTATTATGCAGCCCCTGCATGTTCAGAGCTTAATCAGGTTCTGTCTGGTGAGATTAGCAAATTATTTAATTGGATCAAAACAAATAAACTTATTCTAAATCTATCAAAAACAAAGAGTATCATATCTGGTTCTAAGTATAGATTATCACATAATCCGAAAATGATTATACGAATAAATGGTCAAACTATACAGCAAGTACAAACGGTGAAGCTTCTTGGACTTTGGCTTGACTGCACATTGTCGTGGTCTGATCACATCAACAAAGTTGTTGCCAAAATGGGTAGAGCTGTTGCTATAACACGTAAATGTGCACCTTTTCTTAACTCACAGTTGCTTAGTCGTGTTGTTGGTACATTGGTACATTGGTTTTCAGTTGTATGGGCAGCTGCATCGAACTCTCTTCTATATAAATTGCAAGTTGCTCAAAACAAGGCTGCGAGACTGGTTCTTGGTTGTTCTGCAAGAACTAGCACTGTAGAAATGCATGAACGTCTTGCTTGGCTGATGGTCAAGCATAGACTATCTGCTAATTTATTAATATACCTTCACAGAATTATCAATACTCAGACTCCTACATTTCTTTATGATAAAATACTTTACTGCTCAGATACACATTCACATTACACGAGAGGGGCAAATAGTCGACCTAAGTCTAATGCTATGAAGAGGACTGTATCCTACAGGTCAACTGGGCTTTGGAACAATCTTCCAGTTGAGATTCGTAATATCAAGGGAAAAACTGGTTTTAAAAAGAGACTAAGATTGTATTTGTTCTCAAAGCCATAATACCATCTTGATTATTGATTGAGAAAGGTTGTGTTATGTCACAAGGAAAATGTATGTTGCTTTTCGATATCTCATTGTTTTTATCTTTATTTTTAATAGCCTAAGTGTTGTTGTTGTTGTTGTTGTTGATGTTTTTTTGTATGTCAGGACTGGACCCCAGGAAGACTAGCTGTCGTCTTGGCGTCAGCTAATGGGGATCCTTTTAAATAAACAAATAACCAAATAAGCAAAACCACTGTTCAAATTGTTTATTATAACTTGCAATGATGCATGCTTACTCATTATGTTTGACCTCATTCTCCTCTTTCAATTATCTTTCCCTAATGCTCATTTAAGGACACATGCACCCAAGCTTACCTCTCCCTGCGCTCCCACTCTCGTCTGCTGGTCACTCTCTTCTCTCTCATGCTGCTGACCGGTATCCCAGAGCTGAGTGCTGCAGAGGACATGCTCTACTTGCGTGAGGCACTTCAAGAAAAACAGAGTGAGACGGATGCTAAAGAGCATTTCCTACAACAAATATCTGAGTGTGAACGGCTGGGCTGGACAGTACAGGCCAACTGGTGGATCCACATGGTGGCAGGAATCAAGTAGGATGTTTGTGGTTTTTAAAACAAAAAATAAGGAAATAGGAGCTATTAACACAGGCGTAACAGTTTTTTTGTTTTTATTGTTTATTCTTGTCTGATACTTTTTGTCTTTTTCTGTTGTTTTACATGAACCAAAGTCATTCATTCATTTGTATTCATATTCCACTCAAAGAAAATACAGTCATACCTGTAGCACTTCTATGTTGCATCCTAGAGCCAGTGCCCTCCCATAAATGGAGGGAAGAGATTGAGAAAGGCCCATCTATCATTATACAAACCTAAATGCTAAATGTAACATTTTCAAATGGATGGAGTTTGATCATTCCTTATCTTACACATGAAACATGATTTCAGATTTGTTTTGGTTTGGCATTTTGGGGGATAATATCAGATTGTATGTGTATAGTACCAGATAGTTACTGGAGAGCTTTCCTGCTGTCATGACAACGCTCTTATAAAGCTAGATAATATTGGTTTTGATAAATGTGTGTACAACCGTTTTAAGAACTATTTCATGGGTATACAGCAGTGTAGCACGAGGGACTATTGAATCTGATTTTGATACAATGGTGTTCCACAAGGTTCTGTTTTAAAAAAAAAATCTTTATTGCATATGATAGATTTTGTGTCAGTTGTTTCTGATTCTAAAATGTAACTTTATGCTAATGACACACTTTTGTATTGCTCTGCAGTGCTGCTTTTCTGATAAAGAAGTTGCAATGATCAAATTTAGAGATTATGTCGGATTAAAGGCAGAGAAATTCAAAGACATTTTCAAGCGCCAAACACATTGATATGGAGAATCTCATCATCACTTAAGGTGGCCCCAATATTAAAGGAGTATATCAAAGGAGTAACAGTAAATAAAGATTGTCTTGTTCTTTAGGGATAAATCCTGCACTGAAGAAAAACAGTTTACAGCAAGGCAAGTTTAATTTATAAACAACTTTTTACAGTGAAAGTTTGTACATGCATGTTTTGACTACAAATTTAAAACTCATTGATGCAAATTCAAATCTGCTATTACCTTCTTAACAGATTATGCTTACAAGAGTTGTCACTCTAACAATGCTGTATTTCTGTTATGTTTGTAATTGCAGCAGAAATATTAATATTATTAAAAATCATGCAAAAGGAAAGAGCCAGCTTCTCACTATATTTAACTGCTCTCAGAAATCATTTTTGTTTGTGAATCAATTTCATTACATGTTAAAACTGTTGAAATTTCAGACTGAAATGTCTCTACCTCTTAATAAGAGAGCTAATATCCCTTTAGCATCTCCACAGCTTCCCTTAATGTCTCTACACTCGTTTTACTGTAAGCTATCCCTGGTTTTAAGATCAGTGTTGAAATCCTCTTGTTTTCCTGCACCTGCCCATGAAGATTCATGCACAGCTTCTTCAAGTCTTTCATCACACAAAAAGTCTTGCAGGCCCTTAACTCTGGTACTAGATTACTACACCACTTATCCTGTTGCCAGTCACCCAGTCTCACCACCCAGAATTTAGCCAAGTCTGTGGAGCTTTTTGCATGTTTCACCACCATGTTGAGGGCCAAGGGGTAAAGGTCTTGAGCTGCAGCTGGGATGGAATGTGTTGGGGAGCAGTAGTTTGGCAGGTTGCTGGGGTAGGAAAATGGCTGAGAGAAGAAAGAGACTTCCATTTCAGTTTGTTTGACCTTTTAAAGAAAACACTACAGATCTGCACATATTTGTAAATGATGCCAAAACAAAAATGATGGAAAGTCTTTATCATCACTAATCCTTGTAACTTGGTGTCATTGTATACTCAGGCATGACAAATATACAATAATTTTATATACCACATAACTTACAAGTTTTGCCTGTGGACAGACAATGAGAACTCGATCAGCAGCCTTTGCTTGTTCTGTCAACCAGCGCATTGGCCCCAGCTCTGCGATTTTGCCCTGCTGCCAAATGTCGACAGCAACACGGCAGCCACCTTGCCACTGAAGAAACTCTGCCAGGGCAACCACCGCGTTCTGAAAGGCTGAATTCTCAGCAGGATACACCACAAGGACAGAGACAGGTAACAATGGAGAGGAGTGACCACCCTTGCAGCTCAATGAATTCCCCAAATTGGCCCCAAAGTGTTTATCTGGAGAGTAAGAAAGTATTCATGAGAAGCATCAGGCAACACCATCAAACATTTTATATTATCGAGACAGAGAGTTTATACTGAGCCCAAGCTTGGTAAGTTTAAGTACCTCTACAGTATCATCCAACCTTAAAGTCTAGGAGCTGGTTTGTAAGAAGATGTTTTGCAATTTAGTTAAAAGTTAAAGTATCTTGCAATGTGACAGAAAGGTCCTTGTAAATAGGTTGACAACTTTTGGATCAAGACAATTAAAAAGTATATTAAGTTCAGCATTATGGCTGTCTGTCATTCCCTTCCCACTTTTAAAGTATTTACATGTAATGTAGAAGCAACTCAGGACTATCAAACCAGCCAGACATCCAAAAATGGCGATGACTATGCTGGTTAGCTTGTCATCGGGGAGGATAGTTTCCTGTCCCAAGTCTGCAAAGATAAACACAGCACTATGAAACACTTTCCAGTGTACTAAATTTGAGATTAAAGGTAAGTCAGTCATTTATAAGGGCAGTTTGTTCTGTAAAAGAGTCCTACCTGAAGCTGTAGAGTAAACTGTGGTAAAAACAGAAGAACAGTTTCAGCTAGCATAACCAACATCACTGTACACTGTACATCAGTTGTACAGTCACATACTTAAAAATATACAATATGTTTCTTACCTGGAGGAACATGAGTCGTTTGTGCTATCAAATCTACCAAAAAGGCAGAAAAGATGGTTTTGATTTAAAAACAAAATACACAAATGATTTTTGTATAAAGCAACACAAAAGCAATAAATGATAATAAAACATGCTTACAAATTATTTTAAATTGATCTTAAAGACGTTTTTTTTGCTATCAATTAATATCAAACAGTTTCTCTGTAACTTAACATTGACCTGCCTTTGTTTTGACTATTGACAGTCTTGCCAAATATTAAAACAATGAAGACTTGATGAAAATGTACTTACAGGGTTTTGGAGGAGGTATTGTTATTGTGACATATTTGGAATCGATCCCACTCTGAGCCCGAGGGATATTGGCTGCTTCGATAAATGCATAGCCACTGCCGGCTTCTATCAAATGATGGAACCATATCTAGGTATGATAAGGTGAACAAACATGCATTGCATTTAACCTTTTTTAAATTCATGGTAGTTTGTCATTTTTTTCTTATATGCTGTCAAGGCAATCATTGATTAAAATCTGCACATGAATCCATCTATGATACCTGCTTTAACCCAGTGAGGTTGGCCTTTTCCAATGGTGGGTGGTATTCACAATGGTATGGTACTGGATCACTTCGCTTGCCAATCGAAGTGGCTCTTAGATATTTAATACTAGCTGTAGAGAGACATTAACACCATTCTAAATCAGTATTCTCTAATCTTACTGTTTGAAAATACAGCAGGGATGATCTGTTAACTCTTAGTCATTTTCTGCTTTTATTCATACTGATTACTCAATTTCATAAATGGACTTGAGCTTGTGTAAGGCTGATGACAGAAATAAAGTAAAGTATTAACTAATCCCACTCATACACATTTACACACTGCTGACAAAGCAGCGGGAGAAACTCTGGGTTAAGTATCTTGCTAAAGGACACGTGACTGAAGGAGCTTGAACCCTTGACTTCTGATGTAGAGACGACAGACTCTACCACTGACCCACAGACTGCACTTTACTTGTGTTACTATCATTTAAAGCCTGACTGGTCTGTCATCATCTCATAAATAGGCTGATGATAAATAATAACATATATTTTGTGCCAGCTGATGAATGACAAGATCACTGTGAGCACAAAATAAATATTGGATAATCAAAACTGGCGACTGCATGTAAGATAAAGCTCTATTGTGAGAAAAATATTTGGCAATCTCTGTTAAAGTCAACATGATAAAACATAATGGGTTTTGAGGACCTATCAACAGTGTTGGATCCTACCATCAATGTTTATTGCCCAGCTTACGTTCAGCATATATTTTCCTTCCCATGTCACCAGCTCAACTTTTAAGCCTGCCAGTGCAGATGGAGAGTCTGCCCTGGAAGGAGGTTTAACATCTGGAACAAGAGATGACAGTAACAGTAACAACAACAACAACAACAACAACTGTAACATTCCAACAAGTTGATCACAGATCACAGATTTATTTTGTCTACCCCAATTAGATATAGAGGCAGATATATCTATTCTATATCTGCCTCTGGGGAAACCATTAGAGAAAGGGTTTCTAATCTAAAGATTTTCAGCTACGTCTTTCATTTCTGGTTTCTCATCATAGACCTAATGATGATGATCCTGACACGTGTTACAGCTGTCCAATGGGCCCCATTTGAACTAAAATATATCTATGAGTTGAGACTACAGTTAAGACAATCGACCCAGCAACTTGTTAAAATGACAAAAGAAAAGTTGCTCCTGACTCAGAATTCAAGCAATTTATTGACTTATGATGCACCTTTCATGCGTCTAACGACTTTGACCATGTTTATGGAAAACAATGGTACAAACAATCCTCTGATAGACTGACTCTAACAACATTGTTTTGGAGCTCCGACGTGGTGGCTATCTGTGTGTCCTTGATGGAGCCTCAGGAAGGATTGTTTAGAGTTTACGGTTTCTCTCTGCATGTTTCTTCCTGAAGCTGAGCGCTCCTTCGAGCAATTGTTTATATTTTAGCTAATTGTTATTATTTAATGTTTACTTTGTAGAGAGAGAGCACAGTCTACTGAATTAAATTCCCTGGGTGTTAAACATACCTGGCCAATAAAACTGATTCTGATTCTGATTAAAACAAGCCCTGTCTCAGTCGTCACATGCCTTGGGTCTTCCTGACCCCTCCTGTTCTGTTGTTCAAACGGTGGATGAAAAGGGAGGATTTTTCTCTTCTGTCTTGTTATAAATGCATGGTGATAAACTCCGTTCAGTGGCCTACTTTTCATCCAAACTTGACCCTATGGCTGTGGAACTTCCTGTTTTTTTTTTTTAGAGCTGTAGCAGCAGTGACATTTTTGGCTCCGATCTTACAGTCAATGTTTCTCGTAATGTTTAAATTATTTTGCTTGATCAAAATGCATGACACTTGCCTGTTGCCAGGTGATTGCACTATTCCACCATCTTGCTTGGCCTCCCCAATTTCACTGTCAGGTCTGCACACCTCGTGCTGACCTCTCTGACCGACCGCTGATTAACCCTGACCTAATCTCATTCATTGATGGTTTCCCCTCCTGCTCTGACATTGGACTGAAAAGGGTAGAATACGCTGTCTGCTCTAAAAACAATGTGGTGGCCTCTTGCTCACTGTCGCCTTATTACTCTGCACAAACAGCAGAACTTGTGGCTTTAACTGAGGCCTGAAAATTAGCATCTAAAACGGTCATAATCTACACTAACTCCCGTTATCCCTTCGGAGTAGTTCATGACTTTGGAGCACTATGAAAACATCGCTCTTCTCTGAAATTGAATGAAAACCTATTTTTAAACTGTGGTTTGCATGTTTTTCCATTGGTGTAGAAGCATTTCCAACTAAACATGTTGACAGAAGGGCCGTCGCAAAAGCTCTTTTGACAGAGATCATTCCATGGTGGGATATACCTAAACCTAAATTACAGTGATAATGGCATCCATTTTATTAAGAAAGCCCGAACAAGAAGTAAGTGCTCTGTAGGGGTTCAAGCTAAAACACACTATGCCTCCCATCTACAGTCAGGTGGCGCTGTTAGCGTGAAAATAGCACTTTAAAAAGCAAATTGGCTAAATGTTGTGAAGACACCAAGTTACCATGGACAAAAGCACACCCGCTAGTTCTCATGTAAATGCGTACACGCACACGTGTAAATATTGTATGAACATCCAGATAACACTGGAGGGGAAACCAGCACAAAACTAACTCCTACATCTATTGCTTTATTAAAACGTAACATGTTGAAATATTGCAAAAGTCTGTCACGGTCCCTTTCTGTCGTGAAAGCTGCACTACCCGTTCCAGCGGCCTCTGGACCGCTCTACACCTTCTGGCCAGGACAGTGGGTTGCTGTGAAGGACCACAGGCACCGCCACTGAAAGTCCAAGCGCCGGTTAGGTCCGTACCAGGTTCTGCTGACCCACACCGTTTGAAGGTCGCAGAGATGGCCACTTGGATTCACGCCAGCCACTGCCGCCTCTTCACTGGAGAGCCCAGTAGCTACCCCTAATCCAGCCCCATAATTACTCTGAGGTGTTCGAAGCGTTCTCACACAACCACACTCAACCATTTCATTGGAAAAGCAACCACACTCAACCTTTTCACTGGAAAAGAAATGACTTTGAATCTTACCCCCAAGTAAGAATGGGACAGAAGTTATTATGTTCTTCATGATCCTCACACCATTACTGCACCGACTAATGCTTTTTGTGTTCAATCTCAATCAGTGTACATGTAGAAAAAAAATTAAAAATAATAATGGTCTCAACCTCTATTACTCGTCAAGACCCCAAAGGCACATATTTGGGTGTAATATCCCTCTTAATGACTCCTGCTCTTTCTTCCTAAATGTGTGTGACTGCACACACATTTAAGAAATTTTCCCAAGTATCATATGGTGTGATTAACATGTAATCAAAAGGGAGGATTGTTATGGAAAATTTTACTCCATGTGTACTATATGCGTTGTACAAAGGTATCATAGAATCTGTCAAATAAAATGTATCTGAAATGTCTTAGAATACATGCACAGCCTATTGGGTGTTTTGTTTTCCATCATTTCTCTCCCTTTATTCTGTTCCTCACTGTTTGTACATGTGGGAAGAGTCACCCAGGCTCTTTCTCACTAGACTCCATCTCCTTCTCAGCCTTGGGAGATGGTAAATTAGTCTCTTTTCTCACACTAGGGGATAGATTGTGCCCTGCCAGGTGGGCAGTGGCTCTATGTGGCGTGATGGGGAAGTGCTCTGTGTAGTGTGATGGAATTGTATAAGTTTTCATGTTTGCCTTTTCTTGTGGCCTCTTTCTCTCCTCACCGTGTGAGAGAGGGGTCTTCGAACGCTTATTTTGCCTTTGAATAAATGTTCATTGAGACCAGATCGATCTTAGGGTTCTTTTCTGAATAGATCTTCTCACTCTTTATTTTCACTCTTTGGTAATGGGAAAAATTCCACAACAATATGTTTGGGGAGATGCTGACAACCTTGTCTGTTCTTCAGAGAGAGCTGTCTACTGGTGTACTTATTACTGTCCTCTCCATTGTATGTCCCGGTTATTGCAGTCACACACTTAAACTTCCACCAGACCATTTTTATGATGTAATCGTCAAGATCTTAAATTCTAAATGTCAGACATGTTCCCTGACAATCTCCGGACAGACCACAAATGCTAAGACTGGAACTTTATACCGCTCACACTAAAATATAATCTGGGAAGATAATCAGTACAGCCTTGAGTCAAGAACACCCCCATGATTTCTCTGGAAAGAGGAATTGAACCTCAAATTGACCAACGTTTTATCTCTTCCCTCTAATAAATAAACTCCAGTCAGCTGGCAACACCAATAGAAAACACAGTGGTGACTTTTCTCATTCAACAGCAAATTATTTAAACACAGTTATAAGCCTACTGTAGCCTATGAGAATGTGATGTTTGCCATCCCTTTGCTGATAATAAATACAACAAACTTTAAATTTTATGATCAATGAACATCATGAAAAAGCCTACCATGGAATTCACGACACTCCAGGTTCTGTAAAGAAATATCAGAAATAAATCACTTTAATTGTCTTATTTTAACATGAAACAATGATTGGTTGAGTCCTCTTAACTAGATGAATAAAGTTTACTTACAATTTCATTGGGTGTCACCTTGATCACAACGAAGGAGAAAATAATCAGTTTTACTCCGAACATCTTTGTCCCGTTTATCTATCTAAAAAACAGAAAATATTTTTTGTAATGACGGTTCTCCTGTAGGATCCACTGCCCCTTTAAAACTGACAAACACAACTGACAGCCACACTCCTACCTTTGTCACCTTGTTGAATGAGCACAGTTAGATCTCAGTGAGGCTGTTTCTGTTATCAGTTTATAAACACAGCCATACTAAGCTCCGCCTCACGTCGGTGACGTTCTCCTCGGCAGAGTGTCGAGTGTGAAACTTAAGGTAAGCTTCGAGTATTTAATGGAAATGCTACTATTTAAAATGTATGTCGGTCTGTTTTGCAATAGATAATACACTCGCACCAGCACGTTATGAGGTCCATTAGTTGAGTGTTTACCCATTTCCTGATGTAAACAGCTGACAGCAGAGTTTGAGCTTCGGACAGAAATAGAAATGTTGACAAAGTAACGGTAACTTCTGCAACGCGTTTCTGCAACGCTGACAACATTATCTAAAGATGTTAATGTGTGTAAAAACGTGTTGTTAAAGTTTTGTAGACCTGCTTGTGTACCAGGCAAACAGTTAATGTGTCAAACGGGACTTGCTTCAGTGTAGCAAGTAGCTTTCGTTAGCAGACCTTTTAAGTCAGACCCAGACTATTAAACTGATAAGAGAAGCGGTTGCGAAATGTTCATTTCGTAACACATTTTAACCGAGGCTTAAACATGAGGGAAGCGAGTGCAAACTTCATTCTAGTTTCATTTTGTTATTATGCCTATAGTTGTTTGAGAGTTAATGGATATCCACCTATATTTCGGACTCTGCTAAATTGAGCCCAGCAGGAATACAGTCTCTTTTTTTAAATGACATTCCTGACGTAGTCTCAGTCGTGTAGCGGTATCAGGGGGGCTTCTAGGGTCTGTTAGGGCCCTTGGCAAAAATTCATTGGCGGGCCCCTCCAACCAGCCTTGAGTATTATTTTCGCCAAGGGCCCCATGAGGGAGGTTTCCTACTGTCATTGCAAAATGTGCACATTTTGGGACAATGCTGTGCTTTGCCCCTACTGGCCTGGGGCCCCAAGCAGTTACCTGCTTTGCCTGCCCCTGCCTTGTTTTCTACTTTAACGTTTCTCTTCTTTCCTCTGTCATGGTGCTTCTAATGTCTTGTGTAAAGCACTTAGAATTGCCTTGTTGTTGAAGTGTGTTTTATGAAAATAAACTTGCCTCGCCTCCTAACAAGCAGCGCCTCTGGTGGGTATACTCTTAATTGTTTCCCCTCAACATATTTTTTTAAGTGTCAAGTCCAGTAGAATGTAAATGGCATCTGTTCTAAACAATGTAACACTACAGAAGAGACTCTCTCTTCACCATCCCAGAAACAAAACTGAAAAAAAAGTAGGGAAAGAAACATAAACTTATCTTTTCAAGAGCAGTGAGTGGTCTTGACAATTAAGTGATCCATGTCAGGTCTGTAGTGGTTTTTATTAAGTTTTAGATAAGAGTTTGCAAAGGGAGCAGTGTTGGTCAAGAATTATTAATAAAAAAAAGCCTCTCTGTAGGTCACTGTCTAAACACTTTGGCTACAGTTAAATTTAATTGTACACCTTCAGACGTATTTCCAGTTTCAGTGTATCCCTTTAGTATCTCATTTAATGTGTGTTGTTGTCATTTACAGTGAATGAAGAAAACCCTCACGAAACCAGGATGTTGCTTTTGGCTACAAAAGGTCACACTGCAGCAAGACAGGCCATAACAGGGACCTGGCAGAGATTAATGACAGGTGGCATGTGCCAGTTTTCTTCTTTGAGACAATGTACCATTGTCCAAAGGAACAGAAACAGTGGCCAGTTCTTTCCTGTAATCTTCAATCATTACAGATGTTTTAGTGCTAAAGCTGCCCTTCAGAACGCTTCATCACCCGCAGCCAATCAAAGCCCTTCCTATAGTTATATCATTGTTGGGGCAGGCTCAGCGGGCTGTGTTCTTGCCAACCGCCTCAGTGAGGATACCAATGAGTCGGTCCTGCTGCTGGAGGCTGGGCCTAAGGACATGCTGCTTGGCAGCTTACGACTTTCATGGAAGATCCACATGCCAGCTGCTTTGACCTACAACCTCTGCGATGAAAAGTAAAGTGGTTCAATTATTAAAGTTTGGATTTATAAAACATTCTTTGCTCATGAAGATCACTTAACTGTTTAAAGTGTGCACAAATACCAATTAATTTATTAGAATTTTTTTTATTTGGCTTTTCAATATTCAAGGACAAGGGTCATAATATACATTGACACATGTTGGTATGACCAACATTTGTAATTTCATACACACACACACCAACAAAACAAAGAGAAGAAAAAGAAAAGGCTCCATGTACCCTGCTCTTCTAAGAGAGAAGTAGAAATTAAATAATGTACAAATAAAAGAAAACATATCATAACAACATAAATAATAATAATAGTCTGTGTGTGTGGGGGGGAGAGACTACACCACGTAGAAAACAAGTCACATTTGGACGAGACAGAGGAAAATCTACCTCGCATTACAGAGATAAAACAATTGTGATTTGATGTAAGGTGAGACAATAGAAGACCAAACAAATGGAAAAAAACAACTAAAAAAAGGTCAATCATGAAATTTGTTCTTATCTTGTTAATGCTGTTGAAGACAATATAATGACCTATTATTGAACTGTTGTTGAACAGACCCTGCATCAGCAACATTGTCATGCTGTATGTGTTTCTATTCCTCCATGTCCAGGTATAACTGGTACTACCATACTTTACCTCAGGCCCAGATGAACAACCGAGTGATGTATTGGCCAAGGGGCCGAGTGTGGGGTGGCTCCTCTTCACTCAATGCCATGGTATACATCCGTGGACACGCTGAAGACTACAACCGCTGGCAGAAAGAGGGAGCTGAGGGCTGGGATTACGAACACTGTCTTCCTTACTTCAGGAAGGCACAGTGCCATGAGTTAGGAGAAAACAGGTATTATATTACATGTTTCTTTTTCTTCTTTTTTCGTTTTGTGAAGTTTAAAGCTGCAGATCTTGGTGCTCATTTCAACTTTGGTCATAATACTTTCAGAGCCCATCATTCTAACTCTTAGGCTTCAGACCTCAAAATGTATCAGGATTCAAAATCCGTCTTGGATGACTACTTTGATAACTTCAAAAGTGTGAAACAACTAAGATTTTTGTTGATGCTTTTTTCAGAAACAGGGAAACCAGAAAGAAAAACAAAACCACAAGAGTGGAAAATAGCAAGAACATCAACATGAATGTGTTGTTTGCACGGAAGAGTTAAACATTAACTATATAGTGTACTGGTCAAGGTTGTGATCAGGATAAATCTGGAATTCTCAAGTATCTGATTGAAGTGGTGGCACAGGTGCATTATGGATAAACATAAAAACACAATTTTCAGAGAATCTTGCAATCGCAAAGTATTATGCTATTTTCTGAAATAAAGAGGAGTTCAGGACATCCACAGATTAAAATATGTGAGGTTTCATTTTGTTTCAGCTAATGACCTTGTGTAAAGAAAGTATGATCTGGTTTTAATGAGTGTGAGTTCAGTTTTTTTAAATATCTTCAAAATGAAGATACCAGTTTTGATATCAGTGAGGTCCACGACTTCTCTCTCTCTCACTTTCTCTCGTGGGCAGACCGAATGAGGTGCTTTGGTTATGGGGACGCTTTATGTCCGTCACAAAGTGAAATAGTCCTTAATCCTGGTTCTAAATCTCCCAAACCCAGGAAGGGATACTACTAGCTGTTCGACTAAGAAAAAGAAAAAAAAGCCCTTTAAGCAAAGACAGAGTGAGGCTGAACTGTATTGCTATGGGTTACATTGGAGTCGGTAGAGCGGAGAAATAAGAAGACATTTCATTGAGTGTGAAGAGACTGAAGACATTTAAGAAAGGAAACTGCTTTTCTCTTTGTGTTTTTTTTTGTGAACTGTAGGTACAGAGGAGGCGATGGACCGCTTCATGTGTCAAGAGGGAAGACTAACCATCCCCTTCACAAGGCTTTTATTGAGGCAGGGCAGCAGGCAGGGTACCCTTATACTGATGACATGAATGGGCACCAACAGGAGGGTCTGGGCTGGATGGACATGACCATTTATAAAGGTTTGAGGAAACTACAGATAAAAACACAGGACATTTTATAAAACACAACAACATCCCAAACACAACGTATTGAAAAACACATTTCATCAAGCACTAGCACATAGCAGAAGACAAATGTGTATTATATAACAGTCAAATACTGTTCATACAAAACAGCTTAAAAAAAGAGAGAGAGAAAAGCTACAAGCTTGTCCCCACAAACTCTTGTCAGTGTCCAGGAATGATGGCCATGAAGTTGTAAACTCTATAGCTCCAGGATGCATTTAACATCACATTAAGCTCGGCACTTACGTAATTGAAGCTTTGAGAAGAGCTGAAGGACAAAGTGGAGGACAGAAATGAAGGCAAAAAGAATGATTGCAGCTGTGTCTCTCTGAGAATGAAAAAGGGCGCTGTGAGCAATGCAAAACAGAAAAATCAACAGAACAAGTGTTCCTTCTCGTTTTTAAGAAATTTCGCTCAGTTATAAATTATATAATTATTCAATGACATCTAGTTTTCCGAGGCAGTGAGTGGATTTCTTTTTTTACAAAAAAGAAGTTTATTATTACTGGACAGAATCCAAGACCTGGTACTTTGTTTACGCAGGACACACTAAAAAAATCATACAACTCCAATGCACTCTTAACCCTTTTTTTTAGCTATGTTATTCTCTGCATCATGTCTCTCCAGGAAAGAGGTGGAGCACAGCCAGTGCGTACCTGAGACCCACCTTGGGCCGACCAAACCTTAAGGCCGAGGTTGGCTGCCTAACCACTAAGATCCTGTTTGAAGGCAATGTCGCTGTGGGTGTAGAATACACACAGAACGGAGAGAAGAAAAAGGTTATTTGGATTGAATGACTTGCATGAATTGCATGAATTGCATGACTATACTACCAAAGACTTAAAAATCTGAGTTAATGGAGTTTATTGATTGATTTTAGTAACTTTATTGTCAAAGTCTGAAATGTTTTACGAATCATTGACCCAGTTTTCTTGTCTTAAGGTTTATGCAGATAAAGAGGTGATACTTAGCGGGGGAGCCATAAATTCACCTCAGCTTCTCATGCTGTCCGGAGTAGGAAACGCAGATGACCTGAAATGTCTCGACATTCCTGTAGTTCAGCACCTACCAGGTGAAGTTTGTTTACCAGAGGCCTTTTTAACAAGATCAGAGTCAGACAAGCTCCCTAACCCAAAACACCACATTTTGTTTTGGTTGGGGTGTTGAGAGTCAGAGGGTTACATTTCTGTTGATAACTACAAAATGCCTCAGGACCTTTTGTCATATAGAGGAAAGAAAAAGAGAGGATACGGGTTTGGCAGGAAAAAAGGATAAGGTTGGGTTAAACAGATTTGGCCTGACAGTTCTAACTCATCTTGTATGTACAGTAAATACATCTAACACGTCCAAAAATGATGGACCAATTCATTTTGATATGTTTCCCAAACATAAAAAATACATCTCCTGGATTAAAAAAGTATGATAATGACTCTTCTTTTTTCTTTCCTTGTTTCTCAGGTGTTGGTAGCAACCTGCAGGATCATTTGGAGCTGTACGTCCAGCAGCAGTGCACTCAGCCCATCACCCTGTACAAGGCTCAGAAACCTTTCCACATGGTCAAGATCGGCCTGGAATGGCTCTCCCTGTTCACTGGTAACTAAGGACACCTACACACAAACTGTGTGTGTACTTCTGTACAGTTCATACTACTTAACAGACAAAGTACTTCAAAATCATTTAAGATACCCTGTTTCAAGTCTTAAAAATGATATATATGAGCCAAGGACACGAGTGACTATAAAACAGCTTAAAATACCTTTAAGATACCAACTTATCCTATCTAACATTGAGAAGGTTTTACAAGATTTAAAGAATAAGAAATATGTGTGGGGGTGTGATTATTCAAGATTGATGAAGAATTTGGATTTTCTAACTTGATATGTTGACACACTCCAATTACCCCTCCGCACCACAATAATGAGCAGGAGTGGTATTGGTTGACTTTTTGTGACTGTCTAAAGTCAGGGCAAACCATGAATGTCGGACCACTGACTCCTCATCAGAGAAACAATTGGTTGAACGTCATTGTCCATAAGCATAATCGCTATATAAATTAGCTGTGTGAGGAATTCATTGCACTTCCTGTGACTTGTCCTACAGGGTACGGAGCGACAGCCCACCTGGAGAGTGGAGGGTTCATCCGCAGCCGGCCACACGTCACACACCCTGATATCCAGTTTCACTTCCTTCCCTCACAAGTCATCGACCATGGTCGAGTTGCATCCAAGATAGAGGCTTATCAGGTATTTGTGGCTATTTGTGTTGTGGCTGATTGACTAGTGGAGCGTTCATCAAAGTGTCATTAAGACACAGACCTGAACTCACGTTGTTTGTGACGTGGCTTCAGGGGGTATGATTGAGAAAGAGAGACTGAAAATTCCAAGGCATGGACTCATCTACAGTACATCAGGGCAGCTGCAGCTTGGAGACTTCTGTCCTTGTACTGGTAGATGAGCACTGGGGGAGGATTGATTAATTGATGAAAGTGATTCAAATTCAGAACCTTTTAGCTAGTTTTTAATTTGACCATCTTTGGGTTGAATTGGCTAAGAAATTTAACAAGTGGTAAACTGGTTGTGTCGAAGGATAAAAACATGGACAACTTTAAAGCTCTGAGGTATTGTTTATAAAACAGTGCATCAACTGGAAGTTAGCCAAAGGAAACTGAGGTGCTTGTGAATGAAGAGGAGTTCAGAAAGCAGATATTGTTTATTTGCTGACAACTTTAACATAGTCCTCCTGCCAATACATCCACCTTCCATCATTATGCAGGAGTATGTTTGAGGGACCCACACTGATATGCTATGGTTTTTGTGTCAAGTCTACTCTGAAACAATTCAACATTGCTCGAGTGAAAGGAATAATGTCAAAGCAAGAACTTTAACGGCTTGTATATGCCGAGGCTAGATGACTGCAGTGGTCTTTTTACAGCTCTCTGAAATCCAGCTGTTTGACAACTTCAGCACATTTACAATGTGGCTGCAAGAGTTCAGACAACAAATAAGAACGCTGTACTCCAGATCTAAATACTTGACAAACGCTACCTGATGATGTCACATTTTCTCTGCTTGTGCGTAAGTCTTTCTGTGGTTTAGCTCATCTCGAACAATTTACCAGATAATCTGAGACTTGTCTTGACTTTAATCTCCTTTAAATCTAAACTCAAAATGTTGCATTTCTACAGTGCCTACTATCTCTATTTGTTACTCTTTTGATTATAAAATTATGTTTTCACCATGCACCATCTTGTCTGCACTTAAGTTCTTTTGAATTAATTGTTTTAATTCATTTAAATATGTTACTCCTGCTGTTTTTAATTGTATTTGTGTCTTTGTTTTTGCTTTGCCACTCTGTAAAAGCACTTTCGATTGCCTCAGTGGATGAAATGTCACCTACATAAATGCTGCCTTATCCTTGTCATGATTCACTTTTACAGCCGTTCATATGAATTCTCTGTAGTCGGTCTGATTTACAGGATCAAACACACTTTGCTTTATACAATCCAAACATACGTTTTTATGATGCAAACTGTTGAGTAAATGTTCAACAGTTTTTTATGGTTCAAAGGAACACTTATAAAGATTTACCTTTTTGATGTTCAAACAGCTCTAGTTTCTGTTGAATCTAGCTGTTTACAGAGGGCCAGTGTTCTGCAATTCTCAACAACAACATCATTGAGCATTTTACATACAGTATCATTTTTCCTCCACTTGATGTGGCTTTCTTCATATATATACAAGAGTAGATTGTTCATTCACTTTGCAGAAGAAACAGTTGTGGTGTTGTTTTTTGTAAAGGAGTGAGATCACTCCTTTTTTTTCTGAAATAAATTAAAGTACAGTTACTGTTTGTGTTCAGCTTATTGAGCCATGATGATCTTATTTGAATCTGAATTGGTACAGTATGTGTAGGAGATCTGTCATACACAGCAGGTAGGGATGCAGGAGCTGCGGCTCAATAGGATTTATTCATCTTTATTTTTTGTAGCTGAGCTACTGTTACAAGCTGATGTAATTACTCTTTCTCAGATGTATTGTTTCTGTTTGTGTTGTAGGTTCATGTTGGACCAATGAGAAGCACAAGTGTCGGTTGGATGAAGCTGAAGAGCAACAATCCCCTGGATCACCCGATTCTTCAGCCAAACTATCTTTCAACTGGTAAGATCTAGTCATTACACTTCACTTATTAAAGATGTCAAAGATTGAACATCTGATCTGACATCTGGTTTAATGTAACAGAGTTTTGATTTCCACTTGCTTTAATGACTCCTCTCCCTGACAGATATCGATGTGTGGGAGTTCAGAGAGTGTGTCAAACTTGCGAGAGAGATTTTTGCCCAGAAGGCCTTTGATCCGTTCCGCGGCCCTGAAGTCCAGCCTGGGCCTCATGTCCAATCGGACGCTGACATTGATGCTTTTGTCCGCCAAAAAGCTGATAGTGCCTACCACCCGTCATGCACCTGCAAGATGGGGTCACCATCCGACGCAATGGCAGTGGTCGACCCAAGCACCCGTGTTTTGGGTCTGGAGCGACTGCGAGTGGTGGATGCTTCTATCATGCCCAGTGTAGTCAGCGGAAACCTCAATGCTCCAACCATTATGATCGCAGAGAAGGCTGCTGACATGATCAGAGGTCACCCTCCTCTTGTTGACCCAGGAGTTCCAGTGTACCAACCAAAAACACTTGACAAGCAGAGATGAACAAAGACAACAAGAAGCTGAGGGAGAGGTTTTAGCAAAATCTATGCATGGGTCATAGCACCCACCCCAACAAACCCAAGACATGAAAAGGTTTCATAAAGTCATTGAAGGCCATTAAAAACTGACAGTAGTTCATCTCTACATAACATTCATCATCATCTTTTACAACATTTCCACCAAGAAGTTTTACAAGTTATAAAAAACTTTTTTCAATGTTTTACATGGGTTCATTGGTTTCACAGGAACTTTTATTTCAACAGTACAGCTTCATTTAAGTCAACAACCAAAGGGTGATATAATCTTCATGGCTCTTATCTTACCAATGATCAGCCTGCAGAGAAGCGTGTGAGCAGCACTTTTTGTTATGTCTGCTCAGATCGCTTTTCATCAGATTAACAAACTTCTGCCTTCCTGAAAACAGGATGTTGGTTTCTTGCATGCAGTTTCGGTCAAAAAGAAGCTTTACAAAAATTAACTCTTTGCTCAGACTACACAGACTGTTGCTCATTCTTCTGTTTTTGCCAAAGCAGCGAAAAACAGATGATATTTAACTGACTAACACAAGATGTTCCACTTTCAACAACAACCCACATGGACTACATTCTTCGGTAATAACGGTGCTAAACTTATGGTGCATATTTTGTGGTATTGTACTGTTGGAATTACAACTGGTGAATTGAAAACAATGACTATTGTTTTTCAGTTCTGCTTATATGACTGCTATTCTCAGTTCACGTCAATGACCCCCAGCTTTTTTTTTTTTCTGGCAGCCTGGCTGAGCAGCCACACATGGCTCGATAAGCAAATAGACTGTTGATCAGAACAGTGATAACCAGGAGATAAGGAAGGGAATATCCAACGAAGAGCCGCAATTTGGCAATGCCTTTAACTTCAGATATTATAATCCAGTCACAGTCTGACTTGAAGCAAATAATAGAGCAATCTTTTGAATTCTCTGCATCATTGCATATGGATTGTAGAAGATTTTAACGGATCTCCTGTACGTGGTTCATCAGGTTTCATTGGGTGATTGATGATGTGATTTTCCTATTGCTCTTTAACCCTCATGTATGTAGCTTTTATTCCCCTTGAGGTACAGAAAATCTGGTTAAAGATTTAGTTTTGCCTCATGTTATAAGCTCTTTTAAATCAAATACTCTAATATGAGTATATTTTACACTAAAAACTAAACAAATCTTCATTGGTCAATCTTGAGTTTACACTTTATTTCCTTAGGGTACTGTGGATGTATAGTGAGTTGAAGATTTCTGTAAGTGAATTGATAATACTGAAATATAACTTGCTAGAATGAAGTCTTAATGTTTGACTGAAGTATTGCACTACAATGTGAAGTATATTAATTCCTGTGAAAATGACTGTTTACACGATATGAGCTTTTTTACAACATAACATTTCAAACCCTTTGTGAACTAATGGAGGAGTTGCACATTGATTGTAAAGGGAACATTGTTGTAAAAAAGTTCTTCCAGCGTTTGTTTGCTCTTCTTTGACCTTGTCCGAGTGACTTCATTTAGTGTTTTTTATCCACGTTTTCTGCAGGTCCAATGTCATTTAAGCAACACATTTCAGATGTTATTTTCTTTTGAACTTTTACAAAATCTGAATGAAATGTGTAGAAAAATAAATGATCAAGTTCATGCGATTCATTTGATCTTGCGCCTTTTACTGACACTTTGCAGCTTGTATTTAGCGTTGGCATCTAATCGACTGACCTATAGTAGTGAAAAAAAATCAGTGAATAAAGCTGTCCATTGCACAACAAAGCTTTAGGTCATGTTTTTAATGTCACATCATTTCTTTAAAAAGCACACAATTTACTGTCTTATTTTATTGTAGCATACATTTTATGGTAATATCTGTTGAATGACTGAGCCCTTTAATGACACAAAACAAACAGTTTACCCTGACGATAGTACGACTGACGAGAAAAAGCATTCCTGCTACGTCCAGTAAAAAATTGCTCCGAGGAATTGGCTCCGACTACAATTGGCAGTGATAGACTCTGATTACGCACTTACACTGGTACTTCTGGACCAAATGTGAGCCTCAGCACGTGAGATATATTGTTTTTATAAGTGATATTTCCCCCTCATAGACTCAAAACTGTTATGAAAGAGAAAATCCTACCCATTAAAGGCAGCTGCTCCAACCTAGTGTTTAATTTCAAAAATACATTTTAGACAAAAAATAAGTAAATATGATGAGGAAATTTCCAAAAATATATTTCTCATCTTGAATGGCTTTTTTAATTCAACTTTGTAGCAAATATCAGTCAGACCTTTGTTGTTAATTTTGGCTTCCAACGTCTGACACATGAAATAAGTAGTAAGGTGCCTCAGATAAATATAACGCCATTTTGTCAGGCATCAGTAGATCAAACATTTCAATTTTGAGGTTCAGTCCACAGAACCAAATTGGTTTTGAAGCTAAGCTGTTTAAAGCTCGAGTCAAACATGAAATAAGACGAAGGTCAGACAAATTTAACTCGCATGATTGCCGTTTGCTTCAGCTATGAAGCAGGAATCAAACAGATGAGGAAGTCATTCAAATCAAAATGTAGCTGAAGTCTCACTGGTGAGGAGAATGTTCAGGTGCGATCACTTTCATAATGTGAACTCTCTGTCTTGTTTACATCACCTCACATTCAGCAGTTTACAACAGGGCTAAGTTAAATGAGTAATTGTACATTCTGAGCAAATTTTTTTGAGTGATTTCAGTGGGAAATTGTCTATCCTAAAAGTTTTCCAGGGTTGTGATGAAAGTTCAGGCATCACTATGGTAACATGTCCTTGACATTGTAGAATCATCCCAATTACTCCATATTTTTTTAGTTTTGAAGGAAACAAATGAAATAAGTAAAACAGTGACCTCTCTATCGGTTGGCATACAGAAGAAGAATTACACTCTGTTGTCCTGTTTAACACAGCTTCAGTATGTGAAACCGCTGTGTTTTTTTTTTTATTGATATGTGATTTCCTTTTTGATGTCAAGTACTGAGGCAGGTAATGTTTAAACCTGAAACTCTAGACTGTGATCCCAGAGCTGCTCCTGGATTCATGTTATACCTGCTTGTTAAGATGGCTTTTTGATCTGCATGATCGTTACTCTGCACTGAGAATAGATGAAATACATTTTTCAAAAACACACACACCCTTTTTCTGTCACATTACTGGTGTAATGAGTTGTGGTAGCCAAAATGTAATGTAAATGACCTGTGACAGATCAGAACTAAGGCTGTTTTAATGACCAATAAAGGATTAAAATGACACTTTAAATATATATATATATATATATATTATTTACAAGAAGTTAATGACAAGTGCAACTTTGAAAAGCCATCTTGACTTATTGACATCATTGTGACACCCTGCAACATTACAACAGATTGCACCACTGACTGCCCGTCACCAGTGTTTCTTTCTGACATTCAAACTTGCTGTGTAATGCTGCTTGGTTGTTCTGCTGTATCAAACCACTCTTGATAATAAAAAATATCATCCCACAGACTGAGAAAACAAGGCACTTTGTTCTCTTCTCCATCCATGTTTTGTCTTTCTATGACAGGATTCACTTGAGCACAGACATCCTCTCATTCTCAAGTACTTGTACACATCCAATTTAAAAAACCTAGAAAAATTATATGTTAGCGGTCTCTAAAGCGCCGTGATGCATATCATCTCGTCTGTGAGGTCCTCGTCATATTTCACAGCTGTGCACTGCTCACCGTCGCTGTATTCATGGATATTGTGGTCTTTCAGATGAGCGGCGGCCTGTGCGTCTGATGTGACATTCCCCGCTCCTCTGTTGCTGCCATTCCCCATACTGCTGTTAAGCAGGTTACTGGCTGCACTGTCCATTTCATCAATGGTTAGTTCGCAGGCATCTGCAATTTCCTGTTTGGTCGCTGAAACAAACTTAGGATCCCTCGCGTATTTCCCCAGACCTTCAGAGATCAACACCTGAGGATAAAAGAAAGGAAAAATGTTTGATCATCTGAACTGTGTGTATGTTTTGGAGTTTTAGTGTTCGTAAAAGTTTATACAGCTAGTTGTTCTCACAGTCGACTCCAAAAAATTCAACATATGCACATATGTATGCCCCTTCAGGTATTTTCAACACACAAGCTTTCAGTTTTTTGAGGCTATATTAAACTACATGATTTACTCACAGCCTCCACCAGACTGTCAGCGCTGCCTCTCTTCTTCAGGTAGCGCATGCAACTCTTCGCAGGAAACTGCAGACATGATGGAGAATGGCTGCGACTCGGAGGGCCATTCTGGCTATCTGTATACCACAAACTCCTCTTTACTGCTCCAGGGATGCTGCCCACGCTTCCAGAACTGTGCCAGTCCACCTTGGTTTATAAAACGCATACAAACGTGTATGTTTATTTATGTTATGTCACAAGACACTGATTAAGGTGCTAAACATTAAAATCAATTTGATACGATTCGCTGAATAATATCAGGTGTCACTAAAGGAAAAAGGAATAATTTACTGAATTTAAGTTTAAAGGAATACATAGTAATTGGTCTGTTTCAGCTCAAAAATCATTGACGCACTTCTCTTTCTTCTATGACTAACTGAGGTTGAAGGTAAAAAGAAAAGGATAATAAACTGTCATTTAATTTATTTCACTAGTCCAGTCATACCATTAACTGAAACTATCAAACTGCAAGGAAGTTTGGTCAAGTTCCTCGCAATATTTACTCGATATTTTTCTCGATGACCTCTATAACATCCTGTGCTTTTTAATGATCCCACATTTAACCAAACCTGTATAAGTGGTGTGTAGCATTTTGCACATTCAGTGCTGAGAGGTGAGGCAGGAGGTGTGGCCCAGGAATGCAATGACCGCGCAGGAGAATTGTGGGGAACTTTCTTGGCATCAAAACCGGCCACCGCCATGACCTAAGAATGGAGCTCAGATTTAGTGCTGATGAAAAGAGACGGTCCAGGAGTTTACCGCTAATCCTACCATGGCATGATTTACCTTTGTGACACTTCTGTACATTCATTCATTAATGGAGCAAAGCGTGTTTGTACCTGCTGCTGTGCAAGGTGTAGTGGGAGAGCTGCGCAGGATGGAGACAGAGGAGGCTCATCCTGACTGTTTTTTCTGCGAAGACACTCAAAATTGAACGTCGGTCTGTTGGCGGCTGGAAGAAGAATAAGAATCAGAATGAGCTTTATTGGCCTGACTGAACAAGTATAATTGAAACACACACATGAGAAAAAAGAGCAGTGATAAGAAATGCCGTCTCACCCTAACTTTCAGTCAACCTAACGACAGGCTAAGAGAGGGAGCTAAGGCGAGTTTTCAGCATCTTGACAAACCGCTATACCATGCCCACTTGTGGTCTATCAGGTCAGCTACATGTCTTATTGTGAATGACTCTTATCCTTCTTAAAATCGAAATGTATGAGTGATTACAGAGACGTGATATATCTTAAAGACAAAAAGTGTAAAAGTTGTGGCATACTTCCTTGAGGTGAGAGTAATAGCCATCTTCTAGATGAACTTCTGCTGTCTCGGAAGATTGGCTGCTTGTCATCGTCAAAGCAGTCATCCTGCTGATGGTCACTATTGGAAATGTCGAGGTCAGAATCTCTCTCTAGATCATAGTGGTCTTTGTTGGAAAACCTGCCAGAAGAAATGATAAAATAAAATTTGTTTGGTTTTAATTGAAGTGACAAAGAGTTTGTATTGATCAAAGTTACTGTCATCAATACAACTGTTTTGTGAGTGTGTGGACTTTGAGTTTGTACCTGTCCCTTGTGAGCTTGATATTGTCAAAATGAAACTCCTCCCCACTGTAGTAGTTCTCCACAGATCCTTGCTCTTCCTCACTGTCCCTCCCACTGGTATCATCTTGTAGAGATAGAGGACAGGGTCCAATACCACTTTCTGACCTGGTGTCAATATGACAAAGAAACAATAAGTCAAATGTTGATCAATCAGTTCTTTTATGGATCATGTTACAGATCTTTGGGTCAATCAAACAGATATTTTGAAGACACCAGAAAAGTCAGTTTGAAATGAAACACTCCATAAACTGATCTGGTGTCATCCTCTCAGCTGTGGCTATGATAACTTGCTCTGTCTATCTGCCACAGGGCTTGATAACAATTTGTTTGCCTTGTTGCTGCTCAAGAGGAAGCTCTGATAAACTGCTTCAAGTTATGTAACTTGAAATCCATTTGAAAATAAAAAAGGATATAATTAGGAAAACATGAGCTTAAAAGACCTTGGGATGTTCCATCTCTTCATGAGGCCGACATACACTGTCACTTGCATCATAAACATGTTACAGCGGTCCATTTGTATCCACAGTCAATAATACAGGCAACAGACTTGATTGACTGTATTGATGATGAATACATGTGATTATGATATACAGTATCCGGTGCTAAAGCAACATTTTCCTTTGTTTCTTTTTTGACAATCCACTTGAAGTTAGACTTTGTGATTGGTGGAGTACCTCTGATTCAGAGGAGTCACTTTTTATGAAGATGCATGAAACACCACTTGAGATGGTAAAATGTTTTTTTTCAACTAAACTGTAGGATTCTTTTAAGGTCCCAAACCAGTTACCTTGTGGTGCTGGAATTCCTACGCCTGTTTTGCACTCCTTTGTTTATGGTCCTTTGTTTACTTGAGGATGGACGGTTTGGCCTTAACATACACTTCTGATGCCTTCCATTGGACATGGAGAGAAGCGGGGGCAAGTTGGCATTGTTGAGGTTGGCATTGGAGGGTATCGGTGATTGATGGCAAAAGGAAATACAATGAGGATGATTGTGCAGATGAGAGGAGTGATAATGATTATACTGGATTGGTGACATATTGATCTCTGCGTCCCCTCCTCTGTTGTTTTCATTGGCTCTCCTGTCTGTTTGGGAGGGTTCGTTTGAGGCACTGTCAGAAAAGGGTAAAATCTGTAGGGGACGTTGGGTAACAGTGGTTGGGATGAAGTGGCCCTGTTGATCCACATTAACATGGTTTGCATGGTTCCCGAAAAGACCGCCATTACGCTGCAGAGATAACAGAAAACAGGTGAGAAAACAGCACAAAACATTACCTGTTCAAAGTTTGGGGTAAAAAGTAAAAAAAAGTTAATTTCCTATCAACCCCTAAAATATAACATGATCTATTCAAATGTCTAATCCCCATCTATTGTTCTTTTACAAACACTCTTACCTTAAAATTCCCCTTCCATGACACATTTATTTACGTTAAACGTAGACAGAGATACAAATATTTTTTCAAGCAGGCATAGTGGTCCTTCAAATTCGGATTTCCTACTAATTTTCCTTCATTTCATTTAAATGCCTGATACCTGCCTGTTGTATCGGTTATTTCTGTTATTAGCATTTATATTATTTTTATACTCCCTGTTGATCTGTTCTTTTCTTTTCCTAAATGTTGATGAATTTGTTTTTATCTTTAAAGCACTTTGTAAGCAGGTGTTTTTAAAAGTGCTATATAAATAAAGTCATTATTATTAGTTTGCTTTTTAGGTTTTCCTACGCATGCATTCTTGCTGCTACCTCTCAAGCAGAGTATTTTGTGCCTCAAGAATCTTTAAGGATTACCCTGTAGATTTCCTCCTCTTCCTCATCATTAGCATCTACGAGCCCTTCCTCTTGCAGGTCACAGGATATGGCTCGACGGATCTCTGGTCCAATATCATGCAGCGTGCGCAGTCCGGCCTGTAAAGAGAGAAGCTATAATACCAATGCTTCCTGCTTCTTCATTCTCATCTCTGTGTGGTTGAGAAAAAAAGGTGTCAGTTGTCTGGATTGGTTGTATGAATTGTCTACAACAATGATTTCAGAGTGCTTTGTGAACTTCCCTTAGAGGTCAATCTGTCCTACTATCTCAACCTTTGCAGCAAAGTATAAAAGCATGTCAATAGTTTACGTAACGCAAATGAGGTAATAAACACCTTACATCAACATGTGCTGATAACCATGCAGATTAAGTGCCAGAAGTTATCTGATTAACTATCATTTCACATCAAGACTTGTTGGACAGCTGTGGCTCAGGGGTTGGAGTTGGTCATCTCTCTTGACTGGAAGGTTGGGGGGGAGTTGGTCATCTCTCTTGACTGGAAGGTTGGGGGTTCGATCCCCAGTTCCTGCAGCTACAGGTCCAACGTGTCCTAGGCTGAGACACTTAACCCCAGGTTGCTCGGTGAAGGCATAACAAATTGGGTGTGCACTGTAAAAGCACTTTGTGTGGCCAGAAGAGTAGAAAAGGTGTCACTAAAGGAAAAAGGAATAATTTACTGAATTTAAGTTGAAAACTCGCCTTAGCTCCCTCTCTTAGCCTGTCGTTAGGTTGACTGAAAGTTAGGGTGAGACGGCATTTCTTATCACTGCTCTGTTTTCTCATGTGTGTGTTTCAATTATACTTGTTCAGTCAGGCCAATAAAGCTCATTCTGATTCTTATTCTTCTTCCAGCCGCCAACAGACCGACGTTCAATTTTGAGTGTCTTCGCAGAAAAAACAGTCAGGATGAGCCTCCTCTGTCTCCATCCTGCGCAGCTCTCCCACTACACCTTGCACAGCAGCAGGTACAAACACGCTTTGCTCCATTAATGAATGAATGTACAGAAGTGTCACAAAGGTAAATCATGCCATGGTAGGATTAGCGGTAAACTCCTGGACCGTCTCTTTTCATCAGCACTAAATCTGAGCTCCATTCTTAGGTCATGGCGGTGGCCGGTTTTGATGCCAAGAAAGTTCCCCACAATTCTCCTGCGCGGTCATTGCATTCCTGGGCCACACCTCCTGCCTCACCTCTCAGCACTGAATGTGCAAAATGCTACACACCACTTATACAGGTTTGGTTAAATGTGGGATCATTAAAAAGCACAGGATGTTATAGAGGTCATCGAGAAAAATATCGAGTAAATATTGCGAGGAACTTGACCAAACTTCCTTGCAGTTTGATAGTTTCAGTTAATGGTATGACTGGACTAGTGAAATAAATTAAATGACAGTTTATTATCCTTTTCTTTTTACCTTCAACCTCAGTTAGTCATAGAAGAAAGAGAAGTGCGTCAATGATTTTTGAGCTGAAACAGACCAATTACTATGTATTCCTTTAAACTTAAATTCAGTAAATTATTCCTTTTTCCTTTAGTGACACCTGATATTATTCAGCGAATCGTATCAAATTGATTTTAATGTTTAGCACCTTAATCAGTGTCTTGTGACATAACATAAATAAACATACACGTTTTATGCGTTTTATCAATAAAAACAAAAGAAAGAACTGAAATTGCTTATATATAACTTGTAAATCAAGGGATATGTGTTAAATGATGAGATACATAACTCAAAAAGGAAGACAAAAACCATGACATCCACGAAGACTCTGAGTCTGTGTAGTTCTACAAAAAAAATGAGGGCCTCTTGGTTACTACTAGGGAAACTTAAAAACAAAGACATGGTAGCTAGGAAGACACATGCACACATCTCTGTATCTCATCAGATATCTCTCAGTAATGCAAGATATTACTTGTGCTACATAAGAAAACTAGTTTTATACATTTTGGGGCTTAGTTCATTAAAAAGGGCCACTGAAAGTTGGAGCAGGTCCCTTAGTTTTATGCGATATCTTTGTTGGACATCGATCAACAACGCTTTCATATCTACTTTCAAAATACTTGAGCTGACTTTCAGGAAGACCTGAGAAGGGACTCAAACAATATGCAGACAAAACAAGGACAATATTCCAATCTAAGTCTTTCAATATCTCAATTTAATTTCATGTACAGTGCATATGCATGTTACATTGTGCTTAACTGACCTGTAAAGCCATGGTGGTGTTCAGCCTCTCCCATGAGTGCCTTCCCACAAGACCTTGCTCTTTGCGCCTCTTGAACTTCCTGAAGTAGTCCTGTATCAGGAAGGTGGCATAGAACTTCCCCACTGTTACCTCGTCATCTGAGTGAACAGACCATAGACACCAAAGCCTCCGGGATAAACACCAAAGCTCAGGAGTGAACTTCTGTATCCATCCACAATTCTTTTCATAAGGTTAACAACCTTCAAGGGAGACCTTAAAAACTTCCTTCAAATATCAAGTATCTAAACTGAAGTCAATTAACAGAGAGTTACATAGTTGAAGCAGCATCACAGTTGAAGGTTGCCAACTAAGAAAAAACCCTGTTTTAATTGACAAACTAAGACATGTTGATGCCATGAATCCAGAACATTTTCCAGTTTCATTTTATATTTATTGTCAACATATCAAAGAAACTGGTAATAATGTCTAGTCTGGACCTCATACTATTCTACTATGTCTTTAAGTATCAAAATTGAACGAGCTTCATGATATTTTCAAGTATGCAGTGAAGCTGTGAATTTCAGTCTTAAAGATGCACACACAAATCCATGCAGCTATTTTTTAACCAACAAAAGATAATCTCTACACTTGTAGATCTTATCTTGCTCCATTTCTGAGTACAGTACATGCATGTTGTTAAGAAAAACGTCATCCACACACAAAAACAACGTATACACACAGCCAGTCAGTTGAGACTGGCACATTCTGTGAAGCTCATACCGCTTAAAGTATCTGACTTTAGCTCATTATTTCTTTTTAGAACAGTAATATCAATCTATCCATTTACTGCCACGCATACCAACGTGTCATCATATATTGACTACAGAAATAATACATCTAAGATGAAATAATACATCTAAGATGTATTATTTCACAGATTCAGAGATTGTATATCTCTATGCAGTACATGTCCAAGAAAAGAAAACGTGTTCTGTAGCAAGAAGCACATGAAAGAAATGCAACAAAGAGAGGCTTTAGAGAAGAACAGATCTGGCCATACTTAGAGCAACTCTCATTAAGGAGAAACACACAAGTATTTTTGAAATACTTGGTTCAGGAACATAGACCACGCCGCATAACTAAGCATGCCTTACTTTTTCTTATTCCTTTGTATCTGCCTTCACATTACTCATAAATTATATTGTAGCTAACTTTTCTTCACTAAACAATAAAGTGAAGGTAAAAGATGTGAGTGAAATGATTGCTTTAAATAAGACTCATCATTTCCTCGGACAATAAACAGAAAAGGAAGACTGCGAGACGTGACATTGATCCATCTGAAAGCAGCTGACAGTATTCCTGACACAGCCAGAAAGAAACTCTGAAGGGTCAAATAGAGAACGCAAAAATATGTTTGAAAAAATATATTTCAGGTTGTTTAATTTGTTTAGCATTATTTTGTTAATAAAGTTTATAACATAGAAAGACCGGGAACCACTTTTCATTCTCCTGATCTCCAATACAGATTTTCAAATGTACATTAATGTGCACATTT
Source organism: Symphodus melops (assembly GCF_947650265.1). Lineage (NCBI taxonomy): Eukaryota > Metazoa > Chordata > Actinopteri > Labriformes > Labridae > Symphodus > Symphodus melops. Next base: position 7,823,881 of record NC_136703.1, read on the forward strand.
CAAAAGGACAACACTTTCTGTATCTTCTCCTCTTGAAATAAGTGAGCAGAATCATATTATATACTTATAATACATCAACCTAACCTGGGTACATTTCATGCCCTTCGTAGATTTCTTTCATGGCAGTTTTAAGGAAAGAGGTAACAGCAGTATCATGCCACCAAACTAAAACAGAACTGCCACAGAGAGCTCAGGATAGCAGAAAGAGAAGGGAAGACAGCCATGACTAAGCATGCTACTGAAAGCAGATGCAGCTGTGATGGAGAGAAGCTTGGCAGAAAAGATCAGAAAAAGAAAAGGGTTAGCAAACTAATGCACAGAATACATGCAATTGTGTTAAGTTTGGCAAGTTCTTAAACACAGCAAAGCAGAAGCATTGCAGGCATAGAAGTACGCTGAAAAAACGATGAAGCTACAACCTGAGGAAGCTGTATGTGCATGCTCTCTATAATTTAGAATATGTTGAAACAGTGACATTCAAACATAATGGTTGTTATTATTATTATTGTTATCATCATCTTTTAAAAACAAAACATAATGCAAACCAAGTTCATCATAATTGGTTTAAAGATGAAAACATGTCAAGTATGTGAAATCCTCTTACCTGGCAGTGCTCCAAAAAATTTCCAATTGAAAATCTGCTTAACTTTTAAAAAGCTGTGAATCATGTACGGAACGAGTTTTTCTTTCATTTGATAAAGTTATAAATGTGTTTATATTGACTTAAGTGATACTTAAATGTTTTTATTTTATACAGCTGCTCCATCCATCAATTATCTAAAACACCCATCCTTTTTGCGGCTACAAGGGTCAGGAGCCAATTCAAGCTGTCATAAACAGAGTATTGTATGACATATCTAGGAGTTTGTTTGTTTCAGTTTATATTCTGCAATGCAACTTGTAATTGTTGCATGCACGTAAAGATGTATAAAGAGCACTGTGTTGGAGTTGGGGCCATCACAATGTTGTATACATCCTATTAAGGAAAACTTTTCACACCCTTAAACAATGATTGTAAGAGGTGTTAGAGAAAGTGTCCTTGGGGAAAAATAGAAAACAGATGCGCTGAGGTTTACCTGTACCAGCAGCATTAGACAAAAAGTATACAAAATATCTGAAACTATATTGAAATCCTTAAATTGAATAATCTTTCAGGGCTTTTATTTGATGTAAAACTCAATGTGACAAAAATACTTGAGTGAATGCAGAACCAGAGACAGCTGGGTTTATGTTATGAGAAAAAAAATCTACATTTTGACTTCCTAAGAGTATATGAGAAATGAAGAAAAAGACCTGAACATGGTAACAGTCAAGGGTTTGTCTGTAGATCTCCTTAAGTAGGTCATGGTCAGGAAGTGGATGCTGACAGCAGCCTTTGGATTAACCTCTGAATCCTCTGTGTGTGTGTGTGTGTGTGTGTGTGTGTGTGTGTGTGTGTGTGTGTGTGTGTGTGTGTGTGTGTGTGTGTGTGTGTGTGTGTGTGTGTGTGTGTGTGTGTGTGTGTGTGTGTGTGTGTGTGTGTGTGTGTGTGTGTGTGTGTGTGTGTGTGTGTGTGTGTGTGTGTGTGTGTGTGTGTGTGTGTGTGTGTGTGTGTGTGTGTGTGTGTGTGTGTGTGTGTGTGTGTGTGTGTGTGTGTGTGTGTGTGTGTGTGTGTGTGTGTGTGTGTGTGTGTGTGTGTGTGTGTGTGTGTGTGTGTGTGTGTGTGTGTGTGTGTGTGTGTGTGTGTGTGTGTGTGTGTGTGTGTGTGTGTGTGTGTGTGTGTGTGTGTGTGTGTGTGTGTGTGTGTGTGTGTGTGTGTGTGTGTGTGTGTGTGTGTGTGTGTGTGTGTGTGTGTGTGTGTGTGTGTGTGTGTGTGTGTGTGTGTGTGTGTGTGTGTGTGTGTGTGTGTGTGTGTGTGTGTGTGTGTGTGTGTGTGTGTGTGTGTGTGTGTGTGTGTGTGTGTGTGTGTGTGTGTGTGTGTGTGTGTGTGTGTGTGTGTGTGTGTGTGTGTGTGTGTGTGTGTGTGTGTGTGTGTGTGTGTGTGTGTGTGTGTGTGTGTGTGTGTGTGTGTGTGTGTGTGTGTGTGTGTGTGTGTGTGTGTGTGTGTGTGTGTGTGTGTGTGTGTGTGTGTGTGTGTGTGTGTGTGTGTGTGTGTGTGTGTGTGTGTGTGTGTGTGTGTGTGTGTGTGTGTGTGTGTGTGTGTGATGTCCACTGACCGCCTGCAGGAGGCACCACTTGGTCAAGCAGCTTCATACTGGTCCTCTTCCAGATCTTCTTAATCACAGCTCGAAGCTCCTCATTGGCTTGATCCAGGTTACCTTGGAGATAGCGGAGAGGTTGGTTATCAGCACTCGGTACCAAAACTACTCATTATATTTCTCTCCTTCTGATGGACACAAACATATTACTATACATGTTTTTTATTTTATGTAATAGAGAATCTGGTTTGCCTTTTTTCTTGCCACGTCTTGAGCCTCTGCCGGCCTAACAGATATTCTTGTATTTGATTTTAGCAATCCCATAGCATCACCCTCTGTCACGTTGTGTTACATTAAGTGTTTCCTGATTATTAAGATCACTAACTATAAATTACAATTTAAAGTACAACAAATGTATGTACAAAACGGCATGATAAAAAAAAAACCTGCAACCACCAAACAGTAATAATCTCTGTAACCAGCAGCTTTTGTGGATATTTATTGAGATACTCACCCTCAGTTTTTATCTTTAGAGCAGTGCGAACCAGCGCAAACAAGGTGGCATTAAACATGACTGTGCCATCACTGTTCAAGGGCATGTTCATCGCCACGAGACGCTGCAAAAGATTTAAGTACAGATGAGCGAAGGCATCATCAAACAAAAAAGTGATTTTGTGTGTGTCTCTAAGTTGCTGATACCCACCTTACAGGCCACCCTGTGAGGGCAGAGCTTGCCAAAGCCGAGCGGTGGCTGGATCCTCCTCAGCAGAGTCACCACATCAAGGTGCTTTATCCTGCCCCTGACAAAACAATGCTTGTAAATAAAAAAGAACTACAGCACTATGCTCAGTCATCAGAGCCACTACAGTTACTAGTAAGTACGAGAACATCAGTTTGAGCACTTCAAAGAGCCATCAAGTATACAGAGACAGTGCAACACATTATAATAATAAACGACAGCAGGTTCTACATTGTTAATCACATTCACTGTCAAGGAATCAGTTGTACTGTACGCAGCAAAGTGCTTAAACTCCAACATTTGTAATTACTGTAAATATCAACATGTTAAAGGATTATTTAAGGGACCTATGTTTACCCTCAAAAGAGTAAGCTACTTAATACCTTCATCATTTTTCCACCTTCTTATTACCTTTATTTAAATCTCTTTTAAGCATTTCAGCAGAGACCGTCTGTATTAAGGAGATACAACCCTGTGCAGAGAGCAAAAGGGATGAAACGTAATCTGCTTCATTGTAATATTGAAACCAATAAGTTTATCACTATTAAGCTTAAATTATTGTCTTCATAGAGCTATGTGAATGTAAGTGCAGGAGATAATCTGTTCTTAGAAGTTTCTCCACATCGGCTCCATTCTTCTTTCTTGAATCACAATTCAGATTGTTAACAGTTGGGGGTGGAACTTTTGGCGGAAAGTCATCGATGTCTCACCACAGGCTTCAGTGGAACAATCAAAAAGTTGTAATCACACCCTCAAAAAGGCTGTCAGACCTCATTAGCTGATGGCTTCTAAGAGTGTTTTATATTACAGAAGAAATCCTTCTAAATGGCCAGACAATAAACATTTATATTCTAAATAATTTGACTGAATTAATAGTTAACAATAGATATATATTATATATTTAATGTAACACAGATTAAACCAGGCCTAGAAGATCAGAAAATAACAGGAAACGCACATATTTCCATTCTGCTGATACCTCAGGTTATTTATGAACCTTTGTTATCTTGATGGCTCAGTTTTTCTGTTAAAACGCATACAAAAAATGTTTTCTGAGTTAGTATCGAATCATGCAGTGATTTGGGGCATTCTACTAAAAAGCACATGAATAACCTAAAAGGAACTCCCTGGCGTAGTTAAACTCAATATGAACCTCCCACTGTGGACTGGTCCTTTCTGTCTCTACATGTGCATGGCAATTAAAAACAATGTTGTGGTCGATGGTTCCTTTCAGATGGGTCCTTAGTACTCACTTGGCCTCTGGGTCATATTCAGACCAGATCCTTTTGAATTCATCCAGGTGATGCGGCCCAAGAATGGACCAATCACGAGTCAGGTAGTCAAAGTTATCCATGATGACGGCAACAAAGAGGTTGATGATCTGAAACCAGGACATGCAACATTTTGAGTGACTCCTATGGTGTGCATTAACAGCCTGTTACAGTGAGAGCCCAGAGAGTTCTTGCACTGAATACAATGAAATGTCTGAAGATTACCAGGAAAGCACACAGCATGTAGAAGCTGATGAAGTAGATAATGGCAAAGCCACTACCACAGGTTCTCTCCTCTCCAGGGTTGTAATCTGATTCTGAATCACACAGCTTCCCCGGCAGACAGGCCAGCATGATTTCTTGCCAGGCCTCACCTGTGGCACACCTAACGCAGAAAAAAGAAAATTAAGAAAACAAACAGAACCCGGGATTTTTTCCTAATATGTTCATGCATTAATGACAGGGCAGTTAAACAATATTTTTTTTTATGAAATGAATGGATCTGATCTTGACTTTTGGTTTATTATTCAAATAATGGCAGCATTGCTAAACCAGTGTGGTCTGAAACCATAACACAGGGAGGCTGCAAATTCCTTCTTCTGTAGAATAGTGATTATTTTCACATTATGAAAGAAAAGCACTGTTACACTAGAAGAAATATGCAGGAGTTACACGTTGTTTTGTGTAACTAACCCATAGGGTTAATTTTAGAGGGTTTTTTTTAATAAGCTGTTTTATGTTGTGTATATTTTGTATTTTGTTCAGTTTTTTTTTTTGTTCTTTAAAAGTTTATTTTGAAAGAAAATAAAAAGGAAGACGTTACCAGCGTATATGAAAACAGCTTTAACACTTTCAAAAAAACTGGCACAAGGTGGATATACTTTTTTTTATGTAGGAATGAAATTTAGCAAACAAACACCTGAAGAGCATAAGGACAGCCTGGGGAAACGTTTGAAAGTTGTTGTTACGGTTGATTTGTGTTCCATCAACCATGGCTATTTTCCCAAACACCTATAAAAAAGAAATAGAATCAAGAAAAAAAAAATTATAATACATCAACCTCCCCTTTTTATCTGACAAAAATAAGAAAAGGTGATTACTGCGAAATTAAATGTTATCATTATTGGATATGGATCATTAGTTAATGGAATATCTTAGCATGTTTCTGTAATTTCTGTGTTTTGAGTTTAAGAATAAATCTGTTATTACCTGCATGCCAATGACAGCATAGATGAAGAACAGCATGGCGATCAGGAGAGCAACATAGGGAAGAGCCTGCACACAACGAAAGAGAGAAGCTTTTACTTAAGGTTTACATATTAAGCAATATATACTTCACCTTGTTTTTCAAACACTAATAACATGTCTGCAAATCAAAGTCCATCTTCTCCGTCGTATTCCTGCTCCACTTTTCAGAAAATGTTGCGCTAAAACAGGCTTTTCCCTTCATGACATCACAAAGAGAGGTAACCCCTCCTCCAGGTGGGTGACATACTCCTAGCTAAGGGTTTGTTCTGCCCTCTGAGACTGCCTTTCCCGCATAAACAATAGGGCATGATACTAGGAAGCCCAAGCCACCCAATCGCTTCTAGAGAGATGTGTGGTCAGACAAAGCTTATTTAAAGCTACAGGCACACAAACAGCCTGTTCTGAGCAGGGCTAAAAGAGGTTTGTATGGATGATCAAATTCAGGATCACTGTGATTCTTAAGTAAGAAACTCCACAGACATGTTTTGGGAAGCTCTGAGACTTGATGAAAAGGAGTAACATACAGTGTGTGAAACATTTTAACACCGGTCAGTTAAACCTCAGTGACACCAACAACTCCTTAACTGGAAAGCCAACACATGTATCTTTTCAAACCAACATTTACATTTCTTATAAAAATACAAAAAATATCTTTACATACCCTGTAAGAGATTACTGTATTTTCATTGATGAACATTTGTAGAATTGGTTCCAGGCTGTCAACCAGCAACCTTTTTTTTTAAGAAGGTTTGACCTCCAACATTTGACCATGCTTAGTGCAATCTATTATGTAATTGTTTTTAATTACAGCAATTCATAGAAGGTTTTGAATGCTTGCATGTTTCCACTCTCACCTGAAAGGACTTGATGAAGGTCCACAGCAAAGTCCTAATGCCCTCCCCCCTGCTCAGCAGTTTTACCAAACGCATCACTCGGAACAGGCGGAAGAAGGTGATTGAGATGCGAGCACTGTCCTCTGTATTCTAAAAAGAGCAGGAGGAAGTGGTTTGGAGATTTCAAAAGAAAGATGTTCAAAAACAGATATATGAACCTTAAACGTCAGTACAACTCATGCAGCCAAACATGCATTATTTCGTGTATTAGCCATACTATTTAAAAAGTTACAATAGATGAAAGCGATAACAAATCTCCTCATTTGTAGATTTTCTCTGCAACTTTGCATGACAACAATCAATGGCATGCTGAGTGATGAAGTACAAAGACTCCATTTATTTCTAAATCACTAATTCAAAGAAGGCAACAGGCAGACTCTACAGGAAAAAGGCAAACAAACGGAAAACAGACTTTTGACAGACATCAAGATGGAGCTTTAAATGTCAAGACGGATGAACTATGAAACCACAGTCAAAATGCAACACACCAGGTGTAGTCAAAGCAAGACTTTCACATGAGACTTCAACCACAGACTTTAAAACGTCACCAGATAAAAGAGATTAGAAACATTGCAATGGTTTGTTTTTTTTACCCATATGTGAGTCACACAGTGCCAACAAAAACAACTTGATGGTACAACTTTTGGAGAATCACAGGTAGGAAGGGGACTTAAATAAGGAGGGGCTTCATCTTACCACTGGTTCCACTTTCACCTTGACAACAGGAAGGGCTGCCAACTTGAAACCAAAAGCCTAAGATTAATTTGAGTCAAACACTAGATGTCGAGCTGCAAGCCATTCACAACCATTGCTGCTCTTAACTTTAACTTCGACGTTTAAATCACAAACACAAATCTGTGAATACATAAAACAATGACACCATCATGGTAAAGCGCGAAGTCAGTCATGCCACATACCACATATCCTTATCAGCAACACAAGTCAGATGATGCAAGCACTCAATGAAGAAGTCAATTAGGTCTTTATGAAATTCTAAGTTTACATGTTACATAATGACAATGAATAGAAAGCAGAAGAACACCTTCTTAAAGAAAAGTTCAGTTTTTGTGTTTCTTATTTTATTTGATCTTATTTATACTATACTATTATATTATATACTATTTTTCCCAAATATGTTTTACATTGTACATGAGGTCATAACATAACAACATTAAATCTAATCATGACACATCTCCCATTGCTCCTACAATACACAAACGTTCGATAGCAAGCCTGATTTAAATAATGCCCAGCCTAACATTTGCATGCTTTCTTAGTACTCATTTTAGTACAGAAACATTTCCTGTTGTTTGAGTTATAACAGAACTAACAGAACAATCCCCTACACACTCATGAACCTTTTTCAAAGCAGGGCTCTTTTCCTCATACTGCTGCTCCCGACACAATAAACCACTCCAAACTATAAAAGATTTTGAGTCTTAAGCTCTGTGATGCCTTCACACATCATTCCTGATAGCACGATCCAACAAGGGACTATTGAAAGGAACCGTGCTTGGAACATTCAGCATGTCATCAGGCTTTTCTCTGTGCATGGTTTTGTCTACCATCGCAATGCTGATGACACCCAGCTATTCTTTTCATTGCACCCATCTGGGACCCAAACTGAGGCATGTATTGCTACTTCCTGGCTGACACTGTAGAGTCAATCTCAAGACAACGGTTAAAGCTCAAACTGAACTAAGCTTTGTTCCAGCAAAGAATGTTCCAGGTAAAAAATTACTTTTAAACACACCACTGCTTATACACTTGTACTGTAATATAAAGGGAAGCATGTTTTGATACTTAAATGCTGGCCTTACTTCTAACGACATTTCAGGCAATTTCAAAGTCACAGACATGTTTCCAATCATGAGAGTTGTGTTACTTTACTCCGGTGTAAGGTGTAAAACGTGTTCTGTTCTGCTTTGAGGCAGTCTTTTTTTCAGCTTGGCCTAAAAGTCCAGCATGTTTAATATTAATAGGTAATATCTTAAGTCTTGTCCTATTCAAATGTGTTATTCAATGATGTAACCAACAGGAGCAGTCTTCCAGCAAACAGGAAGCTGCAATGAATGTGTGGTTTTCCTAGATTGTGAAAAGGGGAGAAATTGGGGTTGTGGAGACAACAAGAATGGCTCTGTAACATGTCTTCCACTTAGCATCACGATAGAGTGGAGAAAGAAAAAAGGTGAACAAAAGTTGCTGCAGCCATTCAAAATCCCAGGTGAGGGGAAATCAGCTCTTGAAATTGCCAGAACTTGGGGTACTCAACAGAAACATCCCTGGTTGTCTTTAGGGATATGAACTGAATCACTATTTTCTGGGCCGCAGCAATTTCTGTAAACTTTCAATTTCCTTCTTCGCTTCAACATGGAACAAGGGGAGGAGAGGAAGTCAAAGAGGCATCCTTGCCATTTTTAACAAATCCACCATATTCTGATCCTTTTTTTTTTGCTCAAAAGTTGTAGTTGTACATTTCTGCTTGGTGCATCATTCATGCAAGATTTCTTTATGATGACTGAGCTGCAATCCAACATATTTTTCCCCAACGCCAATTCTGACCATTTTATAAAGGGAGAGGAGCGTCATGGTTCTCAATAAAGAGTTGTCAGATTTAAGTAGAGCTACAAAAGTTAAGCATCTGCTTCAAAATATATTGTAAGTCTATGGCTTTACTGTATACGAGTTAATGAGTTTGGGAAGAACATGAATCAAACATGAAATAGGACATTAAGATCCTACATATAACTTGTTATACTACTGAAGAACAAGGCCCTCTTACACAGGGTCACATAATGTGTGTGATATATGACTACTTACATTGATCTCAGTGATGGCAATGTCAACCACGCTACCCACAACAATTAAGGCATCAAACGTGTTCCATGCATCAGCAAAATAGTTCTGCAAGCACAAGCAACACAAAGATACAGGAAAAATAAAAAAAAAGGGACAACAGTGCAAGAAAAGAAAGGAAGAAGAGAGATGTAAACTGTGAAGATCGAAAGAGGATGATATCAGAAAGTCTGAGAGTTTTGACTCTAAAAAAACAACAAAAAAGGTATGATTAGTGATTAACATCAGGTCAATAATATTTTTTGAAGTTATTTTTTTTATCTCACTGATGAAGTGGTAGGAGGATTTAAATGGTTACTTTAGGCATGGAACTGAAATGATCTTTGTTTTATAAAGCAGGGGTCTAATGCAATGCCCTTCAGGATGTAAACGGTATATATGGTGCTTATCCATTATTTAGTCCAACAACAGGTTTATACAGGTTATACAGACTTGCTGAAAAAGTAGAAATTGTCTCAAGGAAACATGAAATACTCATCACAAAATTAAAACAGGGAGGACGAGTGAGGAAAGTGGTCAAGGAAAGAAAAAGGTGCAGCTGCAGCGGAAGAGTAGGAAGAGGGAATGCAGAGTTTCCCCACACGAACATCTTTCTACCTGGCTAAGTATGATGTCGACTACACTGCCAATCACCACCAGAGCATCGAAGACGTTCCAGGCGTCCCCGACATAGCCCTGAACATGGCAGCATGCACAGCCAGCACAAGGAGAGTGAAAGGCAGTAGACAAAGGGGGATGCAGGACAGAATAAGAGGTAGGGAGGTGGTAATGGAGGGTGGAGAGAGAGGAAACAAATGGTAGAGGAGTCACAGGGAAACAAGAAGGGAGGTAAGAGGGACAGGAAGTATTTGAGGGTGAGACTTCAAGGAGAAAGGAAATGCTTTTGTTTAACATAAATAGTTTCAGGGATAAGATATAAAGGGACATCTAAAGGGGAAAAACAACTTCAAACAGTGAGGGTTGTACAGTGAGAGGAGAGGATACTTACTCTGGGTTTAAAGGCGATAAGTTTAAGGATCATTTCCACAGTGAAGACCCCAGTGAAGACCATGTTGAGGATGTCCATGGCATAGTTGAACAGATAGGACTGACCATAATGCTGTAAAGAGACAATATGAGACTTATGAAGACAATATATTTGATGTCATAACATTCTGTATTTCACTGCATCAATAACAATCCTCTTCACACTGCAAAGAACTATACATATAATGGAAGCTATGTGGATATCTTGTCTTTCAGTGAGAATAAAAAAAAAAAAAATTCAAAAGGAGTTTATTTTGTTAACAATCTTTTATTGTTCCCATTATAAGCAGTGATGATAAATGTACTAGTACATTGATGTTAATTAAACTAAATGACTTACCTGTATAGCCAGACAAAGGGTGTTGAGAATGATTAGGACAAACATGACGTACTCAAAGCCTGCAGAGTTGACCACATACCAGAACTTGTACTGGTAAGGGTTTTTGGGGATGTAGCGCCTCACGGGGCGAGCTTTAAGAGCATATTCTACACATTGACGCTGAGGATGAGGAAGAAGAAACGGACACAAAAACAGAATCACAATCAGGTGTTGGATGTCATCATAGGTTGTGACATCACCTCATCCACGTCATTAAAAAGCTGAGCTGTCACAGACCATATTCACGGTTTGGATATTTTCCAGTGACATCACCCTCAGGGTGAAATGCAGTGTCTAGTGATGTCTGTGTGAAAATGGCTAATGGATGACTGATTTTACTTATGTAACAGCACTTTTCAAATGACTGATCAAATGGCATGATGAATCTTCTCAGAAAAAAGGACACAGCAACTGGACTGACTTTTAAAAATGAACAGAAACGTTTGAGTTAGCACTACGAAAGAATAGCTAACAAAAGACTTAATGGCAGCAGGTTGTCAATGTGCATCTGAGGTAAAGCATGTGCAACTCCAGTGACCGGCCACAACAATAACATATAGTTTAAGTTGAATGGGTCCTGCATTGGGTCCCAAGTGGACAGACCGGTTATGTGCAGCTGTCATGACCAGCAGATGATGGATTTATTGAACATGATGTCAGTCACTGTGTTGTAAGAAATTAATCGTTTAAATTCATTATGATTGCATATATGTATCAATCATGTTAGAGGCAATGCTTTAAAGTTAAAACTCACAGTATTATGGTATTTTTTTGTTGCTTATCGATCAGGAGGAGATTACAACAATTTTTTCTTTGTTTGAAATACAACCGGGAACAGAGCGGTAAGACATAATAACATTTGAGCTTCCCTCCCTGAGTGTGACTGCTGAAAGCCATTTACTGTAGGTTTGACACCAGTATCCAATAAGAACAACACCAAAAATGATCCCTTTAACTTTTTTTGTGGAAACCTGAAAAGTTTGTAAAAACATCTCCTACCTGGTTTTTGTCAAGCTCACAGTTTTTGTACTCCTTCTCCCCTTGCTCCTGAAAGGTGACAATAACAAAACCAACAAAGATGTTCATCATGAAGAAGGCGATGATGATGATGTAGATGATGAAGAAGATAGAGATCTCAATTCGGTAGTTGTAGATGGGACCCAGGTTCTCTCTGTTAGAGTCGATAGCCTTGTACAGTAGACTGTAGGGACAGAAACAAAAGAATTGATGAACACAAAAACATCCCTCCAATTACAACTCTAACAGCTACATCCCCAGACTTCCATGTAAACAATGTAAAGTACTGTATATCCTCGTCCATGACATCTTTGACACTCATTTCAAAAGGGATAGTTTTATTGCTTGCAGGATTACAATGTCAAACTAAACAAGTCACTATTTCCCATACCCCTGACTACCTCAATGACAGATTTAGTGGCTGGAAGACAAACAGAGTTTACTGCTAATGTAGGTACAAAGAATGTTTTTAATTAACAGACACAGATGAACAAATATTGAACTTTAAGCAGGACTTACGTGGGCCATCCTTCAAAGGTGGAGACAGTAAAAAGAGCCATCATGGCCATGAGGACGTTGTCAAAGTTAAAGTCACTGTTGTACCAGATCCTCTCCTTTACCATGGGTATGGCTGTTTCCCCATTGTTATAGAGAATGTATGTACCTCTGTAAATAAAGATAATGAGCACAAGACAAGATGTTAGGCCAGGAAGATAAGGGCTAACTTCACAAACCACAAAGACTCACAGAAAGGATACTCACTTGCACTCATCTGGACTAGACTTTGCGTCATCTGTGCAGCGATAAAATTTCCCCTTTGTTGAATAAAAAAGATCAGTCAGAATATCGACAAGTTAAACTATCCGTTGATTTGATTTTCATCATCTCAAGTTCAACTATCTTGTTTGCCACCTGTTTATTTTTTCTCAACACACCTTGAAGAGCTGCACTCCGATACAAGCAAACATGAACTGCAGCAGTGTGGTGACAATCATGATGTTGCCAATGGTCCTGATGGCCACGAACACACACTGCACCACATGCTGCAAAGGACACAACATATACTGGCGTTAGGAGTCGACAGTACTGCACCTGAAGCAAAGGCTCTCACCTTCAGTAAGCGAGCTGCAGCTAAGGCTCAAGATGTCTTACGATCATACATCCTCTATTTTTCCTGAGTTTGAGCTTCTACCCACAGGCAGGAGATACGGATTACAAAAAGCAAAGTACTAATACTGAAGATTGACCATTTATTTTATAACTCAGGTCATCTAAAGAATAGACTCCAAAGGGGACAGATGAGTGTTATTTTCTTTAAATTATGGTTTTATGGACATTTTATACATTCCCAGTTTCCTTTCATTACCTCCTGAGCTCTAGTATTTATGAATTTAATGTGATTCTGGATGTTTGCTGTCTGGGCCGATGTGCCTGTGTTTCTAATGTTTATGCTTTCGCCAGGCTTCGAAACAGAGACAATAAAGTCAAAGGTGAAGTTGAAAGTTCAATTACAAATGAGGACATATTTAAGAAAACTACATGCATACAAACAGCACCATTGTTGATGTTCCTACCTTCAGTCCCTTGGCTCTGTTAATGGCTCTGAGAGGACGGAGGACTCTTAAAACACGGAGAATCTTCACCACCGAGATAGCAGAAGACCTTTTAAAGACAACAAAAAACACCAGTGGATTCAGCCGATAATAATCAAGAGCGTTTTGACCAAGAGGCATTTCTTTATCCCTGCTACCAAAGCTACCAAATGCTCAACCATGATTTCCCAATTAGACATTAATAGACATTTAAATACTCACTGAATTCCAAAGGAGACCAGAGAAACACCAACAACCAGCAGGTCTAAAAGGTTGAAGTAGTTTCTGCAGAATGCTCCTTTATGGAGGAATGCGCCAAACGCTGTCATCTTGACAAAGGGGGAAAATCATTCAGGACGATATATATTAAATGCATGCTTTGTATCAAGTCTCCCCTGTCAGGCTGAAACATGATTGTTTACTGTTATCACAGTAACAACATATGTTGGCAGATTCAATATATTATTCTCATAATATGAGGAATATGATCATAATATAAAATGACCTTTCTGTATCATGTACAAAGTACTGGCTTGTTGTTTACCTTCAACAGGATCTCAACTGTAAAGATTGCCGTGAAAGCATAGTCAAAATATCCAAGTACCTACAAGAGGCAATGCACAAGTTAAAGTCAGCAAGTACTCCCAGTATAACAGACCAGTAAGTTTCAATATTGATATACAGTTAGAAAAAGGCTAATGTGAAAAATAACTGAGGTATATAAGAAACATTTTTATGCCAACATGGTCAGAAAACAGGACTCAGGACTATGAAACAGATATTTCAATGAAACTCAGCCATTGTTAATTATCGCACAGATCCTGTAGAAACCTGTAGAAATGTAATCTGAGATAAAAGTTGACTGTTGACTGTCAACTGCGGTGAAATGGAATAAAATCCCTCCTGTGAGGGATGCTTTGATGGACAGTGTAAGACTCCAGAAGTGGTAGTTTACATACGATATTGCGTGCAGAGAAGTTGCGTATGGGGTCTTCAGCAGCCAGTGAGACGGAGCTTAGCATGATAAAGATCAGGATGAGGTTGGTAAAGATCTGATGGTTGATCACTTTGTGGCATAATACACGAAACCTTCAGCAAGAAAGCAAAGAAGAAAACAGAAGAAAATGAAGGGAGAATGAGCATATTGTAAATACCACCAAACCCCAGTCCCACCAAACTGCGTGTCTGACACTCACGGATTTGTGCTGCTGAAGATAAAAAAGGCGCTGCCTTTCGGGATGGGGATAATCTTCTCCTTGATAGTGAGATCGGAAAGCCTCTGAGGGCGAGGTCCCGGCGGGAGTTCTTGGAGGTTGCCATCCTTGTTATTATCACACACTAGGAGACAGAAATTTACTTTGATTAAAGAAACACAGCTGAAACAGCTGTTACGTGTTTTATAAACTAGTTTCATTGCAACTGAAATAAATGTGTATTCTAAATGTTTTTGTTGGAGCTTCCTTCTTGTATATGAACTTCCTCATTCCTGCATCTTCCCCATTGAATGTAAAACGATGGACAACACAGCTCCATGAAATAGAAGATTTCAAACATTTGGAGCTCCCTCTACTGACCTGCTGCAGTATATGTAATAAACTGTACTCCTTTTCTGTTGACCTCTTTAGTCTACCACAAGTTCCTTATTTCTTTTCATGACAAAGGCATATTTGAACCTGAACAGGAAGTTAAGTGCCCCAAGTTTCAGACAATAATACAAAATTAAGGCATCAAACTTTTTTCCAAGCAAAATAATGAAATTGTAAACAACCCTAAAAAAATACATACCAATCTGTACATCTTTTAATATTTTTCTCCATCAAAGTAACACTGACCAGAAAATATAAATCACAATCATGAAACTGATGGAATTCTGCCATAGCGACATGAAACTTTAACCCATTATCACATCAATTTAAGTCTCCACTGTGCAACACAGGACCCAAATGATGTCATCCGTGCCCATTGGACCCATTGTCTCAATGTTGGTGCAACAGGAGGTGGTAAAAGATACATCCATCGTATTATACAGTCAATGATCTTGCCTCAAGGTTAGGCTGGATATGTTAACAATCCCACGTCAGGTTAGTTCTAGAAGGTGAAGAAATCTTGAGTGCTTTACTTGTGGTTTCTCACAAAACATGATGGATGCAGTCATGCATTATTTGTTACCCAAATTTGGGTTCTCCCATAAGTCCCTCTTACCTGGAAAGTCAACGGCAGGATACAGCTCTTTGCCTTCCTCCATTGCAATTTCTGCAGACAACTAAACACAGTAACCAGGTTAGGCATTTAAAAAATATCTGTACAAATAATGCACTTTATGACAATTGGTTGTGAATAAGTAAACTGGTATTCTAAAAAATATTTAATTGACTTGACTTATGATTAAGCCTATTCTAGTTACCTTAGTGTCTCCTTCCATACTTTCTAATATTTCCACCGTCTTCTCCGTGTCTACATCCCTGTTGAAGACAAGTTTGGGACAGGAAGTGACGAGAAGGACATTTTACTGCCAATAGATAAAGCTTGCAAAAAATGTCTGAAAAACAGTTTTAGAGATATCAAATTGTGCCATAATAGTGTTTGAAGCTGTACTTGGCACTATTCTTTCTCTTCTTGGCCTCCTTTTCCTCCCTCTGTGCTGAGTTGAGGCTTTCTGCGTCTGCCAGATTGTCAACAGCGATGGCCAAGAAGACATTTAACAAGATGTCTGCCCACATGACTTAAGAAAAAACGCTGATCGAAATGAAAACCCAAATGAGTTTAAAAAAAGAAAGAAAACGAACATCATCAGCTCGCTACATATTGGACAGATTTATGCACTGAAGTATGAAAACATGGGGGTTTTGCTCTTTGTGTTTCATTTGAGAAGAGAGTGAGCATGTGTGTTTGTTTGTGGCTGGTAGGATACAGTTTCCACAGATGAAGAGGATGATGAAGTAAATGCAGACAATCATTCCAGAAGAGGCTGGACCACCGTACGCCATGATCCCGTCATACATTACAGTATTCCAGTCTTCGCCAGTCAAAATCTGAAAAGACAAATAGAAACATGTACAATGGACAATGGAGGCCATTTCAATAATCTGTAGGAAGTTTTTAAAAAACAACACTGTCATGTCATCGCATAATTTAGACAATACAATGTTTTGAGAGCCATGTTTCTCTTCAATTGCACAAAAAGTGAAATATTACTTTTTGACCCATCAATTGTCTAGGAGTTTTTAAAAAAAAGTGAAATAAGACATTCAAAGATGGAGCAGCATCCTTCTTTTACAGTAAATCACTGTGACTATAGGGAGACACTGGAGGTTTACCTAAAAGGATAAATAACATCTAATCATCTATATTTCTCATCATCTTGGCAATTAAGACTAAATGAATGCACTCATTACATAATTTAGTTAACTGGAATTAACTTCTTAATGCTGAAGGCCCTAGTAATCATGATTTAATATCAAACTCTTAAGAGTTGAACAAGACATTTGGATACATCAGGTTAGTAGCACTTCTTTTAAAGTGGACTAGGGGTCAAACATGACTTTATTGGTATGGCCTCTGGTGTTTTTTTCAGGATTCACAGAACCATAGATACATACACGTACATACATATGTTACCAGTGTCTGGATAAGTTAATCAGTGTGTCAGTGTGGAAATGTACTACACTACATGCCTTAACCATTTACTCTGGCAACCCTTATTTTGTGGGTTGCGGACTAAAATCTTTATAATGACTCTAACCCTAACCTCCCCATCAAATGGGGAGGGTTTCATTACAGCTAAATCCTCTGTAAAATAGACCTCAAGACAGAGCAGATAGCTGTGGCGGTTTTTTGCATGAACAACACTCTTGCACAGCCATTGTTATCGATTATTAGCTCAGTCTTGGGTATTGTTTTTACACTGTTATCCAATGCAACAATTCATCCAAAATATTTTTGAGTGAAGTAAATAAAACCAAACACACACCTGAAAAACTGTGAGCAGGGCCTGAGGGAAGTTATCGAACGTGCTCCTTTTGGTCACAGTCTCATCAAAGTTGAACTTTCCTCCAAAGAGTTGCATTCCAAGCAAGGAGAAGATAATGATGAAGAGGAAGAGCAGCAGCAAGAGTGAGGCGATGGACTTCATGGAGTTGAGCAGAGAGGCCACCAGATTACTTAGAGACGCCCAATGACTTGAAAAGAAATAACAATAAACAATTACCACAGAGAAAACACAAAATTCCCTAAGCAGTAAAATACACATCATTTCAACGTTTTTAAAGACAGAAAAGTAAAAAATGTAACCACTGAAAGAGAAACATCAAACAGGTGCTCGCTTGTTGCTCACCGTGTGACCTTGAAGATCCTAAGGAGACGTACGCAGCGGAAAACAGAGATACCCAGCGGAGACATGATCGCCAGCTCCACTAGGATTGTCTCAAGGATGCCTCCACACACCACGAAACAGTCAAAGCGGTTAAACAATGACACAAAGTAGGCCTGCAGGCCCAAACTATACATCTTCACCAGCATCTCCAGGGTGAACATCGCCAAGAGAACTTTGTTGGCTGCATCTGAAGAAGAAGGGATGATTTTACAGTTACAAAAATATCAACTAAATAATACCAGCATAGAACAGAACAAAATAGATACCTTGTACTTCAGTCAACCAGTCTGGCTGGTTGTAATGCTCGGAAGCGATGGTAAGAGTGTTGAGGAACACCAAAAGTATAACCAGCCAATAAAATGTCACAGATTTTACTGCTGTACGACACTTCCTACGGCAGAAGCGGTTCCAACGTCGCCCCTGACGACTGAAAAAAATCTCCACTTCAGAATCATCATTCAGGGTACATGCACCAACATTACACAGTGTTTTACAGTAAAACTCAATGAGAAAAAATAATAACTTTCCCCCAATTTATTATCTGAATTATAAAGTTAAATGTGTTTGGTCATAAGCAGTTACATGGAGTGAAGTGAAATACAATGAAAGCACAATAAACTTCAAGGAAACTGGACAAAAAAGCAATTGGGTTTTGATTAAGTCGAGGACACAAGGCAGGATCAGGGTGAACATTTCAAATATGAGGTAACATTAAGGCATGCAAGATGAGTTGAAAAAAGTGAATGAAAAGGGCATCTAACCATGCGCTGTTATACAGTGCCAAGACTGAACTACCGAGGTACTAACCTGCATTTTGACTTAGTAATTTTTTGACTGGGGAGAATAAAAGATGAGTCAACTTTATAGGGTGCACTTTGTGTTTGAGTTATAATTTTTTAAATAATTATCATGCCATTGCGTCCCTCCAAATGTCTTCAGTGTATCAATGATAAGAAGTATACCCCTTGTTATTTGCTACTGTATGAATAAAGTCATACTCACCACAGAGGTCCACAACAGGGAGAATTTTCATCCACTCCATTGTGATTTTCAGTGTTCACTGACTCTGTTTCACTTGTGGGAATGCTTGCTGTGGTTTAACAAACAAACAAACAAACAAACAAACAAAAAACAGTTATGATAAGGAGATGATAAGGTGGCAAGTCAACAAAAAGCTTCAAGGATATTTTACTCTCAGAAATTTGACATAACATTGGACTTTTCTATTAACTACGATGCATTTTTTGCTCGGCTTGGTTCCAGGTTGATTCCATATGCTTGAGGCTATTTCTTTTGTTCAGATACACTGAAAGAAAAAAAAAACATTTACACAATTTACTTGATACTCTTCTAAGGTTCTTCTTAAGAAATGCATTTAAGAAAAAACTAGATAGGTGAATGAGGCCCGATATGCATACACAGTACTGTTTGTCAATTAAAAAATAAAAATGTGCACAATTAAGGAAAACACAATAATATATCATTTTCCCTGTCAAATCAGCACTCAAATGTGCATTTGAGGGCTCTTGAGTGTTTCCAGTTATAAAAACTTTGGTAAATGTCAGAATCTTCTTAAAAGCTGTGTAAGTGGGCGTTAAGAAGAAATGTCTTTCAAGGTTTGGTGATTGAGGCCCAAGACTGTCGTTGCGGATTCTAAGCTGCATGTTTTTCTTAAAAGTGTGTGTCATGTTTTTTGTGTCACACAGCTTAAAGGTGAAGCTCATCCACCTGAGAACAAGTACAAAAAATGCATGTGTAAATAGAAAATGTTGGTATGACTCCATCTAGAAGTCTGAAAAGAACTTTTTCCACAATTACAGAATGTCTTTTCCATTGAATAAAATGATTGGGATTGACTCTTGGTCCTTAGTGAAACCAACTGTCCTCTACACTGTAAGATGATGAGTTTCAGGGGTTTGCATTAACCAAGTCACAGTAAGGAGATGTTGCCAGACCTGAGTCAAACTGGATGATATAAATCAATCTCGTCATTTTTAATAACAGTTTTATGAATTGGATGCAAAATCAAAATAAATATTTTTACTCACATTAAAAACTTTGTTGCAGTGAGTGTTCGATACTAATTGCATCATTACAAAAACTGTTTGGCCCAGGTCTGAAGGTTTGAATGGAGCAAAATGCATTTGTTTTATGGCCACAAGGTTGCATTGTACAGTATATTCAAAATCAAATACACTGTACATGCATCCAATGTCATATTTTGTGAAAAATGAAAGGCATTTAATATGAGCATGATCCTTTGTGGAATCTGTACACAAATACTGGTAAAACTCTGTTTAGATCTGATCCAGATATGTTAAATACATCAATAAGATTAACTGAAAATGTTATATTTCTATACAACAAAAGACATTAAAGGGTGGTATCATTTTTAGTAGAGTATTTGTCACCAGAATAAATACACGCTAAACTATCTAAACTAGTTTAGTTTAATTGCCTGGTCGTCAATTCAAACATGTTAAGGAACTTGCATGATTACTTAAGTATATGCACATTTAAATGTACTAATAATATCAAGAAGAGGGCTTTGAAACCAGGACTACGATGTCTGTATAGCCACTGTAGAGCGCCTTGATTGCTTTTAAATGGAGTTAAAAAATGTGTTGAGCTCAACTGAACATGAGCTTCCGTGCATTAGCTATAGATTTCTATCAACCTCTGTTGTTTGAGTGCTCATCACACAGCAAAAGAAAAGCCACACTGTCCTTACTCTTTGAAGCTTGCTGAAAAATTGAGCTGCTGCTCATTTCACAGAGATCACATCTCTCCATATAGAATGGACATTTGACATCTCCAACCCCACCAGACGCCCTCATCTGATCTAAAGTGCAAGAGTTTTCATTAATTTCACCAGCTATTTCTTACCACTAGTCAACAATGTGATCCCCCCGAGATAATGGATAACAATTGTTAGGTATTATGTTGAGGATTCATATATGGATGAATGAATCACAGGATGCAAAAACACAAAAAGAAAAGCATATGCAAGCAGAGGTGAACTGTTCCAATGGACTGGGCAACAAGAAGAAACTGCCCAGACACTCATACACACATTAACACATTTACCCTGTGTCTCTGTAGACTGAGTGAACCAGCCAAACTTTCCTTTCTTCTTCTCAGTGAGGTCAGCCAGCGTGACCCCTTGGTGTTAAAAAAAACATGCAGTTCACACAGCCAGAGAGTAGAGGAAGCATAGGGTCAATTGACAACAATAAGAGAGGGAACATATGACAACAGACACAGTATACAGCATTCCATGTAAGGAAAAATAGAAAAGAAATACTGTTCATGTAAATAAATACTGTAAGGTATGAATGATTATTTAATGCCCAGATAGCATATCAGACTGACAGAATCAGTCAGCAGAATCAGAGTTAATGAACAAAGCAAACCATTAATAAACAACAATATGATTAAAAAATGATCACACTTTTATAATTGCACAAAACTCCTATATTTCCAGGAGAAGCTGCCTGTGTGAATGCAAACAGCAGTCAAATTTTAATGTACAAAGCCTGAGTGACATCACCCATCTGTTACAGAAGGGGGGGGGTTCTGGAGGCTCATTGGCAGCAGCCGCCATGCTGGAATTCCTGTGTCAACTTATCTTCCAGTTAACTCAATGACAGACTGAGAGCTGGAGCTGAGGAGGATTTTAGGCCTCCTGACAAATATAGATAAATTGCTTAACTATGAATAACACGTTGTTGATCAAATCACAACAGATATACAACAGTGATACAAAAAAGTTGTATAAAATAATTATTCCTGAAGTCAGTGCTGGTAAAAAAAAAAAAAGTAACAAAACCAAAAAAACCAAAAACTGGTCATTGTTACATTTTGTGCTCTAACAAGGCTTTTTGCTCAGTTTTACTGTGAATAAATGCATGCTATTATTATGTTATTATTGTTGCTATGGCAATTGTCTTAAAGGTGAAATCATAAGCAATATCCCTTTGAATTCATCATCAGTTAGATTTTTTCCAAATATGCAATTAGGATGGGACTTTACTTGATGGGGGACAAAAACTCTAACTAAACTCATCGTGTAGTACAAGAGGAATCCTTGTGAAAAGTCTCTTCCGTCAGCGTGTGAATGTGTAGGTGTGACCTGCAGTATACACAGAAATTGTTCAAGCCTCACAATATTAGGGAGAAAATTAATTTACGACATTGCTCAGGCACAGGAAAAAATAGAGGAGATCCAACTGAAATATTTTTTTATAGTCTTGATGAAGCAATGATGGAAGAATATGTTGCTAAGACGAGGAGTATTCAAGCAGAGTATTGTTTTGTAGAGCTTTCATGTTTACCATTCATTCTTTGGATGATAAATTAAGAAAGGCCTTGATTCAGGCTGTAATAATCACAGGAGCTCTTGATGATATTTACTGTATTTCTGTCTTCTACTTGTTGGGTCTTTTAGCAAACTGAAATTATACAGTACAATTATGGAGGCACGCATCCTGTGGTTGGTGCTCTAAGTGGAAAAAACTTTGTGAAACAAAAGAATATATAATAGAATTACAAAAGGACATCACTTTTTCGTCACACAAACACAGTTGTCTGGATAATGTTTTTTTAAAGGAATCAACATGCAATTATTTTCCTCCAACAGCATAAGTGCTTAAATCTACTGCTCCCAGCACACTGATGGTATTCTGCCATTAAGCCAACTATCTGGGCACAAACCCTAATAGATGATCAGGCTTTTTATGTGCTGTCCAGCTAACAAACACTGCGGTTCAAAATAGATGATAGCAGCAATCAGATGATTTACAAGGTAATTCTGTACACACACACACACACACACACACACACACACACACACACACACACACACACACACACACACACACACACACACACACACACACACACACACACACACACACACACACACACACACACACACACACACACACACACACACACACACACACACACACACACACACACACACACACACACACACACACACACACACACACTTTGTCTGCAGTGTGGACATAGAGTGCCTTTCAGGCCACAAAACATTGACCAACTGGAGGATAAACAGCCCTGCCTCTTCCTTCATGTAGAACAAATGCTGTGTGTAGGGCCTCGTCACCGAGGGGCGCCCTCATGTTAGCGCGTGTTTTTTTTTTAATTGCCTCTTGCAGAGAGATGACGTGTGATCAGTCAATAAGTACACTGTCTGTGTGCGTCTGTCTGCTCGCTGTGCCCCTCTCGTTCCTGTTCACTGTGACAGACACACTGTGCTGAAAAGCACTCCTCTTTCAACTGTCCTGGATATGCACTAGTTCTTTTAACGCTTCAATTTATGATTGATTTAATATGCCAAGTAATTAATCAATCTTCCTAATCATGCCACTCTGCTGCTTAAAACAGTTCTAGGTTGTTGGTTTTTTATGTTATTTAATAAAACAAACTGCTGATGGTCTTAGTCAGCAGAAAAACGCTGTGTGGAAGAAATAGAAATGAGGTGAGACAGATTTATGTGTCTTAAGAAAGGAGGTACAGTATTAGGTGCAACATAGGCTGCCAAGTAGATTGTGACATTTTGCACATATTACAACATGATGGCTCTGTAGTAAAAGAGCCACACTGATACAGGCCTTCCTCCAGTCCCAACTTGTCATGTCCATTGAGATCGTTTGGGGGCATTATAAAATGTAATCCTATATGAAGTAAGAATGGTGAAAACATGCCACATTCAAATTGACGGAAATTGGTCTCCTCAGTTTCCAAATGAGTACACAGTGTTGTTAAAAGAAGAGGTGATGCAATAGGGAGATAAACATGACCCTGTCACAACTTTTATTCAAATGTCGCTGGTATCAAATTCAAAGTGAGAATACTGCATAATGTCATGAACAAAGTTCTCAGTCTCCACATTTGACTTACTGTCTATGTGCTACTGGTTGAAAATTGGGTTTCAATGTTTTCAAAATCACTGCATTTTGTTTGTATTCGCATTTTTCACAGCATCAAAACTTTGTTGTAAAAGAGGTCATATTTAGAGCTACTCCAACAGTGACAGCTGAGCCAGGCTTATTTGTTCGAGATGTCCTAAATATTCCCTTTGTAACAGATTCAAGACATAGCGTGATTTGCTTGTCAGAGTTGAATAACAAAATACTGTTTAGTAATGTTTTCCCCCCACTTTACCTGCCTCATCTGACTATCATTGAGTAGAGGAGACCTACATTATCATTTAAGGCAGAAGAACTTCAGGCTCAGTAGCTCTCGACCTGGTTTGCATTCCTAATTTCTTTGCCACTGACAAACACAGAGGGACAAATCAGATTAATTAACTTACTGTTACGCTTTCCCTCCTCATCCCTCTCCTCCTCGTTCTCCGGGTCAATGTCCTCAGCCTGGGTGATCCAGTCCAGGTAGCCTTTCATGTCTTCCTCTAACTGCTGCTTCTCGCGTAGCTTCTGGAAATCTCCCCGAGCTTTGGCCTTCTCTCGCTCTTTGGAAAACTCTCTGAAAAGTTCAGCGCATACTAACTGAGTCATACAATGCTATGTCAAATTAAAAAGGGTGCAGTAACATAACTAACGGCCATGTGATTACTAACAGTGTTTAATGAACAGCCATATGATTACTAACAGTGTTTAATGAACAGCCATATGATTACTAACAGTGTTTGGGACAGACTGGTAGACTCTCAAGCAAGTAAAAAAAAATCAGTTAAACAACAATAAAAGAACAGTTTCACTGGGAATTATACACATTTAGCACATACAGACAAACCCAAAAACCTACCCACTCAACACTCCCAAAACCAAGTTGAGAACAAAGAAGGATCCAAAGATGACCAGACTGACAAAGTAGACCCAGGGCAGTTCAAAGCCCATTGCATCATTCATCTGCATAGAAACACAGGAAGTAAAGGAAAATGAGTTTATTCACATGTTGAATGTCAAAATTATTCGCACACTGAACTCCTGTAACTCCCTTGCCCTCTCTATCTGTATATATTTATGTCTATTACAGGATGTCACTAAGATCTTTGTGTACCGTTTACGTTTCCATGCATGTCCCCTAGAGTTTCTGAGCCCCTTGACTCACAGGTTTCTTGGATCTTTGCTGCAAACAGCCTGCTGTTTAACTGTTTACAAGTCTATTTTAACCAGCACATGTTTTTCTCTCCTTCACAGGTTATGTACATTATGCTATATAAGTTTTAAGTCTAATGCTAACTGCACAGGTTTAACCTGTAATTATATTTACTCTTAGTCACATAGGGGCTGCTAAATCTTATTATTGTATACAGAGGGGAGGGGGGACAGCGGGTGTGTATTGTAACTAATGTCTTGTGTCCTGCCTGTCTGTATACTGCTACTGGATGCGTTGAATTTCCCTCGGGATCAATAAAGTATCTATCTATCTATCTATCTATCTATCTATCTATCTATCTATCTATCTATCTGCTGGTATGGACCCGCTCCCACTGCTACATCTATTAATATAGGTGTTAAGTCTGTGATCATTACTATAACTGTGAATGTGAATCTTAGAACGGTTTAACTTCAACTTCTACAGTCAATAGCAATTGCTAATAATTAACAACTTTGTTATTACTGATAATATCACAAATGCTTTTACAATCAGAACTGGCAATGTAGTCGTATATCTGTTTTATTGGTTGTTGTAGTTGTTTGTTTGTTTTTTGTTTTTTTCATTTGATGTCTCCTTCTCTGGGGGAGAAGGTTTCTTCCCGTTAAAATGTAAAAATCCTGTAAAAATAAAGACTGATTAATAGAAAGAATGAAATGTATATGTCCCTTTTTGATCCCATTATTGTAATATTCATAATGCTTTTAAAAGTAAATGAATAGAAGTGAAAACAAGACTGAGGGCAGAAAACATTAATATTCCCAAACAGAAATTCTCTTTCTGTCCTTTACCTGTAAAAGGTTTTACATCTGCTTCCTAGCGCTTGCTCTTCAGGGAATGTTTTTTTCTTAAAACAATATGATAGAAAAGTAGAGACAGGAAAAGTCGACATGATAGGGTGGGGGGTGACTTGTAGCAAAGAGCAGAGATCAGATTTAAACCCATGGACTCTGGCATGAGGTCTATAGCCTCTGTGCATGGGAAGCATGCTATAGCCACTAAACAAAACCAGCGCCCGAAGGCCTATATGTGTTTTGTATCTTAGGTGTGCTGATTGATCGACTGATTGCTTGATGGATAAATTGATAGAATGAGAACAAATTGATAATGGCAGTGATTATAAATAAGCTTCATGTCTTTGATTCATATTAAACAATAGTAAGAACTGTGACCACCAGAGGGCACAATGTGAGAGATAACCGAGTTCAAAGGAGTAAAGGAACACATGCACACAAACACACACACAGCTGGCCTTGCTGAGGTGACACAAAGTCTTGCCTCAGCCACTCACATAATCTTAAACTCAATTGATTTTTGAAGGAAAGGTTAAGTCAGTGTATCCATCTATCTATATACCTCTAGCAGTCTTGTAGCATGTCATTCATTCACCAGCATGAATTTAAGCATGGATCGCCATAGTAACACATACATGTGTATGGGTTATTAAGAGTGCGAGGGAGAGGAAAGGCAGAGAGGACCAAAGAGAAAGACAAGCTGGGAGAGAGGTTGATTATTCAATGGAGAAGGGTCTTCACTGTTAAGAAGAGGTAGGATGTGGGTGGATTGTGGAGTAAACTCATTCTGAGTTAAGCTTGAATGCTGATTGTTGTGGGTATTTAAAAACTGTTGGTAATTTTTTACTTGTAACAAGCTGAGAGGTGAGGCCAGTTTGTATCTAGAGTAGAAACAGTAGCAAGAATGTCATCTGAGATTGTATTTTAAATGGAGTCATTATGTATGATTCATGCAGAAATCAGAGTTCTCGTGTCCTATATGAGACATATTGTCATTCTATTTACATCGTAGAAATTACGGTTACTTCATTGCTGATGTAAATAGTGTGTTACCTTGAGTCAAGCTTAAGTCTCTTGTAGCAAAAAGACTTAGAAATAATTGCTTTGTACACATAGTACCCAATTTGGACTTCACAAAGTAATTTTGATGCATTGCGAGAGATTACCCAGTAGAGAACGTCCGTCCAGCCCTCCATGGTGATGCACTGGAACACAGTGAGCATGGCGAACAAAAAGTTATCAAAGTTGGTGATGCCGTTGTTGGGGCCTTGCCAGCCCTCTCTGCATTCTGTGCCATTAAGGAGACATTGACGACCGTGCCCCGATACCGAACATGGAGTGGACTCTTCTTCTGGAAGAGCACCTGAGGGCACACAATCAGAATAATGCTGGTGTTTTAAAAAAGTAAACAAAAGTGAATTATAAGACTATAATAATAATCCTATGGCATTGAACACTTCAAAAGTGCTCCATATTGAGAATAACGTAAAATGAGTTTCTTTTCTTTAGAGTAGAGTCACCAACAGGAGAACAGTGACATAGGCACATCTATTTGCAAAAATTCTAAGTCTGCAGCTTCTCCTGCCTCGTCCTCGTTAGCAGGAGCAATAGCAGCATGAGGGGACCCTTTTTTTGTTTTGTTTTTTTCTCTTCATGGGGGATTCTCAGAGTTAGAAATACAGGGAGATGAGAGCGCCTGTATGGAGCGGCAGTACACAAAAACACACACCTTTTTAAACATTAGTGATCGTGAATGTACTTTAGTAGACGCATAAATTAGACATATGAACCCCAAAAAAGGCACAGTATGGAACCTTTAAACTAATGCAAATATAATTATCTGCAATCATCTTTCCCTTCTTTGCTGTGCAGGATGTTTCTCTGCAAAAAATTACAGGCCGTCTTGTATTGATGCCAGTTTCAAATAATAGACGGGTCATTTCACAGTCAGAAGTTAATAAAAGCCTGCACAACTAAAATAAGTTTTTACAATTTACCATATTTGCATGGATGCGCTCATAACAAGTTGACCCATTTTGTAAATGTCCAAACATCAATACATGCACGAAAAAGACATGATGCACACACCTCCCCCATCCCCACTCCTCTAACAGCAAACACTTAAAAAAACAAAGTGCCTTTCTCAGGGCCAACAGAACAGACGCAAGCAAGTGGGGATTAAAGTAAGCTTCCGTCTTCCTCTAACCTGACCTCTTGACTTTCCTCTACAATGCTTCTCCTGACATCACAAACACCAAGAGATCAAAGCAGAAAAGAGCAGGGAAAGTTGAAAGATTAGGTGAAATGAGTGAGCAACTAAAGCAGTGAAAGTGACACTACATAAAACACAATAGTTGGAGTATTCCTTTGAACCCCACCTATCTCTTTGACTTGTGTTTCTTTCATCAGCCTTGTTTGAATATGAGGCATACTGTGGCTTTATGCATGTGTGCATTAAGCTCATAATGACAACCAGCCATCAGTGTATCCTGATTTTCTTGAATAATTCTACCACACTGCAAGCAATGCTAGAGCAAAGGTCAAGCCTGTTTACATAATAGCTCGATATTAGTCATTTAATTACTGGATTTAATCCACCATCTGCTGTTCTGTCCTGTTTCAGCAGCTTGCTGTCATTCATAGGCAAGGTAAATGTTCTCATCCATTCTCAGGGATTCAGTCCTATTTCTGTGAAGAAGGACATTTTTCAAGAGGATTTCACCAAATCAGATACAAAATTAGATAGAATGCCTGAAACATATCTAATCATTATACAACAGGGATTCAGACGAGCATACCTGTTTTAATCAGATAGCACGTTGCATGCATTTTGCCAATAAAGAGCTCCAGACCGATGATGGCGTAGATAATAATGACAAACAGGACCAGCAGAGCGATGTGAAGCAGGGGAACCATGGCTTTAATAATGGAGTTTAGAACCACCTGTAAACCTGCAAACACAGAAGACAAGGTTAGAGGGAACAAAAAGACATTAACAGGGATATACTGTACATGTGGACCCAGGTTTTTTTTTGTGCCTAAGGTACACCATAGCTAGGCTAACTCAAAGACAGCAACAAGTTTGTATCCAAGCTGGTAAAATAATTCTGTGTCAATAAAAATGATTTAATTGTGGATAATTACTGAATTTCAGCATTGGTCAAAAATAACATTGTTTGACAGCACTCGTTGCTATATTTTTTGCTGACTGCTGTAACTGTATTAAATCGCAGAATTACAAATTTAAAAAAGGGACACCCTACTCAAAACATGAGTTTTTGCTTATGTTGCACAGAAAGGGGATTTCAGTCCATACTGTAGTTCCCCTTTCAGGAGGAATGGAGTTATCAAAAGGAAATATTTTTCAGTGATGAAAGTACTGTTATGACTCTGGGTCATATTGTTTATTGACCATCTTTATTTTGCGATATGTGCAGCTTTTTCTGTTCTGCTATAGTAAGTGTGTGCGTGTCTATGTGTGTGTGTGTGTGTGTGTGTGTGTGTGTGTGTGTGTGTGTGTGTGTGTGTGTGTGTGTGTGTGTGTGTGTGTGTGTGTGTGTGTGTGTGTTTGAGTAAGAGTGTATCTGTGGGTGTTTTTTTCAATCAGCTGCCGATACAGGTGCTGCCTTTGATTGAACAGAGCAACTGGAATTGCTGATTCCTGATTGGATCAAGCCTGACATCACAGCTTTTAAATCTCAGCTGCTGCTGTCTGCTCTGCCCTTCACCTCTCACTTCCAACAAAACCAGCATTAGTATGTGAATCTCCTTTTCAGAAGACAAGCTTTAAATCTGAGTTTGATGTGTGTTCCTGACTTTCTTTGGATTGTTTAGAGTTAAAGGTCAAGTTGTGTCTATGTCTATGTCTATGTTGCCCTAGAACGGGAACATAACATGGTTATGAAGGAATGCTTACAAAGAGCCAGAGAGTACACACTGTATACTGGCAGGGGATCAACAGCCACGTTAAAATAAATCTAGCCATTCGTGTAACTTGCAGGTAAATGGATGATAAGCAACAAAAAGAAACACTATTCCCATATGAGATGCCGAGCAGAAAATGGGCAAAAGTTTGCTACACATCTGTTCTCTTTTAACAGCCACGAAAACCTCATCACTGTCGGTTTAACTACATTTTTTGGGAAATAGACATTATTTCAAACAAAAAGGTCAACAATAATAAACATTAAGCCCATTTGGCCAATAAAGCCATCCTTGATATTTTCACTGAGAAAAGACCACAATACTTATCCCAATAGCTCTATATATTCAGCTGACTGTGGCTAGCAATTTCAGCCTGAGACCTCATCACCAGGATACACACAGAGCAACAGCTGAGTCAGCTGTGAAAACTGCAAAGAATGTCATACCCGAAGCCACAACTCCTCGACAGTGCGCTGATTTTGCTCTTCTATCAAGATCACCACGACACACAAGCAAAGAGACCCCAGACCAGTCCAGCACAGAGACCACTCAGCTGCTGTAGTAGAACGCTACGGTCCGTAAAATCAAGTCTTCAGCAGTCAAAAAGTTGTACGGGAACAGCAGGATGTGGAAATGACACAATTTATTCAGTGAGCCTATAAAAAAGGTCAACCAGAGTCCTATAGACATTGCAACCAAGTAACCTTGCTGATAAAGCCAATCCAACCACACACTATATGGGGAAAATAAAAAGTACAAAACTCAATTGATCCTAGATCCCACTGACTCAGAAACGGTTGATAAATCAGTGAATTTAAAGTCTCTTGAGATGTTTTCATGTTTACTCACTGGGAACTCCAGAGACAAGGCGAAGGGGTCGTAGAACACGAAAGGCTCGGAGGGCCTTTACATCAAAGCCCCCAGGTTTGCCTCCAGACTGGCCACCAGAGTCAGCATCTTTGGTTATCATCTCCAGAACAACACTGAACAATCTGGAGGGGGGGGAGATGAAAGAAAATAGGCAGAGCACGAGCAACAAAGCTCTTTTTATTTGTTACTATGCACATGCATCTGTATGTAGCTGCATATATGCTCTGGCAAAGTCAGAGTAATTTAATAAAAAATCTAATAAATAAGGGGGACCATATGATGCGTGTATGTGTTTTTGTGTGCATCTGTTTAAACATCTCCAGCACGCTATTGTGCCATATAAGACATGCTGTGGAAAACATTATAGTATTATAACATGGTGATCCATGCAAATGCAGAAGACAGTTATGAAATGTGTGTTTGTGTGTGTGTGAAAATGAAGGACAGTATGAACAACTGTTTCTATGACCTTAGCAGGAGTGTACAAAAGAATAGATTTAACTGTGTGTCTGAATGGGTATGTATACTTTGACTTGCCCATACAGTTGTGCATGTTCATGTGCAAACTATGAACTCACCCCACAATGACGATGACGAAGTCCAGCATGTTCCAGCCGTTTCTGACATAGGAGTTTTGGTGCATGACCAGACCATAGGCAATAATCTTCATAAATGTCTCTATTGTGAAAATGATCAGGAAGGCATATTCTACTGTTTCCTGTATTGGGGGAATGGGAGGAAGAAGGGATGTAAAAAAAAAAAGGAAAAGGAGACAAAAAAAAAAGGTTAACTTTGTTGCAGCCAGTTTTTCTTAGCTGAATGTTTCGATCTGGTTTACGGACAGAGTACAATACAGAGGTAAGAGAAGCAATGTCAATATATCAGATCTGAAATCTACATCCATGGAATGAATGAGGGAATCTCCCCAAATGTTTGGTTCAGTCTTCGGACAATGACATTTAAGAACACAACTATTTCACACTATTTGTATGAGACATGAAACAATTCAATTCTTCCATCATGAGTTGTTAAAAAGATTTGAGCTCTCTGAGGAAAGTCGTGAGTTTTTATATTCTGATGTTAAATTGTGTGCATGACTTCTACTTTAAGATGTGCAATGTTGAAAAGACAGGGGTCAAGTTTTTTTTTTAAAGATTTATTTTTGGCATTTTTGCCTTTATTGTAGAGGGAGGAAAGTGGACAGAGGCGGAAAGCAGGGAGAGAGAGAGTGGGGAGAGACATGCAGTAAGGGAGCCACAGGCCGGACGTAAACCCGGGCCGAGCGCTTGAGGACTATAGCCTCGATACATGGGGTTGCGTGCACTGCCACTACGCCACCAGAGCCCTCAGACAGGGGTCTATTTTTTAATGCTGAGTCATAGAATACTTTAATTTGCTGATGTTTTTTTTATATAAATTACCTTGCACATTGTTTTTGAGCAACTTTTATAGTCAAATTATTGTGTTTACAGACAAGAACTTCCAAAAGTAAAGGCTGTCATGTCGTATGCAAAGCTAATCTTCTAAAGACAGCTTTGGAGACCTCAAGGTTTTCATAAAGTAAAAGCATTATGAAGTTTAAATGCTGGTTGTTAAGGGAAGGATTTGTGGAAAGAACAGCTGAATGAAATCAGAGTAATTGGACCGCATTAAGATGACACATCACACACGTGTCACAGTGGATGATCAGACAAAAGAAGTCAAAATATTCCCAACATTGTTTGAATTCGAGAAAATGCAATGTAGAACACAGAAACAGTAATCATTTCAGCAACCTAAATTAAGACAAAAAGAAAAAGTCAGGGCTCCAACCAAAACTAAAAGGCCTAAGTCATGTAGTCAGTACTCTACTATTGAACCAGGTCACTGAATTTGATTTTTTTCTGCACAATCCGTTTGATATGCTCACATATCATTTCACTCCCTCACCTCCACTTCATATTATATAAAAACAAAACAATAGCTATCAGTGTGCTAGCATGGTTTGTGCTCAAAAAATTGGTAAATCAGGGCTAGTGCTAAACAGGAAGATGGAAGAAAAAAAGTACAGAGAAAGTCAGGAAACCTAAACCCACAAACACGTAAAAAGTTTTCTTGTTATGCAACAACAGGATTTCCTTTATATCTGCATACATTTTCATTCAGTTTTACTTTGACTGAGATTTAAAACACGAGTCAAGCGAGTTGTGTGAGCAGTGCCGTGTTGATCCATAATTTTATTCCAGACTGAAATATCTCAGCAGCTATTAATTAGATGGGAGGATGAATTCCAGCGACTTTCTCAATGATGTGCGGCTGGAGATGCATAACACCTCAGAGCTTATAGCAGGCTGCTTTTTTGCGGTAATGGTGTTAAAGTATAAAAGAAAATCTACAGCTAGGGAAATCTGTATTTGCATTCGAAGATATTATAGCTTAGTGAAACATCAAGCAGAACTTTTGTTGTCCTGATTCTTATCAACGGACCAAAAGTGCAAAAATCTAAGTGATTGACCTTAGAGACTACAGAGAAGCAAACATGCCAAGCTGTCGTCCAAATAGTTATGTTCCAACAATGACCAAGGCTTTGTTTCACTCCTAATTGTTAACTTGTGTAAGCTGATTGGTGTGCTATAACTGTAGCTGGGTGGTAACCTGTTGAGGTCATCAAGCACCATGACTCAGAGCTGATTCACTTCGATAAGAGCCTTCAAAGCTCAAATGAACACATACCTGCCTCCATCAAATCATACATTCCCGCTCCATCCTCCTGCCTCCATGTGTTAGAATTGTCCTCTCTTCAGCAAGTGTGTATTTATAATCAGTCTTTGTGAAGTTACGTCAGCTGCATGTGAATTGTGACCAAGTACGGCTGAAAGGCTTTGATTATATCGTTTTAAAGAAGAAAACTTACTTTTTCATTTATTTTACTCCCTTTATGAATACATTAGCTAACATTTCCCTTCAACAGTTCAGCGAGGCAAGCTGGTGGAAATACAACTTATCATGTGGTAGTGTTGTAGTCAAGACCACAGAAACTGAGACCAAGACATACTTGAGACCAGAGTGCTCCAATACAAAGACCAAGACATTTAGGGATAGAGAAAGAGTCAAGACCAAGACCAAAGCAGGGCGAGAATATCACTGAAAAATCATCATCTTGTGTGCTTAGGGCGTGTCACTCACTTCGATCGTAACATCGAGAAGGTTGTAGGGGGGCTAAAAAATCAAGCTACATATGAATTAAAGTTATTTCTTCTGCAGATGTGTTAACAGGACGCACACACATTGAGTTTCTCTAAGCCACAAGAAACTGCAGGTAAGCAGACAAGAATACTCACACCATACCCAGCAGAGAAGTGCAAAACAGCAGACTATAGAATAATGGCAAAGAGAGCAAAGAACAGGAGCTTCATAGAAACTAAAATAGAAGTAATATGAAGTTGATTAAAAAACAGTCCAAACAAAAATCTTATTGCTAAGTAAACTAGAAATCACTTAGTGTTACTTAGTTACTAACATTAAAAAAGGTGCTGCATGGGAGAAAGGGACAAATTATGTATAATCTGTCTGTCAGAGGAGAAACATCATTGTTGCTAAGCATGTATACCTGTGTACCAACTGTGGAAAGCTGTGACAACACATTTCCTGCTGGGGTAAAATAAAGTATTGTATTGACATTAAGCTCAGTGCAAACAGTTTCATTGAAAGAAAATAATGGGCCACAAAAGTCAGAAGTATTTGCAACTGGAGGATAATAATATACCTCAACATTTTCACCTTTGGCATTTTCAGCATTATTGTCAACACGACTCTGGAGAAAAAAACAAACAAAAAACAAGCATTGATGCTCTCTCTGCATACCTGAGCTGAGCTCTATTCAACTGCAATTTTTCATATGCCTGTCACAACAGACGGGCATCAAGGGTTTTGAGACCAAATTAGAGATGTCTGTTTCTAATTACACAAAATCACTAATTGAGTGTTTTTAGTTAATGAAAACTCAGAACATACATGGATGTTGGATTGATTCATGCATGCTGTGACAGTCTCGCTATAACAGCCTTAAACAGTCAAGCCTTTTTTTCTTCGGCATTTCCCATCTCCCAACACTTTCAAGGTTTCAGCATGCTAGGTTTTCCTTTCTACAATCTTGCTGATTAAATGTTGCCAAATGTCTCACTCATGGTGGATTAATGTTTGGTTTATGTTAATAATACAACAGTGTACGGTCTAATAATAATAATAATAATACATTTTATTTATTGCCACCTTTCAGGACACTCAAGGTCACCTTCCAGTACAATAAAAACAGCACAATAGACATGCTCTTTTTTTAAAGTGTATTCATATAACAAAATTATTGACGACATTTTGATACAAAGAATGTATTAGTGCTGCGCTTACACTATGATTTCAAAGCATGTCTGCTGCAAGCTCCACTGTGGAGCATACAAAGAACTTTCAAAAGAAGTGTTACAAGTCTCAAAGGTGTGTTAAGCAAACACATGGCTACAACATTGGTAGTTTTAAAAGGAGAATGTGCACTTGGTTAGTTTTCATTCATTAGGAAAATGATCAATATCAAAGGTAAATGTTTGCAGCTGCACCTGCTCCTCAACATATCAGTCTACAAATGAAAAAAAACCCCATAAAAAACGCAAACCACTATCACTAGTTCTGATGTGAAATATCAGTCTTTATTTTCATATTTCAACCGACATAAGGTTTGAACCCTTCCTCATTATATTGTTATAGGTTATGATCTAAACACCTGAATGACACTTGGTCAGTTAAATAAATGTTTTTTTCAGCTAACAGAGCTCAACATAAAGCCTTGAGGGAGGTAGTGAAAAACAGCACCTTTCTGTCCATAGTAAAAATAAGTAAATACTTTTTACAGAAACTCTAAAAACCTTCTAAACTAACACATCACCTTAAAAAAATCAATTACATAGAATGATCATTGATGAGGAAATGAGCTGGGCTGCAGCCACCATTAACGCCTGACCTAGCAAATAGATCAATTGGGAAAGCTGCGTGCATGCACGTGCAAACACATTACATATACCATGCTGACACATGGTTCGTTCTACATCACTACTCTAAATGACAACAACACAAGCTGACATAACACTCAATGTCATGTGGCTCAGGACAGTTTTTGTATGTGGGTTTAATCTGCCAGTATCGTTAATTTTTATGAAAACTAAACTGTCCCACATTTTTATTCAGAATCTGTTTCCTTTCTTTTCTAATTTGAGCTGCTGTTTGCCTTGATTCAATAGGACAGTAGATCAAATGGAAAACAGAGAGGGGGAGAGAGGGAATGACTTTAACTTGGTCCTCCTAGCCTCTTTAATGGGGTGCGACCAAACCACTAGGCCATCTGCATCGCACAAAAGGAACAGCTAAAGAACAAATTAAATATGGTTTCAGGGTCAAGAAAGAAAAAGTACATTCTATTAACATCAACCATTGTTAAGATGTACACTATTGCTGGTTAAATATTAAGTAGTATTTTTATATATAATTATTTGACTTTGTTTCAAATACAGAATTTAAAAAGGGAGGAAGCCAAGCCTTCTGCCAGTTAATGTCTTTTACCATATATGTTTGTAGGTGCATTTGTTACTCTTCTTACCAATGCCATTTATATAAAGGATGAGGTTCTAGGAATCTTATCTTGCTCTTAATAGCCTTCCATTAATTCCATTATACCAGAGGGTATTGGTTTAACTACAGAGCAGTCTGCTATTGTTACAACTGCTGGCATTTTTAGTACAAGACAGAAGGCAGCACACAGCTAGTCCAAGATCAAACCCAGGGTTAATCTAAGAACGCTGCTATCCCCATATTGGACTGTTTTCATATCTAGAAGACTTGGATATTTTCCACACACAGAAACATCCACAATAAATGTATCCTTAGTTTCTCCGGTGACATCAGCACTATTAAGGCTAATCAGCTAAAAAAGGCCGTCTAAATATGTTGCAGGCTAGATTCAAGTTCAAAAGTGGCTTTAATGGTGTATAATACAACAGTACATAGCTACCAATATTTAGCTTGCAGTTGATTTTAAGGCCAGTTGTCTGGCTAATTGAGGATAATTTGAGAAAGTTTGAGTGAAACAGTGCTGTGTCGTTGACGCTATGTACATGTATGTGAGATTGGGTGCGTGTAGGTAAATCAACAAGGCTGCCAGAAGCAGGCTAATCAGTTCCTAATAGCCTGTGATTCCATTGGTCTTAATAAGATTTATGAGTGGCTGAGGATGTCCTGTTAATTGTTCAGGAACACGAACACATGCTGGACAACAGGGCAACAGATATCTGCAACAGTTGCTCTTCTTAACAGAAGTTTCTTGGAGTGTTTTTTTAAACCTACAGTATGGCATCTAATCAGGCCCTTTAGACCCATCCAAATGCAAAAACCCTTGTGAAAATTTTCAGATCAAAAAGCAAGAGATTTCTATGGCATAAACAGATACACAACAGCGTAAACAGTAGTCTCATTGTGTCAACTAACTATCACCCTGGATGTCACACTGAGAAAATGGATGTGGTTTTATAATAGATATTTTAATGGGGCATTTATCATTTTTATCTCTCCTGTCAATCTAATGGCTATTCATCTATAAGACCTTTCAAAACATATTTCTTAGTTGTTCTCATCTCTTAGTTTCTTACCCAAGACATGCTGCTGCCTTTACTCTTCAAAGCGGTAAAGTGAGCCATGGCATATTCTGGGTTGTATAGTTGGCACCCTCCTTCCTCAGTATTTCAATTCAAAAATGGAATTGAAATACTGAGGAAGTATTTGCACCTCTAGAGGGTGCAGCAGTAAATACTGCCATCACAGGCTCACCAGCTGCATGTGGTCTGCTCACCAGGGAGCCCTGGTGGGATATTTTGCCTTTACTCAAAGCAACTGCCAAGCTGCCCAGCATCTTGGTCCGCTGGGTCTGGCTCGTCCCTATCTTTCCCTGACAAATGCTGTGGGATGATGGAGTATAAAGGGTGTTAATGCTCAACTGTCTACCTTCTGTTGTTGCTGTCAGGATGCAAAAAAACTGATACTGGTCTTGCAGCCCATAAAGATGCGTCTTAGTGTTGCAAGTGTGGGACAGATGGAGAATTCAGGGTCCACTTTATACTCGATATTTTTTGGGGAAGGCATAATAAAGTAAAGCTTGCTGTGAACATCTATTTTTTCCCCACTGTTCATTCCACAAGATACTTCCATCATATCCCCTGCCCTTCCCTTGTTTGTGCCAAAGCTAGCCAATCCAACCGCTTGTGTATCTCTTCCACCACAAGCATGGGCAGTTGCAAAGGAGAAGAGTTAAGGGTGGCCATGTGGTCCCAAGGCCAGGGCCACCCTGACATGCTGGAATAGGCTGACAATGTCCCAATGTTTAACATCCACTTTGTTATAGCTTCTTTGGCATGTTGACCCACAGGCTGTCAGAATATCTGAAGAGAAACACCTTGGTCGAGAAG
This sequence comes from Symphodus melops, assembly GCF_947650265.1. NCBI lineage: Eukaryota > Metazoa > Chordata > Actinopteri > Labriformes > Labridae > Symphodus > Symphodus melops. The sequence goes on from NC_136703.1 coordinate 7,861,669, forward strand.
CAAGGATCCCAAGCTACTCTGGAACAGTTTAATACCATTTTGCATCAGATCCCAATCTCATAAAATGAGGGAACCAAAAGATGTGGTTTTCCTGGACTTCGTCAATGCCTTGAGCTCAGTCCCTCGCACTCCTTGTCAAAACCTACTTCTAGGATGTGCAGCTAGTGTCACAACAGCAGATCAAACCACATTATGGCAACACTGGATGTATAGTGGCTGGACAACCTTCACCATGAGCATGTAAGTGATCATCAGGGCATGCCAGTTGGTTTGAGGACAACACCTGGCCTGAGGCTGCCTGCTTTTAGAGCATAAATGGATAGACATCTGACACTACAACCAAGGCCTGTACCATACACAGAGTTCAAAAATCTCCTAAAGAAAATTGAGCCGGGCTGGATAAATATCAAGCCAATCAAGTCCAGAAGCATCTCCATCATCAAGGGAGGTCAGCTGTCTCACAATACAAAAGAGCATAGATGGCAACCAATACAGTCAAAACAGCCATCATGATTTGAACTGACAACATCTATTTCTTATCCAGAATTACAACAAAAATGGACAAACTGAGATGCCTCAGAGATCTGCTGTGCTATTTAATGTCAACAGTGAGGTGCATTGTGAGTCCCATTTAACACAGATGGTACGGACAGGTAATAAAGCAACTTTTCTTTTTTACCCATCTCTTCTTTACTTTTACCTCTCACTTCTTCTTCCTCCTGTGCTTACATAACCTATGACTCCTCCCTTCCCTTTATTTTTTTCACCTCTTAAACTGTCCTCATTCTCTTTGACACCTACAATATTTTCTCTGCCTTTTTTGTCACTCCTCTATTCTTCATTTTACTATCTACTCTTAATTCACCTTGCACTTCTCTTCCCACTCTTGTTCACACTCAGCCCCCTTTGACCACTCTCCTGTCCTGTCTTCTGTTCGCTGTTATTATTTCTCCCTCTTCTCTTACAGTAAGAGGCTTCCACAAGTTTCCATGGCCACGGTTGTCAAGGCAGCAGGTTGCACTGTATGTAAAAGGAGGTGAAAGAGAAAGACAATGATCATAAACACCTAAATTATAAAGCACATTCTAACTTAGAGGGTGGAAACAAACGATTCTCCATGGAGGAAAGCATTTGCACTGAAATAACTGTCATCAATACAATAAACATACTCATTTTAATCCACACAGCTTTATAAATGTATGTGTCAAATTAATAGAAACAGTACATACTCATCAAATTACAAATATTTAAAAACAAAACTACACACAACAACAATATTCTCAAAATAAAAAAGTAGACTCACCATATAAAAATATTTTCTTTTTGTTTAACTGGAAACACACAGTGGTGGTTATTAAACAGATCCTGGATGGTGTCATTACAGAGCAGGTGAGCAAACACCAGTGATTAGATCCTGATAAATTAATCAGGCGATATAAGCAGATCCAGTGACTATTGCTATCTGTTCATTTTATTGCTGACCTGCACCGATATTACTTGATTTATTCACCAGTAACATAATAGCACTTCATTTGAGCATCATTGCATTACACTAGCAGTTCTATTTCTGCCTGTCACGAGCAGAATGTGCTTTATGGTTAACGTAATAAATCTGTAAATGTATATCTAGCTTTACAGATTGAACTTGTATCTAAGAAAAAAAATCAGCCAATATATCGGTATCAGATTTCTTTTTTCCCAAAAATCATAATCTGTATCAGCCCCAAAAATCCCATTTCAGCTGGGCCCTAATAACGGTGGCAAAGTTTTCATTAATTACTACGTGAGGAGAAATCAGATAGCAACAGTTTAAGCGAGACAACATGCCACCGTTTGAGTGCTAATTGTTGACCTGCACAGCCAACAACCGGCTGTCAAGGAGAAAACTGTAGCCTGCTATAAGGGGATTTAACTTCTCAATTACCCTACAAGCCATAAACCTGCTTAGTTGTGACAGATTCATTCCTTTTAGTTTTAACATCAATTGGTCATGGATCTAACTTATGTTACTTACTACTAACTACGAATGACTACTTATGTCATTCATTTTCAGAGTTTTAATCAAATACATTTGTCATTTGATAACCAGCATGGCACCTGCCAAACGTAGACATTTGCTGATGAAATGTTATAAGCTACTCTACATTTCCATTGAATAACCATGATTAAGATAAATGATAACAATCTATAGGGTTTTTTTTCTTAAGGGTTTTTTAACTTTCAAATCCAGGGTTGAAGTGTCTCTTTTAATGTTAATTTATGGCTTAAGTAAATGTCTTAATGTCTGTATGTTAAGTTTGAACCCTACCTTAACAAAGGTGATGCCCTGACACACCACTAATCACAAACATGTACTGCAATTTTGAATTGTCTGTCCAAACAGCTAACACCTCATTCCCACACTGGATGTTGTGACCCCTTTGGCCAAAAGTTCAGTTTTAATGACTTCAAGTGTTACGAGGTGAAGGGTTCAGTTAACACCTCCTATTCGATTACACAACCATTGGCATACTATTGACCCATATAAGCTAAAATGTTTGCTCTGCCACAAGTTAGTCTATAAATGAAGCAGAATTTAAAATAAGAGGTTAAAGGTCACATACAGTATTATCCTCCTTTTCAACAAGTTTAAATAAGTCTCGGAGGTCCTCAAAACATGACTGGGAAGTATTTCAGCATACCCTAAAATATGTGTTTATTTGCTGAAGGTGCTTTAACAGGGGCACGTTTTGGCTCTTCCTCAGGTCCTGAACAAATTGTTTTTTTTACTTTTTCAGTATGCCTTTAAGTCCACCTTTTACAGCCCTGCTCAGAACAAGCTGTTTCTTTGTCTAAAGATTTAAATGAGCTCTGTTTGACCACGCCGCTCTGAAAGGACTTGGGTCACTTGGGCTTTCCTACAACATGGCTTGTTGTTTACCATGAGCAGGCCAAATTATAAGGCAGAACAAACACTTAACTGTTTGAGTGTCACAAAGCTGGGGGAGGGGTTACTGCCCTTTGTGATGTCACAGTGGTAAAATCTCAAAACAACCTGTTTGAGCACACTGAAAAGTGGAGCACGTAAAAGACTCAACCCATTTTTCTGTTTCTATTACTGCTTTTGAGGGTTATCCATCTCAGATGTTCACTACTGTCAATGGACTGAGCAGCACTGCACTTTATGTTAATCTTGTTTAGATTTTTAATTCAAAGATAATTTAAGAACTACAACCAAGTCCGTTTGCTGTTCAGCTCAAATTTTGATGAACCACGACCTGAATGAACCTAGACAAATATTCACAATGGTGGGTGGGAGTAATCAAGTAGCTCCCAAAAATTGGCCTACACAGGTATAATGACTGATCACAATGTCATGATCACATTAATTTTAACAGGCAAAATTCCAATATAATAGCATTAACATTTGTTTCTAAATTAAAAAAAGAGCAATATAAAACATTTTGGAGACAGTGTCACTGAACTTCCTTATAATTGGTTTATCCATGACATTTCACAAAAACATTGCATTTATTCTTAAGACAATAACAGATCAAGAGAGTTAAGTTTAAGTTTATGATAAGAAACATAACATAACAATCAGTCATTCTTGCATCTCAACTATATTGCATATCTACCATCCAAATAACAACAGCATTTCGACAGTTTTCAAACATCTTTCTTACAATATTTTTTGTCTCGCAAATTGACCCAATAAAATCAGTTAAAGCGTCTTACAAAAATGTCTATACCAACTTCACAACTGTGTGCATATCCTATTGTGTGCATATTCTCATTATGACACAAATAAGCTTATTAATACAAGAATTTGATAGTGTTGAGTAAAATCCTGATTAAGGTTTTATTAGAGGCAGTGGTGGCAATGACAATAAAAAAACACCAAGATGAAGGAACTGCAATTACAGATATTTCAAACAGTAACATAGTGACCAGCACAAGCGTGAAGTAGTCATAAATAAAGTAGACTAAACTGCAAAACTATTTATTGACCAACAGCCACACACAAAGATCCAACAAAAGTGAACCACTACCATAACACAAAATGTACAACCTTTCTTCAAAACATACAAGTTACAGAGATAGGTGGAGGTAACATGCCTCACTAAACTGACCATGAAAGCCTCGGAGGCCACGCCCACCACTCTAAAATTCAATGTTCTATGCAGTGACATAATCCAAGAACTGTCAATAACAACTAAACTACATTATTTACACAACAGCAGTAACAAACAATTGACCAGCATGTAGACTGCACAACCACAATCAGCATTATTGTGATGGTGGATAGTCAAAGTTAGAAAAACATAAATGTAAGAAGTGACATGGAGTGACCCACCAAATGAGGAGTGCAGTTACCACCAGTTAGCATGCTAAAGGTACTATCTGAAGCTTCACAGAGCGACCATACAAAAACAGACTTATTAAGAAAAACCACCATGCTGCTCGGCACAACTTCAAACAGGAAACAAACTGAAGAGAGCCATCCCAATCTTTATCTGCCTATCCAGATGGCTAACTTACCGAGCTAGTCTTCACTGTAATGCTGAGCTCAAGGGACCGTTCTGTATCACAAAAGACTAATGATGCAGCCTACTGCAAAAATCTGAAGAAGCATGCCCATACCTTTAGGATTACCACCAAAAACAGGCAAAGTTAAATGCAAAGTAGGAGTGGACTAATCAGGTTTAGTAGAAATAAAATATTCTTGCAAAATCGATGGCTACCAAAGTCAAGCTAAGGCTATACTTACATGTACTTGAAAAATGCTGTTACATGCATTATTCTGCTCCATACATCACTCACTGAGTAACTGATAAACAAACATAGCTCTTTTGTGTCTTGTATTATTTTGTATTGTGAGACAGGTCATGACACACAATATGAATGAAATTTAACAAAAAGTGACTGAAGAGCTGAATGTAACTGGGTGCATGTATGCAGTGGTGATTGAGTTTGGACATTGGCATCAAAAATTACCCCTGAGGCTGAAAATTTGATGGGTCAACCAACAGCCACGTGCTGCTCTGATCACCAATATAATCAATTGATTTCTCTCTGTATACTGGATACGTTCACTGTTAGTTAAGTTGCTTTGACAAACAGATAATACTCTTTAAGGCAAACTATGCCAGTGTAAAATAAATGACATCAAAAGTAATTATTAGCATTGCAATAATAAAATGCAATGTTATCTGCCAATGAAGGACTGTTGAGTTTCTGGTAGAGAAAGTTGGACAGATCCTGTGGCATATTTTCATAACTCCATACACAAACTTTCCTTGCAGCAAAATGTTGTCTCTGCAACACTGTGTGAAGATAAAATGATAAGTGAGAAGTTATGGTGGTGGGCCCACAACAATGAAACCTCTCCTGGTCGCTTTTAAGCTCCGAACAGTGTCCAGTGACCATTTTTTTTTTCTTTGAATAAAGTTAGTGCAATTACTTCAAAAAATATCAGATTTGTTTCACGGATCGAATTTTATATTTCACATCCAAACCTACATAATGCACCTTAAAAAAACAGACAAAGAGGACTTGCCATATATGTGATTACTCTACAACACACACAGACATACACACACTCACATGCTTCAGTGTGACCCTCATCTCCCTTTCCTTCCACACTAAACCTTTAATCCCTGACTGCGAGAAAGATGATGCAACCTGTTATTCTGTTCTCAGAATCTTTCTCCCTCTCTCAAAGACATGCACACACATGCAATAAATGATTGTAACTCGCACGTAAGCAAACTGTGTACTTAAATGAGTGTATGTAAACTGGCTAGTGTTGCAACTGATCACAGTTGATCCTTGATCCATTCAGACCTAATGGAAGTCAAATTTATCATCATGGTGTAAATTAAATGCACTGCTTCTTAATCCCTACTCAGTCTAAGCAGAGAGGATGCAGCATTGAAGTAATGCATGTAGGAGCCATGTCGATACACTGTACACATAGGACGAAAATGATCTAAAACATAAATATATATACTTTTAAATGCATTTTTTATGTGAGTTTTTCACAGACTTTGACACAGAAATTATTATAAGTATTGACATTTCATTGGGTAAGGTTACTTTTAAACAAATGGAGCACACTGCATAGATTGACTATTCTCCTTTTCCCTTTTATTGTGAGTTAATTTATCATGCAGACATCTGCTGGTTAATACGAGTGAAAACAATCAGAAACTTAACATGACTAACATTACTGAAGCCTGTAGCTTTAAACATTCTACAGATACACACTCTGTTATTCAGTCCTCTGGTCGGTCCCTAAACTCGTGCTCTGTTTATCGTTTTCCCTGTGCATCCCTGTGTTTCCCATGTGTTTCATTCCCTGTGTGTGTGCATGTGTGTCTGAGGGCACGGCTGGTGAAAACAGATCACACACACACCTGTAACTCATCTCCTTATCTGCCTCAGTACATGAACCCAGACCTCTACTTATCGCCAGATATTTCCGTCTACTTCAATGGTTGTTATAGCTACCCTAAACCATTTAGTCTAAGTAGTTTTCCCAGTGTCTCTTCAGGGATCTTCTATTTTTATAGGGCCCTTCTGATATGGGCCTTATAATTTGATGCAAGATCAAATTATAAGGCCCATCTTTATGCTCATGGAACAGTTTTATATTGTTTTGCTGAGACTGCACATGTAACAATCAAAACCTTACAAGAAGCACTTTATAAATGCAACAATGCACTCTAAATACATGCTCTATACAAGAGTCAGAAATATCACAGACAATAACTTGCTTATAACAAGATTGGAAGGTCACATTATTGAAATAGTACCTCAGTATAATTATCTTGGCATCTGGTCATCAGTCTTTCTCATTTAAATTTCACAGTGATACATTAACCCAGGATTACAACAGAAAATATTAATATTTGTACAGGCACCTATAACTTTCTTCTAGCTTATAATTGAAAAACAGATAATTGAAGCCCTCATCCTGTCTGTTCTGGACTACAGAGATGTCATTTATCGACATGCTTGTGCCTCCCCCCCAAAATCCTTAGACCCAGTTCATCATTCTGACCTCAGATTTATCCAAATATATATTTGACAAATATTCCACTCATTATTGCATCCTGTATGACAAAGTTTCTTGACCTTCTCTTACAGTTAGACATGACTGCTATTTATTAGTAAAACACTTACCAGTAATCTACAGGCATACATCCCTTCTTTATTAATCTGGGCTGATAATCAGTATCCGTCTAGATAAAATGACTGGCTAATGTTGCGAACCCCACGAGTTAACACTAACATTGTAAAAACATCCTTTGTGTGCTGCACACACCTGAACACATTACACAAAAAAAAGAGTCAATACAATGATTACCATGAGTGACCTTAAATCCTGATCAAATCACTGCGATCATAAGTGTAAATGTTAACTGTAGTTGCCAGATCTGCTGCTTATTCTTCTGGTCTTATCATCTATGTCAGTGATTCTAAAAGTGGGATCCCAGGACCACCAGAGGTCCGTGAACCATAGCTTGGGGGTCTGTGGAATAATTTCCAAAAATTATAAAGTGTGCTGCTGTATCATTAAAAAAGCACATCTACAAACAGAGACCTTTCACCAACAAAATCAGCTATTATGTCCAATACTCCCGCCCACTTTAGTTTTGTGCCAATAGATCAACTCTGATATGATGGTGACATGTCCATCACTTCAGAATGCATAACAACAACAAAAAAAAACCTCAAAACAAAAAACACCTTGGAGCCAACATTTTCTCAGTTTATAAAATGAATTACTTGGAAAGTATGAATGTGTTCATTTATTAATTATTTTATCGTTGCAAAGTACTACATAGTACATTAATAAATTGTATTAATATATGCTTATCAACATTAAAATAATTAGTGGGTCCTTGGAAAAATTTGTCACATAAAAGGGGTCCATGTTCTAAAAAAGATTGAGAACCCCTGATCTATGTATTTTGTCTTCTTTGTTTTTGTCATCTATTCGTTAGAGTATCATTGTAAAGGAGATCTTGCCCTCAGAGATTCCTCAAGAATAAATAAAGGGAAATGAATAATGCTTGCTGTAAACCATATAGCACACGGCTGGTGAAAGAGAACTTTTAGTGTAATTCAATGACACTCAAAGGAAATACTTTTTGACTGGTAAAAAACATGTAGTGATATTGGTATAAATCAGAGACAAAATCTGCCAATATCAATGGTCCCTTAACATTCTAATATCAGCCGATATTAATGGCTAGCCAGTTACTCAATTGGGCTCTATTTTTTTCCTTGTTCCCAGATCTCAGCCACAGCCTGCTCCTCATGTCAGCACTGCACCTGCAAACTATTTTACCCGTTTGATTCTCAGTCGGTCTACGGAGCTCAGTCTGTGCTATAATTTCTCCGATGTTTAGTCTCCTTCACTGCTCCTCAATCAGCCAGTCAGTCAGCACTTTGCCTGTACCCACCACTGTAATTAACCACATAGAACTCCCAATCCTGCTTGTGTGTCCATGAAATGACTCAACTCAGATCTTTTTATTAGGGCTGTAAGCATTAATGTATTAACCAATTATTTTCAATTAAAATGATGACTTTCCAACGTCATATGCAAATTAAAAATAATAACTCTTTGAATCATTAAATGATGACAAGCTGTGATGCAGACTTAGCAGAGAAAGGGAGACCTGTGCATCTGGTAAATATGGACTGAAATGATTACGTGAAATAAAACTTCCTTTGAACATGAGCCTCATTTCCTGCTATCATTATGTGGATTACCAGTCACAGAGCACACTGCAGTCACACTGGTTGAATTACAATGATATCATTGATAAAAGCTCAGTGTCATTAACACACAGCTGTTGCTTATGAAACATCTGTCTCCTCACTGGCTGCATTTGAACTCTGAGTGTCTCACAGGACCCTTCTGTATGTGTAGTGGTTTCTGCAATGAGCTGGACGGGCTCAGGTTATGGCTATTGTTATTGGCTGGGCGGCCTGGGCCTTAGTTAAATTCAGATTTAAACACCAAAAAAAACCCCTATATAAAAAGTTTGGGCTGTGTTAAAGGGTTCATCAGGCTTCTTTCATCTCAATGAGACACATTTTCAGTATTTAAAATAGTAAAACCCAGTAAGATTGAATTAACAATGAATAGTTAATAATAAATAATCACAGCCTCTACTGTAACTGAATAGGATTAACCATTTATTCAACTGACAGCATTACTTGTATTTTTTTTATCTATGGTTGCTCTCTTCTAAGAAAGATAACTTGAAGCAAGTTTTAAAAATGCATTTAGACTATTTGATATTATTTGAATCAATAAATGTGCTGCTACCTGTGATAATATCAACTGATATTAGCCTATCACAACATTATCAATATTGGACAACTCCAATATGTGCTGTTATAAGGGGTTTATTCAATTTAAGTTTAGAAGTTGTTGTTTTTTTTACATAATTGTTCATTTCTAAGTTTAAAAAACACCTTTCTTATTCATAAATGCTTCTGTTTAACTATAAAATAAATATATATTTTCCTTATACTGTATATTTCACAATTGTTCCATAACAACATTTGAGAGATTAATACATCCACCCCTTAAAACCAAATATACATCCTCAAAAAGATATCGCACAATAAATCACTATCAGGATTCTATTTCAAATTATTGCAATATTAAAACCCTTTACATTACAAATCTTGCAAAGTTGTACTGTTAATTTGTTTGTTTTTAATTTTCATTAATTATCCAAGACATTTTTAAAGAATTCTGTTCACTTCCACTTCTGCCTTTATGATAAGTGCTTTAAATATTGGGGGCGAGAGAATTTTTTTTTGGAGATGTTTTGAACATTAAATGTTGGATGAAAAACGATTTGAGAGTTGTACTTGTTGAAATTTAAACACAAAATGTATGGGCTTTTGAATGAGAGCATTTACAGTGTTTATTAAATCTCCCACTCTCCTCCTCTCAAAAAGCCCCTCCCTCTGTAAACTCATGCCCTACATCCCTCCACCTACCCACCAATCAGCACGCCCATCTCCCTTTCCCCTTTCTCTCTGCAACCTCAACTCATTTAGTGACAACTAATCCATCCAAGCCTAATCCCCCAGCCTCCTCTGACAAACATGCACACATGACTTTTTCACATGTGCGCACGTTCTCTCTCCTCCTGCACACTCAGTCCCTCACTGTTGCCTACATTTTCTGTACTCACTTGAACAATAAAACTGAAAACACTTGAGCAGCTTTATTTCATGTATTAATATTGGGAGGAGTAGCTTTACTTTAAATGAATGAGAGAGCTGTTGCATATGAGTGGGTTTCATACTGATGGACACTTTACATAGCAGCATCTGCCATCAGTGTATGAATGGGTGTGAATGGTTAAGTGTGACATGTGGTGTTAGACACATTTTCAGTAGTTAGAAGACTAGATAGGCACTGTACAAGCTGAACTCCACCTACTATATTTTTTGGTGGTAAAATAGATTTAATCATCTTTGGAAGGTTTGTTTTGTTTTTTCAGATCAAGATCAAAAATAATATAACATATTTGATAATACAAAATAAAGATTTACACCACAAATGAAAACTTTTAAAAGTGATCATACAGTGTGTGAAAACCAGCTAAAAGGCAAATTAAAGGTGATTCTATACTATTCTCATTTGTTACCTATATTCTCTTTGTGCAGCTTTTCACATCCTTGTCGTGTCAAACCTTCCTACTTCCTGCTTCTGTATTTCACACACACACATTGTACATCAGGCAGTGAGTGATGACCGTAGACTTGGAGAGCATGAATAATCCCCATCTGTTGAGAGAGCATGCTACGTTTCTGTTTCCGTCCCCCACACGCTTGCTCTAAATGAAGTCAATACACAAGCGTTTACACACAGAGAGTCACACACTATGCCCTATGAAGCTTAGAAGGTCCCTTCAGCCTCAGAGAAAAAGCCAGCATGTACTACATGCTAAAGGCTTTTTAAGGACATGGCTACACAAGGACAACACTTCTACCACAAAATAGTCCTTTCACTTTCGTGGCATTAAAGGTGTGATCTGAGGAAAAAGGATCTTCTGTTATGAAGTCTAAATCAATAGACACATTTACCAGTGCTTTATTTTTGTTTTGTTTTTGAAGTTTGTTGCTGTCTTTCTTAATAAACTACATAGGACTGCAGCCAAATAAAGGGACTGTGTCTAACACTGTCACTGTGAGTGTTAGTAGATAGAACCAATGCATCACTTGATTTTTGTCACTGTGCTCACAGTGCTCTCAGTTGAAAATAGTTCAACATTTAACAGACCGCTGCACTTGTCAATGTCACATCTCTCTCACTGACCAATCAAGATGGGGTGGGACTTCAGAGATCAGTTTTGTCACAACAATGGCGGGGGAAAAAACTTCTCTGACATAGCTTTTCGAGTGTACAATTTCCAGAGCGGCAGCTAATGTGAAGAAAGGATTCCATTTCATTATTTATAATTTATTTAACTTCCATTACAGAGCAAAAAATAAGCAGCGTTGAGAAGCGCTGTCAAACTCTAGTCATGAGCGCAGAAACAACCGTAAATGGGATTCGCAGGCCCTCACATTCTATTTGTCTTTTGCTTAAAGATAGGCTGGCTAAATAGATGAGAATAACAATTAGATTCTTATTCTCAACTATTGAAAAAGCTCACATACATACTTGTTGGAATTCTCACTACTTCAGTGAGTACAACTGACAGCAAAGCTAGCTCATATACGTCTGATATTTATCAGATACATTTTAACACAATGATTTTATTGTGAATGTGTCTGTCCAGGACAACTATCTGCTGAACAAAGTCACTTACAAAGATCTTTAGCTCTTTTCTTTGGGCTGTGCTAAACTATTTATAAACATTACATTACGGACAATATTTATTCTTGAGTGATCTCAGTCCCCCTCTGCTTCTCTCTGAATACAGTAGTGTTGGTGCATGCATTTTTAATGAAAATAAGATTGTCCTTTAAACGAAGACCCCCGAAGCCCGTGTAATAACTCAAACCACCTTTGTATGGCAAATGTGTTACATGCAGACTGATTACGAAGTTTGAATATGCTGCTGTCATTTCAGCACCACGGACAGCTCTGTAGGACGCGAGCTGTCACATGATTTATTAATGTAACCTCTATGGCAGGGGTGTCAAACTCCAGTCCTGGAGGGGCGGCTTCCTCAGACCATTAGATGTCTCCCTGCTTGGACGCAGCTGAATCCAATGAGTGACTCGTTATCAGGCTTCTGCAGAGCTTGATGACAACACATTGGTTTAAAGCAGGTGTGTTAGAGCAGGGAGACGTCTAAAAGTCTGAGGAAGCCGGCATTCTGTATGAAAGTACGGTGAAAAGACAAAATAATCTAAATGTGAATGCAGGAAGTGAAGATCATTATTAGTTAGCAGCAGGGCTGTCTTATCTTATCTTAATGCTGTGATGCAGCTACAGGTCCAGTGAGGACAGGTTTTAAATATGAGGAATTTGTAAATTTATCATCATTCGATTTCAGAGATAGTCATGAAAGTCCAAATAAATAACACACTTTGAAAGCTCTCAAGTTTAATCCTCACAGGACTTACAGAGTGACACCCTAAACTTTGAAAGGACACAGAGGTTAATAACAACAGCTGGTAGAGAAATATTGCCGGATTTGAAACAGTCCTCTTGTGTTATTAACCTTTCAAGTCAGTATGCTTTATTATGTTTTCACTAAATCAGTTGGTTCCGCCTAACATATTCTATGATAATGGCACAAAAGCTCGGTAACACTTTTTTTTCTGGTGAAAAAACATTATGTGGTCATGGGATGCAAAACCCAGAAATAAGCTCATTAGTATGATAAGCCACCTTAACCATATAATAGGTTTTTCCCATTCGCCATGTTTTCCCACCCCCTCAGTCACTTCATGCTTTAAACGGGTCTGGACTCTAGTTGGGAGGCTTTACTGAAAGAACTTTTTTCTCTGTGTGGATTTTACTCGGAGCTCTTTTTAAGTATGAACTTACACAGCACTGATTAAAAGTCTTATTTTGATGCAGCAAAAAGCACATCTGGTAGCACCAAACAACACCATCTATTCACCTTTGTGCTACTCTCAAAACATGCTACATCAACAAGGTATGAACTACGTGCATGTTTGTTTTCTTACGTCAACAAGCAATGAAACCCAACACATCAGTTCAAACATTGCTGGGAAAGCCCTCTGACACAACGGACATACGAGCAATCGTATTGTGTCAACCCTTTGTGTGTACACTTGCTGGTGATAAATGGTAGTACAAGCAGCATGGCGCATGTATGGACAACATCCTTTATCTTTAACTGCACATTAAGCAAGCAACAGTTGCAAGATGACTTGACAGTGACAATGCACCATACAAAGCCGGAACAACATAACAAGTCTGTGTCCACTGCCACATACTTTTTAAATTGAACAGGTAATATTAGTATTTTCAAACGGGTAGACTTGCCTGAATAATAATAATAATAATAATAATAATGATAATAATAATAATTAAAACATAGCTATTGAGCAAGCAGTTGTAGCAAATAGCTCCATTGAAACCTGCTGACTATGAGGTGTTTAGATTTTACAGAAATGCAGCAGCATTGCCTATATTTGGGAACTCGCACTTTAAAACTAGTCAGGTGAAATTTACAAAACTGAATCTCTTTGATTGTTGCATTAAGTAGATCTGACAATAATTCTCTGAAAATACTCCTTTAAATATGTTGTTTTACTACATAGGTCAAATATAAATTAGTTCATTGTCTGATCTCACTGCTTTCATTGCTGTTTAAGTGTACTTCTTCTTGTTTAAACACACAGGAACAAGATGTCCACCACTTGCTGATGTGCAGATTACAAACTATAAAGTCCACCTATACTCACTCCAAAAAGTTATCCTGATGTGTTCATTTGATAACCCAATAGATCTTAAAACACACCTTTCCATCTCACAAAAAGAAAGTCTCCTAAACAAATCCTTAAAATCTGCTGATGCCTGAAAGCACAGATTCACATTGCTGTGATTTGCTCTAAAGTACAAGAGGATGTGGTCTTAGCATTAAACAGAAAAACCCAATGTTACACACAAAACTTATATACTATAAATAGTTATTATCCAGTGCTACTCACCAGTTCTTGGTTGGTAGAATTGGAGTCATCCCCAGGGAAAGGAATGTAGATGGCTAAGGCCACACAGTTTGCAAATATAGACAACAGTATAAAGATATCAAATGGTCTGGAAAGAGGAAAAACTGTTAAGGGAAAAAAATCATATCAAGTTAGATTGAGGCAAAAACAACTGGCACAAACTGATACTGATTTATATATTGTGTTTATATTGTGTTCTGCATTTTGTCTGAAATATCAGGCATGTTTAAAAAAAAAGGAACAAAATTCTAATTTAACTGGACAAAGTCACGTCAAATTAATAATCATTAAAATAGTTAAAAGAAGGAAAGTCAATGTTCCTGACACTGATAAAAGGAGGCCTAAAGCCTATAGCAGAATCTAAAAAGTTACCAACATTATGCTTGTAAAATTGATATATTGAAATTTAAATCTATGTTATCGTCCTGTTTTCATATAAACATCCAAACCATCAATCCACCTTTCAAGAAGCAATCTATCCAAACAATAAATTAAAGTCTTTCAATCACTCAGGCATCTTTCATTCAGAGTCTCTGTCTGTCTGTAAAGGATACTTCCACTCCACCAGGCTGATGCAGGCCCTGCGGATCGGGTTGTTTAATGTTAGGCAGAACAGAGCTCTGGGTGGCCTGCTGTTGGTAGAGCCTCCCTGCTTTTTGCTTTTGGCATACTGCTGCCTCTTTCTCTGCGCCAGAGAGCCCACAGGAGCTGATCCAGTAGTACAGACTGGGGGCTGTTTCTTCATGTCGGGCTTTGCACCATCTCCCTTTGCTTGGCGAGCAGCATTAATGGCAGCATGCCAAGCAAGGACCGGACTGACACCAGAACAAGTGGCACTTGGATCCTGAATGTCACTATTGGCCCCGAGGAGGCCATGAGAGGAGCCGACAGGCTTGCCAGTGCTGGATGGGGCCTGCAGGGGGTCCAGTGAGTGGAGCTGGTGCAGTTGGGTGTTGCTTTCTGACCAAAGCTCAGAGGTTTCATTGGAGTTTGCCGTCCTTTTGTCGCTGGCATACTGTGGCCCTGAGGGGAGAAAGTGGGTGATCGATATCAATGTATATGATATTTTTAGACTGTGAGTGTGAGACTGAACAAAAGATAACTTGCACATAACCTCTTTGGTGTTGTCACAGTTGTCGTGTCATATTAAAGTTTTGGAGTAGGTAAATTGTAATATCACATTTTCTTAATTTGAACTCAAAACCATTTGGAGGACATTTTTAGAAGATGCATGCCACAAACATTAATATACTCGTTATAGAATTTTGGTCAAGATATTATATATTGTGTTCACTAAAGACAATGTTGGTGTTCTCAGCAAATAAAAGGTATTCCATCTAAAACTTTAAAACTGGATTAAAAGTCAGAATACAATAGTAAGAAGTAAAAGTAGAGAGGAGAGAGAGCTAGTCATTAAAATCAATAGGAACCATGGATAAAAAAAGACAGTGCCCTTGAAAGGGTCACTGTGGTTCAATGCATCTCCACAGCCGAATCAAATCAACTACAACTGTAAGAAAGCAAACCAACATGTCTCTAGTAAAGACTCTCACTCTGAGTTAGTTCAAATAAAAGTCACAAGAGGATTTAACCTCATACGCAGCCTCGTTTCATAGACTGAGTTATTTTTAAAACAACTAATAGAAACGAATTTTAATTGTTGTTGGGTTGTTTGGTTTTTTTTTAATTTATGAAGATGTTTTTTAATGTCAATACTACCGAAGTGTTTATTTAACATAACCAGCCTCTTGCCAGTGCGATCATCATCGAAACGATAAAGATAAAGGTTGATTCCAGCAAAAAAGTTCGATCTGAATGAGTTGACAATCCTCTTTTCAGATTGTAACAGGTGCAACAGGTAGCCTATGGAATTTAGATGAAAGTTGATGGGTCGTCTCTCATTTCATTCCGGGGAGGGTATACGAATCTAAGGCACAAACTGTATTGATTTAAAAGGACCATTTCAATAAGTAAGCCCACTAAGAGCCATGCCATTTTACAGACATCTCGATTCCCAACTGAATTGACGACTGATTGCTGTCAAGAAGACTTGCTAATAATGTTATTTTAAAATTTTACTCATTCTGTCGTCTGAAATAAAGTGAAGTGTGTAGATTTATAACACATCACATATAGTTAAGAGACATTCATAGAATATTCCAAACGGACGCGCTCGCCCCCTCTCTCTCTCTCTCTATGCGCTCAAACTCCGCTCTTCTGCTTCACTCGCTGTTTCTCATTTACCTTCAGACTGTACATCTGCTTCTTGCATCCTCGAGTCCACATCGAAAAGATCCGTTTTAAATCCAACTCATCGTTGGAAAAAACGATTTAGAGGCGTCGACGCGCCAGCCTGAGTCGAGCTTTTAACATGAATTATAAAATGTTTGCCAAACGTAAATCCTGACAGGCGCGCCACACATTTTCGACACATCCGGGTGCCTGCCTGCAGATTCACCACGGATCTGAGAGGAGGAGAGATGATAGCTGCAGTAAATCTAGCCCTACTCTATTGTGTTATTCTTTCTGAATGCTGGGGTCAATAATAAGTGGCCGGACTCTGAACACATTCACAGCCTTCGATAGGTTTCAATTTGATCACATTCAAACTGGAAATGCACCTGTTGACGCCCACTCAACGTCAAAGGGCGTATTCAAAATCTAAATTTAAAGATGTGGTCCACCAGGATTAATAACAAAATACAAATAAACACCGATTCATGTAATTGTAGAACAAATAATATAAATAATAAAATAAAAAATAAAAAACTGAGGAAGTTTCAAGGCAACATTAAGTGCGTTTCCTTTTATGAATGTTGAAATGCATTAGGCTATAACGATACCATTTAATGCAAAATTAATAATTTAGATACGTGAAAAGTCGCAATCTCTGTAGGTAAGTATGACTTTCTCCCGTAAGGATCTTTCTGGATTGGAGAACAAACACCATGACTCCTATCCATCCAGATAAGCCCCAAGAGTATTCCAGATACTTTGGACTTACCCCTCAGGGGTCTTCCCCTTATAATGAACGGCATTCTGTCACCTGGCTCTTCTCTGAGGCCTCATTGCGCCGACTGCTGCCCTCTCTCCGGGGAGATTCGAGTTGATGTAAAATGTAGGAGCTGCGCTGGAAAGCAGTGATTGGATTACCTGTGCCTCTTATGGAGGATAACAGTTTCACAGTGGCACGTTGCCTAATCCTCCGATTATAATCCTTGTGTCCAATGCTCCCTCTGAGGAGGGGTGGGGCAGAGTCTGGCAGATATACAGCTCAAGGGGACCAAATAACATTCTAATTGTCTTATCAAATATCAAATATGATGTCGAATAATACTCTATTGTAAACAACAACAAAGTATAGTGCATCATTGACACTTCAAGGACATTTAAAACAGGGGAAGGTACAACGTTAGCCAGGGGTAGAAATAAAAATCCTTATAAATGATTGGCTATTTGAAAATCAAGGACTTGTGTGAATAAATCAACTATCTGGGCTATGATGATAGCTACTAGTGGTTTTCTTTTCATTTCAATGAATAACTTCTATCCTTTTGTGAGTGCTGCCAATTGATCTATTAGAACAATAGTTGTAACCCTCGTGTACTGTAATTAAGCTAAGGCATTGTATTAAGTTCACTCTCTGTTGCGTTGCTTTTCAAAGTCAGTAGATTTGTACGTGTATCACAGTTAGACTAACTGTTATGAATTGATTTGTATTATTATTGTAAATAAGAGTAAATGTATGTGTGTGCACATAAACTTCATGCCACCCCTGCATAAGTCAATGACCTTGAAGTCAATGTTTGGCCACCATAGTAAAGAAAGTCCAGCCCTGCCACTATTTTTAAATCAATCTACCATTTATGTTTCCATTAACAGTATAATTTTAGTTTGGCTCGTCAGGACGTAAATGGAGGCTAGCCACTATAGGCAACACTGAAGACACTGACTATACATTTTAGTGGATAATAATCGATGTCCTGAACCTGCAGCATGGCACTCACTACAGGTTCAAAAGTAGATTGGAGGAAATGGCAGTAGCTAACAATACTATGACGGTCTACTTGTATCTGCCAATCTTCTGTGACTTATTGGCTTTGGTAGGTAGAAAGGAAGGTAAGTTAGTTGATCGGGGGGAAGAAAAAAAAAGATAATTAATACATCTATTACAGGCGTGCCACAGAAATACAGCCTTAATTTTAGAAGATTTTCAACAGATTTAGGAAAAGTAGTTTTGAAACTAACTTGCCTACCCTTGTTGCAACTATTGCAATCTAGTTACTTCACTTAAGATGAGAAAAAGATTAGGATCTAAACAGAAGTTTATCAACTTTGGATGATCCCCTCTGAAAGCCAGTAACAATAGGAGGGATTTTCTTGTAAGGTTTGCACCAAGAGATTTCGCTCAAGAGATCAATTACTATCAAGGTTGGTCAAGGTAAATTAAATGTTGGTGGCACTGGGTGGTGAGTGCTGTCAGGTATCATGACTTCAATGCACTTGTGTAAACAAGCTGCCTGCCAGAAGTCAGTGTGGGTCTTGTCCAATCATTGACTCGGAAGGATTATGGCAGACAGATGGCGGGATAATTCGACAAGGCAGGGTATTTGACAGCATTGCAGACTGGTTTCAAGCATGGCAGAAGCCAGTGAAATGAGGTGAAACCAAAGCAAGGCATTGTAGGTTAACAGATCAAGGTTTAGACTATAGAGACTCACAAGTTGCAGGCTATCCGGTCCAGAAATAGGAGAAATCCCAGCAGCCAAGTGCAAATTGAAGACTAGAAGCCTGGGGCTAAAGCGATAGGCTGGCAACTTGGAACCTTTGATTTAAATAGATGAAGAGGTGAGAGTGATAATTTTACTTTACCAATTTGCTGTACAACATGAGGAAGATCAGACATTGTGTTTCAGAGCATGCTACACAGATCCTGGTAAATGCTCTTGTGATGTCACGCATTGACTACTGCAACTCCCTACTGGTCGTCTCCCTGAATGCACAAACAAACCTCTGCGTATGATCCATAAGGCATATGAGTTTAAGCTGTAAACTGGATTTAGCACATTGAGCTCTCATCTCTCTCTCTCTCCCTCTCTAAGTGTGTCTGAATGCACATCATAGTTCTGCATGTCTCTAACTTTACAATTAAGGTGTCTGGGAGAGCTAGTTTCTTTAAATCTATATAAACGTAGATTGAAGGTGTTGGAGGAAGATGCTTTAGTTATACTTTGACTAATGACTTTTTGTTCTGTGACTCAAGACATGTTATACATTGTTTTGTGTGGGGGTTTTTTTTCTTCAAATTATTATTTATATTTTGCTGCTGTCCCTCTTGGCCAGGACACTCTTTTAAACGAGATTCTTAATCTCATTGAGGTTGCAAAACCATGAAGCTAAGAGAATTGAACTGATACAGAGGCCGACATGAATTATTGGGACATTAAATTATTTATTTTTTAAAAAGAAAAAGAAAAAAGATGTGCTTTAAAGATGTGTGTTTTTTCCACTATCTTAGATCAACGGATGTGATAAAAAAAAAAAGATAACTTTTAAGTTTATGAATTCATTGTTGTTTATAAATAAAAGTAGTGAATTCATAGCGCCAGATCCACACTCCATACCAGTTGGGGGCGGTAATGTTTCAAATGTTGTTTGCCAGCCATCATAGAAGATCAAGAAGAAGAAGAAAGAGGAAGTAGAAGAAGAAGACCCACAACAACAACAACAATCCAGGATGGAGACCGTAAATGCTGGAAACACGATGAGTTTAGCAGCCTTACAGAGACAAGACCCGTACATTAACAAACTGCTAGATGTTACCGGCCAGGTGGCTCTGTATAACTTTAACTCCAAAGCCAATGAATGGGTAGGTTTGTCAAAAAAAAGAACACCCGAAAACTTTCTTTGATGGCTTTTAAAGAAAGCCAAGTACAGCTACACACATATTGCTAATGCTAATACGTGTCCCTCGATTAAAAACATTCAAGCATAGAATCGTATGTGATTTTTTTTAATGATGTTTTAAAGACCCTCTGTTTTAATAACAACATAACGTTTTGTGATCATAAAATGTAAAAAAACAAACAAACAAGAGTTTGTCGATTAGCTAGTGTTGACATGTTGAGTAACAATTCAGCATTAAACTTTTCAACACTGAGTTTTTGTGTCATTTCAGGAGAAGACAGAAATCGAGGGGACCCTGTTTGTTTATGCGAGGTAAGCGTGAGAAGGATCCACAATTTAATACACTTATTCCATTTGTTCACTTGAATTTCGTTTGTTTTCATTATTATTTGATTTAACTATAAACTGGGCTTCAGTCTTTCTAAACAAACCATACCTGTGTTTTTATTCTTAAGACATATTCACAGCGTAGTTAACAAGTCGCATGTAGATAAAGCTTGTTGCTCTGTGCTCATAAGATCCCTGGTTTAAACCTTAATATTTACAGTCTATGGTTTTAATACGGATGTTAATCAATCTGGATTTATAATGCGCCAATTCACAACTAATGTAATCTCAAGACACTTCACAAAAAGCAGTTCAAATAGCTTTATCTAGAGATCCTTTAAGATCCGACATTAATCCATCATGAGCCCTAAAGAACATTATTCCAAGTGAAATTTATCATATCATAAGATATTATAAGTTTCACAGTCAACAGTATTTTTTATAACTAATAAATGATTATATTTGCCGATGTGTATTTGTTTTTCACTAACATTTATTTGTTATCTCAGGTCAGCCTCGCCTTACCATGGCTTCACCATCATGAACCGCCTAAGCACGGAGAACCTGGTGGAACCGATTAACAAAGACCTGGAATTTCAGCTGCAGGATCCTTTCCTGCTCTATAGGAATGGAAACTGTAAGTGTTCTTGTTACATAAAAGTCTTTAACCTGTAGATATCACACGTGGTTTGAGTTTAGAGAACACATTTACGAGCACATCATCATTTCACATTACTGTGCTGTGATCCAGCGTCCAAATACGTCAATTATACACCTTGTGAAGAGTTCAGAGCTGCATGTGAGCCAAAGTCTCTCATGATTTTTAAGAATCTGCTAAATGTTTAGTTATACCTCTGTTTATTTTTAAGGCAATGTTTTTTAAATTCATATTTAGTTTCTGAATGAGAGTTTCTGCTCACCGAGAGCAAAAAAAGACTATCAAAGAGGAGTTAGTGGAAGAAATGTTTCCAGCCGACATTCACCATCTCACACACACACACGCACACACGCACACACACACACACACACACACACGCGCACAGACACATATACACAAACTCACTCGCTCGCACGCACACACACACACACACAGAAACGCACTCACACACACAGATACACACACACACACACTCACTCACTCACTCACTCACTCTCTCACACACACACAGACACACACACACACACGCATAGACACATACACAGATACACACACACACTCACTCTCACACACACAAACAATAAATTAAACAAAACACAAGGTACCTCTGAATATGCGGAAAAAATATCTCCCAAAGGTTTTCCGGAACATTTCTTTTCCTCTTTGCTTGAAGTTGTTTTGGCATCTTGGAGGTGCGTTTATCAAGAAGACTTCTTCTGAAGAGCTTTGTCCAGTCATCACCTCACAGAACCAGGGCCAACCAGGCAGCGACCCTTTCCACTCACAGGTGTTTACTCACAGGAGACAACATTCTTTTTTTGATGATGATTTAAATTACTTATTGAGCTTTCCTTTCTTATAAAAGCTGTGATTCTGCACATGAGTGTCCCCGATGAGTTGTCAATGCTCCTAGCCTTATGGAAACAGTTACCGGATGAAAAACGGAAGAAATAATATTCTTTGTCAGATCTTCAGGAAGTGGCTGACAGCGCTTCCACAGAGGTAATCTATTACGAGTCTGAAGACAAGTTTCATCACAGCAACAAATAAGGAGTTGGAATGTTTTCCCATTTGTTTGCTTATGAGAAAAAACAGCATGGCCAAGGTCAATGTCACTGAAGACTGCTCGCCCTTCGAGCTAGGTTTGCCCGTCAGCATGGCTGGTATGGAAGACATGATGTAATCTCTTGTTAGCAGTTTTGTCAGAGCAGATTTTGGAGCGGTTTCACATAAGCTCAAGTGCTGCTGCTAGAATGTTATTTCCTCAAAGCAGGTCGGGTGCAGACTGATAATTAGCAGACTTAGCCAGTAATATTCTTCAGCATCTGTAGGAGGCTCTTCCCAACTCAGCTCACAGTTCAGTCTGGAAACACGGGATACAGGCGATTATCTCTGACAGTATCCTCCTCTGGTCGTTTTATTCCAGTGATTCTTTTTGACTGCTTGTCTTCTTCATTCAAAGTCCATATTTGCTCTTCAGTCACGCAGCCTACTGCCTGACTGTCCTTTGGAAGAGCAGAGACAATAAAGGTCAGCCTGGTTTGCCGCAGGGCGAAGTTTTGGTTAGAAGCTAAAAAGAAGAATTAATTCTTGACCTTCCTAAGTGTCCATCCTCTTCTGTGAAACAGGAAAAGTACAAATAAAAACAAAATGAGCAAAGGCTAGAGAGAGAGATACCGAAAGAGAGAGAAAGAGGTTTGATTAAAGAAGCAGAGTCCAACACGGTGAAGCCGCATGCTTCAGAGTGATGGGGATCATTTACGGTTCTTAGTGTCCCGCTTCAGCCTTTTCAAAAGCTGGTGAGCTCACTGCCTTTCCAACAACTGAGTGAGTGCTGTTCAGAGAGACCTATTTTCACACACACACACACACACACACACACACACACACACACACACACACACACACACACACACACACACACACACACACACACACACACACACACACACACACACACACACACACACACACACACACACACACACACACACACACACCTGTTTACACCCATCTATAAGTCCCTTGGTAGCTGTAGGTGCTGCACAGAGACAAACACTCCGGTTGCTAGGTTACCTACTCATCCCTGTGGACCTTAAATATACAAGTGTTTCATCACACAGCTACACAGGAGATGATAGAATCAGTGTATAATTTCAACCCTTTAGTTTCAGCAAAGACTTGTTTATGGACGTTTGTGACATGATGAAGGTTTCGTGTTGTGAGCCTACGAATCCACTCCGCACAAAAAGTCTTCTACTTTATCATCGTAGATGACATTTTCAATGTTGACCAATTAAAGCCCGCCCTGAATTTCCAAAGACACTGAAATCCCCTCAGGAATTAGTTGGAATTATTCAATAATTTAGGCAAAACGTAAAATGTGTAGTTGACACTTTCTAGTGAGCGGACAACTTCATATTGACTTCATGTAGCACCTGGGCAGGAGACCATGTAGATACACTGATGTGAAACTAAGAATAATAGGAAATGCAATTAAAATCATTTATCCAGTTATTTGGGCGCCTGGCGGTTAGTGTGTGCGCCCCGTATACGGAGGCTACAGTCCTCCAAGCAGGAGGTTTGAATCTGATTCACAGCTTTTGAACAGAGGCGAGAGAGTGAAGATCTTCTACATCTCATGTCTTGGATTGTCTTCGGGCGTGACCGATGTGGGATGTTTGGGGCCGATATCAATGTTGGGGAAACATAATATCCGATACAGACTGTCGATATCTTTCGTAGAATTTATGTTCAATCTGCAGAGATAGATATCGAGAAATACATGTAATGCTTTGGTCCCTGAAATGCAGTGATCAAACACTTGTGGAAAAGATAAATAACGTAGACAAGATGGACACTCAATGTCAGGCTTTAGATTCTATTACTCTCTGCTCCCTCCCAATGTCTGCTGATAATCAGGATCAAATGTTAACTGATCACCAACAACACACATTTTAATCAGTGAAAACTTAAGTTAAACATACAAAATGTAAACAAACATCCAAACTAGGCTGCATGATGACGCACGAAACACTGACGTCGCCTTTTCTTTCCTTTCTCTTTTATTCATCGCCATCTTAAAATGTTCAACCAGATAAGTACAGTGTGGATTTTTTCTACGTGTAGATCTTAAACAATTGAAGTTTTTAAATGATAATTATGGAATTAAAGTCTGTCTTCTCCTAGATGAATAAACTCTTCTACTTTCACCCCCCTCGGTTCAGTCCACTGGCAGCAGCTCTGACACGGGCAAAGGAAGTCGAGCGATATAATTGTGTGGCAAAGTTGTGTTTTTTAATGTGATCAACCCTGTTATTAAAATAAGAGATATCATTTACGTACTTAATTTGTGTTTTTTTTGCAGTGGGTATCTACAGTATTTGGTTCTATGACAAGAGGGACTGTCAACGCATCGCTCAGCTGATGGTCAAGTAAATAATCATGTGATTACTGTGTCTGTGTTTGGATGAGATGGGAGATTTCTTCATCAGTACCTTTTGGAGTCTTGTTGTTTTTACAAGTCAAATTCACATTTGAGAAGCATGTCGCAGTAAGGTGTTCAGACTGAATTAGACCCGTTCATTCTCCACTAGGATTGTGAAACAAGAGGCAGACCTGGCCAGAAGAGAGTCGCCGGAGAGTAACGTCTGTGTTGCAGAGCCCCGGTCCTTAGACATCCTGGAGCTGCTCAGCAAAGCCAAGGAGGAATACCAGAGGGTGAGCAGACAAACGCACACTTGCAGATGCGAGATGAACAAACGCTATGTTGCAAACACAACATTACCTGAAATTGTCTGAGCGAGCAGCATGTGAAAACGCACACACACGTTTTGTACTCGCGACTGAAAGCAGGCCCGAGGAGGACTCAGCGTGAGCGAGGGCAGGGGGGTAACACTTACATCACGCTACCGGGGAGAAATCAGTCTTCAAGCTTCGTCATCTTTTCAGCTTGCCAGTGTGTTCTTTTCCCCTCTTTAGTTGATGACGTGATGTGGTGCGTCATTTCAGGTGTGTGGGCCTTCTGTAAGAGCATGTAGCAGAGGTCTGACTGTTTCCACCTCTGTCTTTCTTCTTCTGCTTGTGTCTGTGTCATTCAGAGTCAGGAAGGTGAAACGGATGCCCCCGCAGAGCAGAATGTGAAAGCAGCTATAAACGCACCTGAACAAGTTCCCTGCAGAGTCCAACCTGAAAAGGTAGATCACAGAACATGAACATGGATGCTGGAAACACTCGAGGATTATCTTGCTGCTCCTGTTTATTCAGTACTTACTTTTGGAGCAGCCTGCACACACGACTGCCTCCAGACAGTGTGTAATGAGTTTGTGGTTGAGCAAGTGAGAGAGTGGGAAGAAACAAGGAAGGTGTCATACTGGCAGCGGGTTCATACAGTATTTGTCATTTTATCTGGGGCTACCTTCAAAACACTTCAGGGGCAGGACATGGCCCCCCGAGGCGTTGCATCCCGGACTTCTGTGTCAACCTTTTTTTTTTTTTTCCTGTGGAGCACCTTCTCATTGTGTCTAAGGAAAGTCTCCCCAGAGATCTTCTGTAGCGCCTCGGGGAGCTCGGGCCTCAGGGTTGGAAACCGATGCCCGAGACAACCGTCTTTAGCGCATCTGTCCTGAGCTAACGCTGCCGCTTATTAAAGTGGTGTGCAAATAGACAGGTTTAATGCACTTACATCCACTCAACCAACACACATCCCTGCCTCGAGTGTGCTTGAGATATTTGTAATGTAATGTTAATGTGAGATGAAGGATTGAGCAGAACATTAACAGAGCTCGAACAATTGGCATGTGATTTTTTTTCTTGTCAACACGTAACCCCACAACAGGATCCCCAATCATTTGTCTGTGTGTTTCTTGTGTGGCACTGATTTTTTTATTTATTTTTTTTACCCACCAGAGTTCTCATACGATGGTGAAGCAGATCACAGTTGAGGAACTCTTTGGCTTATCCCTGAATAAGGATCTCTCTTCAACCACTGTCCAGCACACCACCAGTGCTCCTAGCAACGCCTCAACTTCATACCTCACAAATCCCTCCACTTCCACTGCGGCTCATCAAAACCCACTCCCCAATCCCCATCTCCCAGCTCCAGATGCCAGGTCAAATCAGCAACACCAAGCCCCCAGCCTGTTCCCAGCTCAATACGCTTTACACCCCAACCCAGTGTTCCCCAGAGTGCCACTGGCAGCGTGTCCAACCTATATGGGAAAGGAGATACTCAGCTCGCTCAAACCAGTAGCCCCGTCCGTAAACGTCGACATCCACAAACAAATCCTCGCACCAAACATTCTGCCAAGTGCGCTTTTCCCTCCCAACAGCTTCCAAGAGCCCGTAGGAAAACCTCTTCTCCAGCACGTCAAGAAGATGGACGTTTTCTCTCAGCCTTCAAACCTAATCAAACCGTTGTCTGTGAGTTCAGTGTTTTTGTTAGAAGCAGCCTGATTCATAGTCTTGTCTCTATTTGATACGTTTAGATCTCAAAAGATGAGATGAAATTACAGCATGTGGTTTTATTATGTCCTATGTTCTTCTTTGATTCTACCTCTCTCTCTTTTTTTTATTCTTCCTATAGACTGTTCCCATGAGTCCAGATCTGGCCTGCGTGGGTTCGGAGATTTCTGTGCTTCTTTCCCCCAGTGCTTTCCAGCAGTCCATCAATAAGACAACGTCAGTAACATCAGGGGTCCCTCCTGCTCCGGCTGAGCCCTCCTCATCCTCTGTGGGGGTTGTAGAGTCTCCAAGAGCCCCTTGCAGCAAAACACAATTACAGGAGACGCTCATTCATCTAATTAAGGTACACTGTGGTCTTAGCTAAAGCTGCTGTACAATACTATACAATTCAAGTTTAAAAGAAAAAGTGTCATATTAACAGAGTAGCATCAAATACAAACAGTTGAGATACAAACATAGATGTGCTCTCTCATTAGTGATGTTTTGTGGCTGTTTTTTCCATTTGCCTGATATGCCAAAGTGCTGATGAAAACGAGGCTGAGTCTCTGAGGTTGGTTCCTCTGCTGATGGTAGATTGTTTTGGAGTGTCTGTGTTGATTAAGGCCTGCTTTTTAAAAGGTCTGTCTCTCTGCCTCCGCTCCAATATTAGAGGTAATTAGAAAGTAAAGTGTTCATTCTATGCCAGATATCCTTGTTCCCAAGGGTAATTTACAGACAACTCAGTACCTACTGCACTTTCACATATCAGAAACTCAATAGGAAGTTATCTATTCTCATGATCCATGTGGTAAATGGACTTGGAATGTTTAGCATTTTTCTAGTTTTCTGACTTCCTAAAAGGCTTTTTACACTACATGTCACATTAACCTGTTCACACCTCATCCACAGACTGTTGCATAATGTGCCCAGCAGTGCACATTCACATGCTGTGGTGTAGCAGCAGGAGCAATTTGGAGCTCAGCGTTTAGCTCAAGGCCTTTCCTGAATATTTTTCTGCTTCATTAAGCTCAGGGTCTCTCTCAACTTGTATTTCAGTACAAGTCTTATGTTTGACCCAAAATACAATGCAACATGCGTTTGAATTTACAATGCATGCTTCCTGCACAATATGCAGGGTTTTTTGTGTGTGTCATTCCGTTGGGGTCATTAGACTTTGCTCACAGTCGTCAGCAGAGCAGCTGGAGCAGCTAAAACATCATGTCTCACTGACCTGTGTTTCCTTAAGTCTTCTCCACTTTCATCACAGTTGGTTCTGTGGATTGTGGTCATTTTAAGACTGAGTTCTGTCAAACTAAAATGCCGGCCCTCCCACCCTCCACCTGTGTGTAGAAACAGGCTGTCACAAGGACTTTGTTCTGACTGTCGTGTTCACTTTCTTCCTGTCTAGAATGATGCAGATTTCCTTGGTGCCATTCACGATGCTTACCTGCAGACCCTGACGAAGAACTTCAGCAACATGAAAGTATAGCCATCATGAACCATCATGTCCCGACTGTTTCTTTTCCTTGAAGCCCATTTCAAAACCTGCGAGGAATCAAGAAGTGAATGGACATTAATACAAATACACGTTTGTTTATGCACTCATCAACTCTTTACAAATAACTTGGGTTCTGACAGCTGTTATGGCGTGCATTGCCACCATATCACACTAGTATACTCCTGATTGAGATAGTTCAACTCTCACCTGAACACTGACGCAGTCCTGGACACTCAATAGCATGGATTGAATATGTTGAAGAGACGGATGAGGTAAAACGTCCCTGTGCAGACATGAAGATGTTTCTTGTTTTTTCTTTCTTCGTAACAATGATCAAACTTTCAGCCATATCAGTTTAACTGTTGCTGGTTCAGTTGAGGATGGGATCACAGTTGAGCTTCTTCATCCTGGGACAGTCATTCTTTTGTTGAACAGTATTTGATTTAGAAACTCCTCTTTCTCACTCAACTGAGGTTTTTGGATTTCATGCAGAGATAACATAAATGTGCTCCCATAGTTCTCTCAGTGCTGGGGACATTTGTTTTTACAGACAAGCAGCATGCTCATTTTTCCTTTACCGATGATTGGCAAATGTGTGGCATTTTGAGTTTGGATTATTGGGCGATTTTTCAAACTACATACAAGGACGACGTAGAATTTCCATTATTTTTTTAAGCACTTGCAGCGTAGAGATCAAAACTGTGGTCTCAGTTTCTCCTGACTGCCTTTTTATATTAAGTAAGTTGTTCTTTTTCTTGGTCTGTGTCATTCCTCCAGCTGCTCAGCTTACAATATTTTCTTTTCTTTTTTAAGGGAGAAAGTGCAATATCTGACTGTGGCAACGTCTTTAGGTATTTCAGCTTTATGTGATATTTGAGGACTATTCAGTAATGCTTAGTTTATCTCATCATCTGGGATTCTGCAACTAACTCACAATTTAAATACGAGCAAAATTCATCAAAAAGTTATATTAACTGTGTTTTACTATAAAATATGGGATACTGATATGGTTATGTTTCATACCAACTGAGTTTATATCAGTAAGCCAACCTTAACTCTTATTTCTCAAAGTATTTTTTAAGACCACTGTTAAAGGTGACGTTATATGCGAAATACACTTTACCGTATTTTGTGTCTCTAGCTTGTCTATTATGAGAGAAGTCCATCCTCTCCATTGTATGCCTGCTCCACCTTTTAGAAAACGTGTTCTCAAACAAGCTGTAAAGAGATTTCCCTTTGTGATGTCACAAAGGGCAGTAATCCCTCCACCAAGTGGGTGACACCCCCACAGCTAAGTGTTTGTTCCGCTGTCTGTGTCTGCCTTCTCACCATAAACAAAAGGGAGTGATACAAGAAAGCCAGAGCCACATCCTCTTTCAGAGAGGGGCATGGTCAGACAGCTCATTTGCATTTAAAGCTACAGACATAGAGACATCCTGTTCTGAGCAGGGCTGAAATAGAGGGGTTTATAGACATGATCGAATACAGGAGCAGAGTGGATTTAAGACAAGAAACTTAACAGACATGTAGTGGGCAGCTCTGAGACTTATTTAAACATGTTGAAAAGGAGGATCGATAATATATGACCTTCAAGTCTATATTCATAGATTTGCACACAAAGACAATTTAGTAATTTGCTGTTTTTTTGCTGCAGGAACACAGAAGCACATCTGTCTCCTAATCATGACACTTTGACTGCTGATGTTAGTTTAATTTAGAATGTGTGTTTTATTTACATCTGGTAGCACTTTTAAATATTTAAGGGGAAAAAATCTTATTTTTCGGCATGTGTGATTTTCAAACACAGCAGGCAGCTAATGGATTTTTTAATTCAACTCATTTGAAATGCAGCGCTGTTTCAAACGTTTTGACTTTAGGTCCAGATAAAAGACAGTGTTCATGCAGTGTGTTTTCACAAAGTGTTAAGCAAGACCGTTAATGAAGTCTAAAATGAATTATAAATTATGAAAAGATTTTCTTAGATTTGCTCCAATAATCTCAAACATCAGTCAGCTCATTGATAATTAGGTTTCTTATCGTTCAAATATATATATGCTCATACAAAAGATCTCTATGAGCTCAGATGACTTCAGGAAGGGTATTTGGAAAACATAAAAATATTTTTTCATCTTCACTAAAGAAACATGTACAGGAAACACAAAGAAGTAATATTCATTTCATACTTTATACCTTTATTTTGATTTTGTGAGTTTATTTTGATTTTTATGTTGCTTCTGCTATTTGAATTTAGTAGCCGTGTTAGCCTGTTTTTTTTATATTGTGACTTTCAGGTTAATTTAAACTCAGATCTGCATGCATTTTAGTGCCAGCTATGTCTTCTTTTCTTCATATTGTTTCCTTTATTTGAATTTGTAAAGCAAAAAAAGGAAGTCAGCCACTCAACTGATGTCTGCACTCACTGGTACTTGCCCTGTTTTAATTTCAGAGAAGAGCCTACCAACACTCAAAGCCTGAGTGAGGTTACGGTGACAAGCGAGCGTAAATGATTGAAATACTGAGATTTTAATCCCAGACATGTTTATGCATATAACTTCCTTTAACTAATTATTTCATGTAACTTAATGGCTAGATATATGATTTGGGGTAGGTTTTGAAAGCTACATTCATCATGTTTTAAAAAGTTCCTGCTGTTTATAATTTTACTCATTATGGCTACTTTGTGAAAATTAAAGATTACAAAATATGGTTGCATTCATTTTTGTTAATTGCTGATTTTTTTTTTTCGATCAGTGCTGAAATAAGCTGCAACGATTGAATGAGAATGTGTTTTTTTAAACTTTGTTTTAACCAGATGGTGTTCAGACTCAAAGCTGGCAAATAAATTGTTGGTAAACAAACATCTCATTGTAATCATTTTCCTTGCAGGCTTCTAAAATAGCCTACATAAGTTTGGAGAATATCTAATTGCGTGACACGTTTTTCTTTTAAGGGGTTTTTCTTTATTGTAGTAAAGGGAGCCTAGTCAGTACCTGTCTCTGACCACCAGAGGTCACCAGGTGCTTATTGTTCAACTGTCGCACTTAACTTTCTCTTTGGATGCAACCCTTGAAACGTTTATCTGCCCCAGAAAAAAAAAGTTCTTAAAAAACGTTGTCCCCTTAAATAAATATTTAAAACTGGGTCATACAAAAGGCAAATGGAAGTGGGCTGTCACTGCTGCCAATCAGGTCTATAATAGTGTAATTAAAGTCACATTATAGCCTGTTAGTTATTGTGAGCCTTTGTCCTTCACACCGAATAGAGTTAGCCAGAAGCTGCACTATATTGTCTATATGTTGTTGTTTTTTTTACAGTTTTCTTCATCTAGATGCGTCAGTCTATCTGTCTAGCCACCATCTATTCACATAAATATTTGGATGTTTTTTTTTTTTTTAAATGGAGCCTCATACAAGAATTAAAAACGCAGGCATATGCCTATTGAAGCCTTAATTCAGCACTGCACGTTTCCCTATGTATGCTTTTTCTACAGCTGAACTTTGTCTTCTCAAGTAGGCTCCTCTTGACTTATGCCGTCAGATTCAATTTCGATCTGTTGAGGTTGAACTTGAGAGCCTAAGTGTGTTTGAGCGTGCGCTAAAGTGCGTGCGGCCTTATCCCCGAGCCTTTCTACGATTGGCTGTGCTCATGCGTGACATGGAGTAGGTACCCATAGGCTTTCTTTCTTTTTTTCCTTTTTTTTTTGCCCGAGCCATATTCCTAGACTTTGCTTCCATACACGCCCCCTCCCTCCATCTCCTCCTTCATCGTCATATCTAATACCACCGCCTTTTTAACCTCTGTCATCGTCACTTGGCCACGCATCGCATAAATTCTCGTGGTTGCATACCTGGGACTTTTAACGCTTTAAACCATTGAACCGACTCTTCGTTGCTCGTCTACGGCGCATCGGACAGATGGAGGACTACCACAAACCGGACCAGCAGACAGTGCAGGCGCTGAGGAACATCGCCACCCGACTGCGTATCGAGTCCATTAAGGCGACAACTGCAGCGGGCAGTGGGTAAGAAGAGGAGGGGTGATGCCTAGTTGGTGAAATTATATAGCTATATAGACTAATATTAAACAAAACGGTGGTTGGTGACCTTGGAAAGTTGTTCAAATTAAACAGATTAAAAAAATATTTTTGGAGGACTGAAACCAAAGCAGCATTATATAACTGGGCTGTAGAATTATTATACTGCAGAAAATCAATGAGCCCATAATAGCGTGTGCTAAAGGTAAACTGAGATATTTTATTGGGGAGAAAACAGTAAGAACAGCCAACATGGGATTTACGCACGATTTACGTGTTTTCTAGAAATGTGTAATGTAGGCTAGGGTGCAAAGTTAAGAGTACACAAAGTACAGTATAATGTCCGCGACTGCTTGTCACTTTGCGCCCGTGTTTAATATGTGCGAGGAATAATTTAATGTTGTATATTATTCATACATGTTATACTTGTACATCAGCCCTTTTCTACCACAAAAGATGGTTCAATGAATAAAATAAAGGCCAGGCATTGACTCCTGCCGCAGGTGCAAAGGTGTTCTACTCCCCTTTAACCCTTTACGTTCTCTCTGCTGGGTTATGTCAGAGGATGAGCGCAGGGTCTGTGCAGGATCCCTATGGTGCAACTCGTGGTGTGTGAATGGAAGAACATTTGTATTTGTATGTGCTTCAGCCACCCAACAGCCTTTTGCGTTGCAGCTTGTTAAGTTATTGACGTAATGATGATTAAAATACGTAAAAGAATACACTGCAGTAAAGATCAAACGTGTTGCAACGTTGTTTGGAACAGTATAATAATAATCAAATATAAAGAGTTTTTAATCTAATCCTCTCTCTCTCTCTCTCTTTCCTCTCAGTCATCCGACGTCATGTTGCAGTGTGGCAGAGATCATGTCAGTGCTGTTCTTTCACTCCATGAAGTATAGACCTGAAGATCCCCGTAACCCCAACAATGATCGCTTCATCCTGTCCAAGGTAATACCTGGTAGAACGACAAGATCGACAATAAACTTGCCTTGCCTTGCCATGTGTTGCGCTGGTGCATGCACTGAGACAATGCGGACAGGAAACAGGTCAATATCAGACCTATGATCTGCCTTTAATGTTTCTTTTATTACATATTTAAGACGCTATTGATCGTTAGATGTCATATTTTGCCAATTTCAACTCTAAGGCATTTCTTTGTCCAAACTCATGCCTAGCTCAACATGTACATACTTGAAATGTTTGATTTCTGTTGTCAAATACTTAATTTAACAGGAGGGGTATTTTTCCACTTTAAAAAAATCCTGATAATTGAGAGACATTAAACGTGTTTTTATAGGTCACATTTTATAAATGAGGATTTGAGTCCTGGCAAATCATTTGATCTGTCACCTCTGCTTCCTTAGGGTCATGCAGCTCCTGTGCTGTACGCTGTGTGGGCAGAGACAGGCTTCCTCAAAGAGAACGAGCTCCTGAACCTCCGCAAGGTCGACTCCATCCTAGAGGGACACCCTGTGCCGGTGAGGTGGCATTCAGACCTGCAGAAGGTTCTGCATTTGATGGTCTTCAAACATTATAAATGTATTTTTTATATTGGTATCTTCAGCTTTTAAAGTAGTTGCCTATCATATTCTGTTTGCAAAGAACTTATGTAGACTGTGTGGAAAACATTCTCCTTGCATCTGAGAATGTTTTCAAATCATAATGCCTCATGAGAAAATGTCAGTTGTCGAGCACTTCGGCAATTTACGATAGAAGATCATTATTCCTAGAGAAACTCGGAATATTGTTCACAATTAACAGTGAATGTATTTTTTTCTTTAAGATTTCCAACTGTTGTTCTCAACCTGGAAATAAGATCACCAAAATGAGTTTAATTATAATGTCACTAAATGTCAAGAAGGTGAAAAGGGTAAAAAGCAAACAATACAAAAAGAGTTTCAAGCTTTTCTGTGATGTTAGCCCTATAGACCTACCCTTTAAAACATTGGATACATAGAGCCATTTAAATCACAGTTTGTAAAAGATTACACTGTGTGTACAGTATATCCTGTACAAAAATTGTCACAACAACACACACACACAGATAACAGACAAATGGGTTGCAGGCAGGGACAGAGTGACAAAGATGTTCCTGTGTGACAGAGATGCTCTGTCCGCAGCGCCTTTCTCCTTTGCTGCAAACATCACCGTATAAAGACCCTATGTTCACTGAAACACTGCTAGGCACATGTTATATCAGCTGTCCAGACAACATCAGTGTCATTGTTTTGTCCTACATCCATCACACACTATATTACAAACTGTCTGATTTTGCAAACCTGATCTCTCCTAAAGTGTGTTGTTGGATGAATGTTTTTTTTTGTGTGCTTGCTAACAGAAGCAGCAGTTTGTGGATGTTGCCACCGGATCTCTGGGTCAGGGGCTTGGAGCTGCCTGTGGAATGGCCTACACTGGGAAATACTTTGATAAGGCCAGGTAGCAAACACAAACACACACAAATAAAGAAAACAACATCCACACAGAGTCTCAACATATGAAATATACTTAACAGCCCAGTTTACCTTTATGAATTTTGTATGACAAAATATAAGCTGCAGTGGGTCATGCTGACATGGGACATTTAAGCCTGTAGCGTTGCATCAAACCAGGACTAACATGCCTGGTCTTTCCCAGGTTGTCATTAAGGAAAAGAAGCTCAGGGTTCCATAAGAACTGACCTCTAATCAGTTTTGCCCTTGGATCAGGATGTGGAAGCGTATCTTCTAGGTAATCTGAGAATGGAAATAGCACCAGAAATATGTCAGTTGAAATTTTTTTTTTAATGCACAGCTTGACATCTCCGTCTTATCTGCAGCTGTTTAATATATATATAGTGGTATAATATTTAAATCACAAAATATTACCAGATCCGGGGCCTGTACAATGAAGGAGGTTTTTTTGGGGTTAGCGAGGTAAATTAAGAGTTAACTCTGGATCACTTTAAAAAACTTGATTAATCCCCAGCTGGGTGTAGATTGCCATGGTCACTCAAGCTGAACAGCTAACCTGCTCCCGAGTAAGTCATTTTCTGGAAAAGAGTTCAACCTGTTTGAAACTCTGCCTAAAGACCAATCAGATCTCTTAATTGTTGAGCTCTGTGAGCTGATTGTAACTGGGGAGTTAGAAGCAAGACCAACAATATTTTCCCGTGTGATGTTTGATATAAACTATATGATTGTGAAATATATTAATAATGTTTATAGTTATCATGCACAACAGAGACTAAACAAAGTACTTACAGCTTCTAGGTTTTGTATGTGTAAGATGGAAAATCAAGTGTAGGCTACCTTGCTTTCAGTGATGACTTTACATATATTTATACAAGCCTCAGACAGACATATAGCATCAGGGCTGCAGCCTTAATATACTGTCAGACTCCCCACATATTAAAAGTAATTGATTAAATGGAAAAAACTGGTTATGTACAGTGTTTAGATCTTTTGGTCACAAGTGTTGATAAAGTGAAAGGCTATCAAAAGCCTTAATTTGCACATTTCCACTCACTGATTGTTATTTGTGCATGTTCTTCCAGCATTTGTTTGATGCAGCAGTGTATTTAACCTCTACATATGTTTTTTATAGCAGAATAGTTTATGTTGAGTTTGTCAAATATGACCTGCACACTGCAGAATAGCGAACGTGCTCTTAGAAACTCTGGGTTGATAACCAGCTTAGTGAGACAGCTTAGTGAGATCTCTGATGTCAGTGTTAGTGAAGCCAAAGACACCCTGGGTATGTTTAACCTGCTTCGTCGTGCAGGTCTCTGAAAAGCCCAGATGTCATTTACTACTTAGCTGACTGTTTGCAAGGTTGCAGATTAGCCTATTAGCCCTTTTTCCTTTGTCGTTATAAACTAGAAGGACATGCATGGACTTCAGATAAACTGTACGCCTATATAGAGGATCCTTGTCAAAAGAAACATTGCATTCTTCTCAAGTGTCAAAGAAAGCTAATAATGCCATAGTATCAGAGCCTATCTCTGAATTTCAAGGAGACTTTTTTTTTTTAAATGTAGAAATGCAGAAATGACAGGTTTCAGTTGCAGTGAAGCATGCGGTCATGGCATGCAGCACTTGTATTCTGAGATGGCTGCCGTTGATATATCTCTCACTCTGCCTTCTCCGTGCACTCGATTGTTTCTGCTCTAATAATCACACATGCAGTAGCACAGTTCCTCCCACTCTCGCTCCCCTGCCACAACCAAAAAAAATGGTAAACATCACATTTTGTGCATTTTTATACACAGTCAGTTATGTTGTGTACCAGCAGTGCGTGATTGTGTAGACTGTGTATACTGTGTGTGATTCTGTGTGAATGCACAAGGCT
Source organism: Symphodus melops (assembly GCF_947650265.1). Lineage (NCBI taxonomy): Eukaryota > Metazoa > Chordata > Actinopteri > Labriformes > Labridae > Symphodus > Symphodus melops. The sequence goes on from NC_136703.1 coordinate 7,898,041, forward strand.
GTATGTGTTTCGTCCTGCCATACTCGAAGCAACTTGTCACGCTAGTTTGCTGCAAAATAACGGCTCAACGCTCATTTGAGGCTGCATCACTGGCTTCATAATTTGAGACAAACACTATTGAATGGCAACTTAATTTACCTCCTCACAGAAGCACAAACACACACATCTACACCTCAGATTCAGATGGGGTTCTGCAAAAGGCCCCTGCATAGAGTTGTTAATAGAGTATAAAGCATTTCATTTTTTAATGGTCAAACTGTTGTGAGAAATTGTCAGACAGAGAAACAGATTCTTCATATTATGTGAGGGTGTGGTTGATTAAAATACAATACATGAATGAACCTGTCAAACACACTTATCCATAAGACGCAGTATGTGACACTGGTAATCATTCATGCTTCTGTGACTCTTGAAATGTAAGTATGGATGAGACACATGCAGGGTTTTTTCCTCATAGTCATAGAGCCAAATATCATAGACTTCTGATGCACCCCAGTCCATTTGGTGCTCTTGTCCAGTTGGCAAAAAAATCATCCATTCATAGAATATGAAAAAACAAATCTTATTCCACAAAAGACAGTTTTGCTTTAGAAAATGAATAAAAGGAAATCTCTTTGTATTTTTTTTTTTTTAATAATCTTCAAAAAGGTTCAGAAAGAATTACCCAAAGACCAAAAGATACACAATATCAACTCAAATCTGAACTGAGCAAACAGGAAATAAATGAACTATAAGCCCTATATGATCGATTCCACCGCAATCCTGACACAATCGTTCACTGCTCAACAACCTGCCAACAATGTTCCCCTCAGTTGCTTTGGTTCTGGGTCAACATCAAATTCCTTTACCAACTCAGTTTTAAAATCCTAACAGGCCAAGCTGAAGCTCAGTTCTCCCACGATAAACAAAAGAGAGTGTGAGAGTGGGATAGAAGCAGGTGAGAGTCAGGTGTAAAAGCTGTGAAAATGTTGAAATTGGTTTGGAAATTTAGTTTACTAAAAAATAGAGTAAAGAGGAAACTCAAACTGCACCTTTTAATTCATCTTTTTAAATGAAGCCTTTTTACTTGGACTGGTAACAAAGGGAACATATAACCACCCTTTAATTATGTTAAACATTATGAACCTTTGTTGTAATACGATTGATTTCAACTTGATTTGATTTAAGAGTCATTTGTACAACTACGAGGCTCCTTCAAATAAATGGTATCTTTTTTCCTTTCACGCTCGAGTCTCATTTATCTTCCTCTCTTCTCTCTCATTCTCACCTCTTGGAATAAATCTTTTTTCTGTCTTTTCTTCCCCTTTTCTTTCTGTTGTTTCCTCCTCTCTTTTTTCCTGCACTGGGTGTTTTTCTTTGTCCTTGGTTGGAATGTGGGGTGTAATTCTAGTGTCTCAGCCTATCTTCCAGCTTTAATGAGAATGTGTCTATTTGAGTGGAAAGCTGTCAGGAGTCATTATGTCATGGAAGCACTGAGCCTGGGTGGGCAGGGTAGTGAGGCAGTCTGTGTTTTCATGTTTCTGTTAGGTGTGAATGTCAGCTGTATCTCTGAGACTAATAGGAGTAATCAGTCTAAAACGATTTGCCAAGTGGGAAAATCTCAAAAAGTATCTGTCTGATCTGTAAAATTTACTTCCACCTTGACTTTTTTCCTCTTCCCGTTGTAGCTATCGAGTGTTCTGCTTGCTCGGGGATGGAGAGATGTCGGAGGGATCAGTGTGGGAGGCCATGGCCTTCGCTTCATATTACCAGCTGGACAACCTGGTGGCCATCTTGGACATCAACCGTCTTGGTCAGAGTGACCCGGCGCCACTCCAGCACCATGTGGAGAAGTACCAGCGACGCTGTGAGGCCTTTGGGTGGGTGGAATGAATTCCTCCCTGTGCTTTTTATTTAGCACAGGGATTCCCAAACGTTGCCATGTCAATGACTCCATACAGCATCAGCCTCTGCCCCTTTTATTTGCAGAAAGTAGTAAGTGGGAGGAAGTGAAGACCTGGTCGAGGTTTTAAGAGGCTGTTATTAATACTATTTTGTAAGTGATTTAAATTTATGAGATCAGCTACTAAAAGCGAGTGAAAAGAAAAATGAACAGTGGAATGGCGTGCTGTTTTGGGCGGGTTGAAGACCTGCGTTCTGGATTATCTAAGAGTTGAATGAACATGCAGCAAGGCCTGCGTGATGCAGCAGTCAATGCGTTTATATCACCGGAGCCTGTGTTGCATGCTCTGACACGAACAATTCTGATCAACGTGTTCCCATCATAAATTGTGAACAATATATTGAGTTTTAAACTGGCTGGTTAAAAAAAAAACCTGGAAATTAAATTTGCATTTCACGCTTTTTTTTCATACATTTTGGAAGTAATTAATGTGTTCACCAATTCTTCTGTGAGGATGTACCAGAAAAACAGTGAGTAAAACCTGATCCTTAGTACTGAACATCTTTTGAAACTGATGACAAGGAAACTATAATGTGACAGTTTATGTCAGGTTGTGTAAACGTTGAGCGAGTTTTGGTCAAATTTAACCTGCTGTATGTCATCTCACAATACTCTATTACACTTATCTTGTATGAGCTAAAATGCTAATATTTGACTAGGATATGCTGCAGTGTCATTACAAGTACGGTGAATGATGGTATGGTAGGGATTATATTCATTCAGGGACTCAGACCTTATAGCAACCTGCAGGACTATATGAAGATAATGTTGGATCTGCTTTGTTTTCTCAGCTGGCACGCCATCATTGTGGACGGCCACAGTGTTGAAGAGCTGTGTAAGGTGCTGAGTCAGACCTGCCATCAGCCACTTGCCATCATCGCCAAGACTGTCAAGGGCAAGGGTATCCCAGGTAAAATAATCCCTGAAACACACAGTGATACTCGAGATACAGTTGTATCCTGTAATGTCTAACTTTTTTTTAATCAACCATATCTCCATAGTTTATTATCTCCAATCATTCCGCTGCCTCAAAGAGTCTCTCTTTCAGGTTGGGACATCAAATTTCAAGTCATGTGAGATATTCCAAGATTCAAACCCAAATTCAAATATGTTAAATAACACACCATGTTTAGTACCAGTGATTTTTTTCTAAAATTTTGCCAGAAAAACACTTCAGTCAGTTGTCACCATTTTACCTTGACATAATAAAGACTGAAGGTTTTTCAACTGTCTCAGTGGCCCCAAATCACTGTAAAGGGCCCTAACTCCCCCTAATCCAGGCAGCGCTTCAGTGATTTGTCAACCCTAGTTTAGTAATCCCTTACTATGTGCAGGATACACTCACAGCAGCGGCCTATTGTGCTGTAGTTGTCTTTACAGTAGAGCGGAGTGTGCATGACCACGTGTTAATGCGAAATAACGAGACCCAAAGAAAGCTCTAACGGACAGTTGTTATAACTGAAAGGTGTGTGTCTCAGAGAGCAGTATGTCTTTGTATATATAGGATTGTGAGAGTGTTGGTACAAGTCTGTGGCCTCTTTATCTGACCTTTTAACCTTCGAAATACCATATTGTGATCCACTGAACTGGACTGTTATTATGATATAATGCCACAGCCGGCCATGGTTTATTTAATACATTTGTTACTAGGAATTTGGTTCTTAAGAGCCGATGTAGGCGAGTCTAATTCCTCAAATAACACAAACATTGAATGTATCAGTCTGTCAACTCAAGCTGCTTTGACGCGCCGACATTAAATTTTAAGAAATGTGCAATTTATGCAGCAACTCTTAAAAAAATTAAAGCATCGCCTTTACTTTGTGTGTGTATGTGTGTGTTTCAGCGGCTGAGGATAAGATGGGCTGGCATGGTAAACCCCTGCCCAAAGACATGGCTGACAGTGTGATCAAGGAGCTGCAGAACCGCATCATCACATGCAACAAGCGTCTCCATCCTGCTCCTCCAATCGAGGACGCATCACCTGTCAACCTCCGCAACATCCGCATGCCGAGTACACCAAACTACAAACCTGGAGACAAGGTATGCTAACTTATATGCCATAGGTCATTTCCTATGCTGATATCAACTCATGGGGAATTTAGAATTATGTGAATTATTAGCAAATGCAACTTCATTCTTACTAGATAGAAAACAATAATCTTTCAGCAAGCAGTGTATCTAATTAATATTGCCTAATAATCTGTGTGTATTGACTAAATATCTGTTTGTTTCGGTGTAACCAGATTGCTACAAGAAAGGCATATGGTATGGCCCTGGCCAAGCTGGGCCGCTACAATGATCATGTGGTGGCTCTGGATGGAGACACCAAGAACTCCACCTTTTCTGAGCTCTTTAAGAATGAACACCCCAACAATTACGTGGAGTGCTACATTGCCGAACAAAACATGGTAAGACCGAGATATTTGGCTCTCCAATCAAAAGAAACATTTTAATATAAGGAATATTAAGCGCCAAAACTACGCGGCCATACACAAAGGTTTTAATGTGAAGTGTCACTAAAATTGAAAACATCAGAATTATAACTCATTGTTGTCTCCTGACGATGTGCGTTTACATGTGCTGAGCATATTAGAAATAAGACTGTGGATGGAGTCAGAAACTGGGGAGGGAGAGAGTTGGCAACAACATGTGGGGGCCTCTGTACGTGCGATGCGAGCACTAACCACGAGGTCACCAACTTGAATTGAAACAAAAAACATATTTTTCATGAAGAGCCCTATCACTCTTTTATGGCCCCTCCCCCATTTGTGGCCTCAGCTTTGATGTGCTTCACCGGCAAGTTTGGAAAACATGCATGTATAAAGTATAAAGACAAATAAGACGGAACGAATGCTATGATTGAACCCTTCTTTTGTGTGATGCTGTGTCCCTCCTCTTTCTCTTCACATTCTCATTTCTCGCTCCCGCAGGTGAGCGTGGCAATAGGTTGTGCAGTGCGAGACCGTAACGTGGTGTTTGCCAGCACCTTTGCCACCTTCTTCAGCCGAGCCTACGACCAGCTCCGTATGGCTGCCATCTCTGAGAGCAACATCAACCTCTGTGGCTCACATTGTGGTGTCTCTATCGGTGTGTTCCTACCTCTGTATGCAATTTTGCCCTGAATGAACTTTCATTTGACCGTTTAGTTTTCCTCCACATCTCCTGATTATTTCTCCAACAAGAACTTATAGATATAAGGTTCTTTAAATTAGAAATGGCATGTTTTGGAATTAGATTTTCTTAGCATATAGCTGCTGTTTTAAGCTGTGCTATGATGCTTGAGTAGCTTAACTAATATCATAGCTCATCACTATTCCAAACTCAGTATTGAAGTGATATACTTTCCTTGTCTACACCACTCAACCACTTGTGGCCTCAGTAATATAAAATAATGTTTACACACCTATTCTCTCACTTCCTTTCAGTTTGGTAAATTTCCTTTTTTAAAATGTTTCAGCTTACTGACAGAGAATCGTATGAACAATTTTGAACAACCAGTCTTGGGAAGATATTTCTGTTGCTAATTCTTTAATTTCCCTGCAATGGAAAGAAGGTCTCCTCAGCATCTCTTGATTTTTATTTCCCTTTTTCCCTCTCCATCTTCTCACCTCATCTGTCGTGTGTATGTCCACACTCCTGTCCTGGTATCAGCACTTTTCCTCCTCTCTTTCTTCCCTCTCTGTATCTCTGTGGAGGTGAGGACAGAGCGGCCTGATTATTCTTAACCTCCTCCTCCCCCTTCTCCTTATCCTCCACCTCTTCAGGTATACTGCATGCCCCCCTTTTCACAATGATTGCATGCCAGTCTGCCAGTAATAGTTTCAGTCAACAGCAAACAGGAGTCTAACTGTACCTGACGTTTTGTGTGTGTTAATGAAGGTGAGGATGGGCCCTCTCAGATGGGTCTAGAGGATCTGGCCATGTTTAGAGCCATTCCCACGGCAACTATCTTCTACCCTAGTGATGGCGTCTCCACTGAGAAAGCTGTGGAGCTGGCCGCCAATACAAAGGTACCCAAAATCATCAATCTTTTTTTTTTTTTTTTATGTTTTTTAAAAAAAGGATGAAGTATCAAAATGTGGAAATCCTGAAAAGAAGAAAAAGAGAATTTTATCACAACTCTATCGTTTTCAATCAAGCAAACTTTATTAGTATTTAACTTTTCATACAATGATGTAGCACAAAGTACTCTACATAACAAATGTTTGAGATGAAAAGGAGTGTATTCTCTTCAGTTTTCCTCAAACACTATAGACCAATGTAATTTATTTTGTCTCTTTTAAGGGTCTGTGTTTCATCCGAACAAGCCGCCCAGAGAACAACATCATCTACAACTGCAGTGAGGACTTCCATGTTGGTCAGGCTAAGGTTTGTTCCAGTTACCACCCTGTGTCGTAACAAGCACAACCTTTTGCATTTCAGTGCTGTGATCAGTGGAAAGTGCGGATCATGCAGTTCGTGAAACCACACCTTTTCAATATACTCTTCCAACTCCTTCAATCTCTCCAGATTTTTAAGAACGTTTTTTATCCCACCTTGTCATGATGGTATCAGTACAAACTTGCTTGACTGAAATGTGTGCATGTTTCCTTTGGGTATTTACAAATACATGTTTCCTTCTCACTCAGGTTGTGTCTAAAACCAATGACGACCATGTGACAGTGATCGGAGCAGGAGTGACCCTCCACGAGGCCCTCGCTGCTGCTGAACTGCTGAAGAAAGGTACGAAGAAAAAACAAAACATAACTAGCCAACCAACCAGTGTCAGCATGAAAGTTAGCAATGTTTGATATAAATCCGTTAGACTGAGCTACATCCTCCACCTTCCTCTCTCCTCCCTTTAGAAAGAATTAACATCCGTGTGATTGATCCATTCACCATCAAACCCTTGGACTCCAAGACCATCATTGCCAATGCCAGAGCCACCAGAGGACGCATCATCACAGTGGAGGATCATTACTACGAAGGTAAGGAGTTTGTGATCCCAAAAACATCACAGAAAAAAAAAAGATCATAGGTGGGCAAGAATCCCTTCCGCTGCACGCCACGGAGAAGTTGCCAAATCATCTCCCATCTATGTATTTTAATTACGTTTTAAATAAAGGACAGGTATTGTTCAAATGAAGATGCGCACACAGGCTGTGCTTCTTCAGAATCCCATAATACACATCCCATGTGTATTAATGCTTTTAGACACTTAACTGTCCTTTAAGGGAGCAAAAGAACAGACTTCTCCTAATCCTGCCATAAATACAGTGTTACATTGAGATACATATTTCTGCCTTTCACCTAATATTGCATCTAACACGGACTGAAATGGACAGCTGACAGAGAAAAGTGTTCTATTGTGAGGTAACCTTCAATAACAAATTAATTTGTTCCTGGTGGCAGTGTAAGGGCAAGGATTCTCCATTCGATATAAATGTAAACATCACTGACTCAAGTTGATGGACTTTACTGTTTTTAGATACTGAAATAGTGTCCTGTGCAATATATTCATGTAGGGTGCCCAAAGCTCCTTGTTTATATCAATATATCTGTTTTTCTGTGGTTGTTGACTGCTGTAACCTGATGTTGTTTGAAGAGGTGAATAATAAACAAGCCCGGGCTGTAGCTCCACTGAGTGTTCGCAGAGGCCACCACGTTCCTTCGATCTCTTTTTTTGCACTCCAGGCCTCCGCGACAGTCATGTGACTGAAAACTAAGAATTACTGAATTTTTCTGAAATTGTTCTTATAAAGCATTCGTTGCACGATGCATTTTAAAAATCCTACAAAATAAAGAGTTCACAACTCTGGCCGGTCAACAAATATGATCTAGCTTTCCTCTTTCTAATATATTTTATCAGAAAGTCTATTTTTTTTTTAATTAAAAGGAATGGGGGGGAAGCAGGAAGAGCTTGTCAGGGTCTCTTTATTTCAGCTCTGACCTTAGGGCTCACACTGACCTACATACAGCATGTGCATGGCCAAAATATGTTTTCAAAATGTGCCTCCTCTGTCCTCTTGCCTCTCCATTTTTATTGTGTTGTAAATAAACGTGTAGTCTTTGCATGACTTGATGTCTCCATAATATGTGGGAACTGCAAACTGTACATAGAAAACAAAAGCATTGCACTTTCACCTGACCACATTATTTTTAGATTTTTGTTTTTGGAATCAAAAATAAAGGAAATAAAAGCTGAAGTCAAAAGAATGTCATTGTGTACCCAGGTCAGCCAGTGGCTTCATCCTACATACTGCAGATGAGGTGGCAAAGAGGCCACGGAGGAGTCATAAAAACCCCTGTGTTGAAAAAGACTTTTAAAGGTGTAAAAGTGAAACAGAACAGGGGTCCAGTCTGTCTACATCAAATAGCGGAGCTCAACTCCCCACATGATCACAAGAGGTTTACTTATAGAGAAACTAGAAAGACGGAAGTGGGACAGATTTTCAAATGAAAAGGAAAATTACGAGGGGAAACATGTTAAGCTAAGGATGAACTGACTGACTTTTTTTGGTGATTTTTTTCAGGTGGTTTAGGAGAGGCTGTGTGCTCGGCAGTAGTTAACGAGAATGGCTTCAACGTCCAGCGTTTGGCAGTTTCCCATGTGCCGCGCAGTGGAAAGCCCAATGAGCTTCTCAGGATCTTTGGCATCGATCGTGATGCCATCGCTCAGGCTGTCCGTAAGATGCTTAGTAGCTCTGCCAATGCTAAGTAAAAAAGATTGCAGCATGAGTAGCAGTGGAAGCAAACATGGTAAAGAACTGTTTGGTAAACTGATGATCACCAGAGAGAGAGAGAGAAAAAAAAATACAACCAATACAGACAGAGGGGAAGCACTTCTAGCCCAGTCACGCTCTTCTCCTCAAACAAGCATCTGAAACATTACTGTTAGGACCCGGGTCATATTTGTGTATTATTCTTGTTGATTGTGCAGCTTCTCACCCCCCCCCCCCCCCCCAAGAATAGCTGGTGCCGGATTGGTCAAACCACGACATCGCAGCTATTAAATCTCAGCCTCCTCTCTACTTCCCCAGCCACTTCCAACAAAGCCAGAATAAGACTGAACACTTCAATCTTAAGCTCATTTGTGATTGTTTTGGCCTGATTTTGCGGATTATGTGATTAAGAAATTAAGAGCATCTTTTCAAAGACAGATAGTTAGTTTGTAAATTTAGAGCACAGCAGTCAGTAGGAGGAAGTAGGGTAGGGTTCTCTTGGTTTTGTTTTTTTTTGTTTAGGAGATGAGTTTAAAAAAAAAAAATCTTAGTTGAGTCAGATCAGGGCATGTTAAGGTCACTTTTTTGTTGTTTTGGTCAGTGCTCTGCTGAAGCTTATAAAACTATGGTGTTCACTCTGGATTTGTGATTTTGGTTTTCTTGGTTGTGGGAAGAGGTGGGGTTACCTGTCATGTTGTGTTTAGGTTCACCTAAACCGGTCATATAACATTACTTTAAAATTGAAATAACAATGTGATTATTTTTTGTCATTAACTGTCATTAAATGTGGTTTTGAGACCCCGGTGTT
>NC_136703.1:7912491-7932491 GCF_947650265.1 Symphodus melops
AGGAAGAAAAATGACCTTCACAAAAATAAAGAAACGCATAATAAACACTAATAGCGTTTCAGAACAGCGATAAAAAATGATAACCACAAACTTGATTCAGTAAAAAAATTACCTTTACTTTAAGAACACATTATTCTTGTCTTAAATGCAATGAATTGAGTATATACCCGCCAGATTACATGGTGCAGCGGTTCTGTTATTACATATTACTCTACTGGTGCTGCCTTCTTCTTTTTCCTCTTCTTCCTCTTCCTCTTCTTCTTGTCAGGTGTACTGCATGTTTGGACTGCTGCAGGTGTTGGTTTGTCTTCAGACTCTGAAGCTTCAGACTCTTCCTCTAAGCCAGCAGGTCTCTCCTCATCAGCAGGTCTCTCCTCATCAGCAGGTCTCTCCTCATCAGCAGGTCTCTCCTCATCAGCAGGTCTCTCCTCACCCTGTGACAGGTCGTGTGGTGTTTCCTCTGGCTTACTGTGAGCAGAGCAGTTAGCAAAAGTTCAACATGCTCATTAACATTCTGAAGACAATGGTTGTTCATCTGTATTAAAATCATTTGAAATTCCACCTGTAAGATAAGTGGACCAGAACATGTGCAAGTTAAATTTAGTGTGATTGAATAGAGAATATTTCAATTGCTTACAACCACAATACACTTTCATGACCAACATTTTACTACGCTGTGTTTTTAAAAAAAACTGCTGATCCTTTGTAAAGATGGATTTTTTCTTAACGTCAAAAATGTAAAAGTAACTTTAGTAATTAGTCTACAATAACGTATAAGGTCACCCTGTTATTTACATTGTCTGAACTTCTGGCTCTTGCTTTGTCTTCTCAGCTCCGGTATATTTCTCCAGCATAGCCACAAAGAAGCCGTGTGTGCGGGTCTTGTCGGTGCTGGCACGCAGACACTGGGTGAGTGGAGGGAGGCCTCTTTCAGGCCACTGAGTCAGCAGTGGAACCAACCTAGACAAGGAAACACAAAGCATTTAGTGAATCGCTTCATGAAGACTGAACAATCCAACAGTAATTACTGGCACATTCAGGGGATAAAAGCACAAATGATAAAAAGAAAGACAGTATGTGGTCAACGAAGTACTCAAATAGTTGCAGGTATAAAGACATTGATGGGTTGGTCACATTAGGAGGTTTACCTGAAGCAGGGGTTCTGCTGCAGACAAGCTGTTATGACCTCCTCGTTCTCCTGGCTGTGGATGGAACAAGTGGAATACACTAGGCGCTTCAGGCGAGGGAACTTGAGTGCGTGGTTAAGGCACCGCAGCTGGAAGGAGGCCAAGGAGGTAAGACGTGCTTGATTCTTCTCCTCGTCAGAAGTGGAGTCATCATCCCGGAGACACACCATACCTAAAGCCCCCAACAGATTAAAGATTTCTTGTAAGAGCCACTAGAAAAGAAAAAAATATATATAAATATGAAATAATGTTACCGGTACTCAACATGCTTTAAGGGTCATTCCCTGCCAAGTGGTCCAATGTTAGAAATCTGCTCCACCACACCATCAGATTTTGATGACATTCGGTATACAAGATGGTACTCGGCTGAAATGAACATGTGCACGTTTTGCTCTGTAGGTGTTATAGTTCCTGATATACAGTGCCCACATTCTCCCCAAACAATGGACTGGCATTTTTCAGGAGGCCTTTCCTCAGTGGCTATGAAAAAGACAATACCCATCTAACTTTTTGAAAGGATTTCAAAAATGAAATTGGTGTTGGTTTAGCAAATTTCATCGAAATCTGAGATGGTGAGGTGGGCAGCATTGGACCACTTAGCATGCAATGACCCATAAGACTTTGTGATCCTGGGTTAAAACTGGTCAGGGTTCGGCTTCAATATGTTTTTGCAAATTAAGCATCAATGCATAAACAGATACTAAGAACAGTAACACAGCAGCTTTTTGGCTGCGAAGACGTCGCATGGACAGCTTTAAACTAAAAATGTTGCGTTTGCTTAATGAAAGACTTTAATATCATGCACACATTTGACATAATTTAGTGCAGATTTCCAGAGGATTTAGATACATGTTTATTTATTAACCGGCACACAACCAAACGCTTTTTAGAAGGGAATGCACTTGCATTCCACTTTTATTTTTGTTGCTAGGAATCAGGATTAACGTGAATGGTGGAAACAACTTAATCCTTGTCTTAACACACGAGTTAAAAGTCAAACTTGGATGTCAAGGACTCATATCTATAAGTAAAACAGACACCTGGATACATCTATGTTGTTCATAAACATGTGCAGGAACTGGCTACAGTACCTGAGCCGCTGCATGATGGATCCAACAAGACATATTCTACATCTTTGAACTGTGAGCTGTCATGGTCCACTTTCAGGAAGTCCTGATTTGCCAGCTGCTGACAGGTAACCCCAGCTCGGAGCAGGAGAGTTGACATGGTGGCGAGACGCTTTGCATCCAAATCAAAAGCAAACAGCCTGCCCTTGTTCTTCATGAGGGCTGCGAGGTGGCTGGTTTTGTTTCCAGGGGCAGCACAGGCATCTATGAGATGGCTTCCAGGTGGAGGGTTCAGCAGGTAGGCGGGAAGGCAGCTGGCTTTGTCTTGTAGAATGATGTGGCCAGCCTTGTACAGAAAGTGTTCGTGGAAGTCCGTTTTGGGTGGAAAGACCAGCACCTCTGGCAGATGTAGGTCCCTCACAAAGTATTTCGCCTTCAGGGTCAAGTCATCCAACTTGGAAGCCTTTCCCAGGTAAGAGAAGCCATCCCTCTTCAGGTAGTCCACAGTGTCCTCCACAGTGGTTTTCAGCGTGTTTACGCGCACATACCTGGGCAGCTGCGCGCCGGAGAGCCGCTTAGCACCAGCCGGGAGCAGGTCTACATTCTTACTGACCCCCTGCTTCACCTTCTTTCTAGCCAGCGCAGACTGCAGTCTTGATCGATGTTTCATCATCATGGTCTTCCATGAGCCGCCGCATTTCAGCCCCTGGCCCATGAGCAAGTCGTAAACCAACACTTTAGCCAAATGAATACTCAGCTTTGTCTGTTTCAGTAATTTGGTGGACTCGATGATCTCCTGCAGGATGGAGGAAAACTTCTGGGTCTCAAAAACGAGAGCGAACAACTGTTTGATGTTTCTAAATTGACTGTCGTAAACCAGCGTTTTTAAAGCGCCCTGTTTATTTTCTGCTTTCTCCAGGATCTCAGCGGCTTTCATGTACAGAGCCATGACTGGGAGCTGGCTCCCGAACAGGACTACCTGCTGGTCTCTTCTATCCACGGACCTGAAGAAGACTTCTATTTACTGAGCAGGGACAAAATAAATACGTTTCCAACCTGCACACCCCTGCACATGGCACACGGGTCGTGACTCCGGAAGTACAAACTGACGTGACGTGCAGTGTTTTCGTCTGACGTTGGACGTAATGCTGCATTCACGCGCTGCTCGGGTGGTCCAGTTTCCGAGTTGAAGTTGTGGATGTTTCGACTTTTGTTGCTTTCACGTGATTTCAGTTCGTAAAGTCGAAATTTTGACAAAAAAACATGGCGCTACAAAAAGACCAAAGAAATCTAACTGTTAAAAGTTCAATCTGAGCAAAAAGTTAACGTGTAATACGTGAATTAATAAAAAAAATTGCATGAATTGCATTGCAAAATTAACATAAAACATTTATCCCCTCTCCCATTTGATGGCGATTAATTATTTTCTGAGATTCCAAGTTCTTGTTCCGACTTGAGCAGGAGTTCATCTGCATTTTGCAACTCGGAAAGTCGGTTTTCCGATGCGTCGGACACTACTTGAATGCACCATAAAAACCTTTCATAACTGCATCGAACACCGGAAATACTTAAAGGTGCAATACTTAACATAAATAAATTACTGTGATCATTTTGGTTTCCCTGAGCCTTTAATTCTGAACTAGTTTTTTCCTTGTCATTTTTTGTTTGCTAGGAATAAGCTCTAGATGTTCAGCTGTTACAGTTTATCATTTTAACTCAGCTAAGCTAAGAGAAAACAGCAGCTGACTCAAACATAACTGATACAAGTAAGCAGATAATAAAGCTGGTGAGAAATATAGATTTGTTTATTAAAGTTAATTTTCTGAATAAGTCACATGGGGAGACACAAGAAAATGCAGTTGATGCAGTGAACATTATCAAAATATAAACAAACACCGCAGTAAAAAAAAATCCCCCAAGCTGTCATACGTTTTTCACTGAAGCATGGCAAAAATATTCACAATAACCTGAAAGTGTGTAGGGTCTGATTCAGTATACTGTAAATAAACCATTAATTTGTCCTCCTGCAGCTTGAAAGAAATATCAAAGAAGTAAAAAACAATGTTCACAAAAATGTACAGAGCATTTTCTGGCTCTCAAGTTGACAAATCAGTTAAACATTTTGCTTCAATGTTTGGTGACTCCATCGCGCTTTTTACCAGTCTTTGTCTTCAAAGAACTTTTGTACAGAAGTAGTCTCTCTGTGGTGTGAGGGGGCAGGTGGTTTCTCTTGGCTCTTACGATACATGCTGCCATGGGACAGAGCCTGTCAAAGCCCCCTGAGGTGGCTGGTACTGCCAACAGTTTCATGGCAAGGTGCTGAAGTTGAGGGAACCGAGTAGCAGATTTCCAGAACAACAAACTGTAGTTACTTTCCCACAGCGGTTCTGCTAGGTACACATCAAGTTCTGTCATCTTCATAGCCTTAGCCGGTGGCTGGAGGAAGTTAAAGATTGACTTGCGCTTCAGATCTTTTCCGCCGACTCGGTCGCAGTTGTTATTGTTCGGGCTGACACCAGAGGCCTCCATCGGTGTACTGGCTTGGCTCTCTTCTTTACCATCTTGCTCTTTTTCGCCCACCTTGCTTGTCTTGTCTACATCTTCAGAGGAAGAAGCTGGGGCCACCATACTTTCTAGCATAGCTTCCATGATGATGCGAGCTTGATTCTTTGATGGAGGAGTCAGGAAACCTGTTTGGTCCTCGACATTGGCATCAGAAAACGGCTGGAAAAAAGTTCAAGCCATAAGTACAGGTTATGAGTGAGGATAGGAATGATTTTTATTTATTTGTAATACAACAGTAGCTTTGAAAAATGATATAAATTAATAATAACTAACGGAGTATGCCATTTTAATGCAATCAATCGTTGAGTTTTAGTATACCAGCTCACTGTCAAAATGAAAAAATAAATGAATAAATAAGTTTGTGCCCTCTGTCAGTACCTGCAGTTTGATCCTAGGGTCCAGAACAACAGCCACTATTACGTCCTTCTGATGAATCATTGCCTGGAAGTGTGTGTGGAGGCCTGTGCGCAGAGCTTTGCTGAAGTGAGTGTAGCTGGTCACAAGGTTCTGCAAAGTCTTATCAAGGCCAATGAGGGAAGGTATAATAAAAGAGATGGTCACTCCGCTTCCTTGGAGGACCTGGAATTAAAGAGGAAAAAAAAGGAAATTATTTCTGATTATCTATACATCCGCATCACTTCCTCTTGTGTGATTGTTCTACAAGCAAAGTAGCTTATAGCAGTACGGAGTAATTAAAAAAACACCAGATCTGGGTTCAACCAGATATGAGCAAGATCAAACGTAAACACCATTTTCATTTAAGAATTTTACTGAACTCAAGATATTTTTAATACATGCCTTAATCCCTTGATGCATAAAGTTCTCATTTACCTGCAAAGCCTCCTCAAAGGGCTCAAGAAGACCGAGGATGTCAATAACTTGCTCTCGCTTAACAATAACCAGAGGTGGGACACTGGCAGTGTCATTAGCTTCAATGCGAGCCTGGGCTAGGAGAATCATGATGGCGTTCCAAGTCGACTCCTGCACCATACGTTGTAAAGATACCATCATAGAGTTCCAGCGGCAGTTGCTGGAGGAAGGAAACAGAGAGATGTTGCATTCCTTCAGCAAAACCTAAGTGAGAAAATATGGAGAGAAAAAAAGCTGTCTTATAACCAGGGCTGTCAAAAATAAAATCAGCAATTACAGTTAATTGATTATTAAAAAAAAATATCTCAGCCTTTAATTTAACTAATAAAGAGTGAACCGTCTCCCCTACTACACCAATAGGAGAGACTATGAACATGCTCTGTAGAGCATCACGCAGACAGAGACATCCTCTGCTATGTTTCTACAGTAAAGGCATTGATTGGAGTGTGCTGTTTATCAAATTGAAAAAGTGAGAAATAAGGTAATGCACACTTAGTCTTGATGCAATGCTTCTCAGTATAAGTGACTAAATGCAAAATTGATTTCTGTTTATTTTATTACTTACATACATATATATATATCATCATTATTTGGAAGTAAGGACAAATCTGATGTATATCAGCTGATATCTTGTTTTCAATCTGTATATATAAATGTACATATTCATTGTGTTCATCGTTCATGATGCGTAATGAAGACAAGACGGTCCCTCTTCACTACATGTATCACTGCTTTCCACTAAGGAGAGTTATCATGTTAGTTTTAATCTATATAGCGCCCTCTGCTGGTGACAGGCAGAAAGAAAACTAACACAATGAAACTCACATCAAACGCTTTGTCACTGAGACAGTCCAGTAAAATCAAATGAGCCAATACTGATTATCAATGGATAAGGAAATACCAGCCAATTTTATCAGCCAGTCTTAATCATTCGGGCTCCAGTTGATTTATGATTCTACATGACTATACAGCTCACAGACAAATCTTTACATAACCGAAGGAGATAAGTTACCTAAAGGAAAATAGCTGATGTCCCTTTTTCTTATTTTTCTCTCCTAGAGCCTTGAGATCTTTTCATAACACATTTCATCAACTCTACATTGGCACGCAACACTGAATTTGAAAAGACTAATTGTCAGCTCCCATAAAGCTCCTACATCATCATTTATTTCAAATCTATCATATCCAAACAGAAACAAAGACTGGCTTGTCCCTTTGTTGAAACATAAATGAGTATAAAACACATCTTTCAAATCAGAAGTTCTTTTTCTCTTACCTCACTCCAGTAGACACTGCTCCTAAAGAAAGCGACCACGTTGTGGACCTGAGAGAGAAGGTTCTCAACAACCCGAGACGTCTTCAGTGCCTCCTTAATCACTAGCTGCAATGTATTTGCTACGCAGGTTGTCCTGGTCCCGATCTGCAGCTCTGAAAAAGGCTCCTTGGCGTCAGACAGCTGCTCTGACAAAAAGGCCACCATCTCATCGCCATCTGGTTCTCCTCTATTTGATGAGCACATGATCTTGTGGTCACAGAATATGTTGTTTCCAGTAATGGCTTCTTTAGCCTTGTTAGCGAGCACGTAGCCGATGCTACGAGGAAAGATGCCAAAGCTCAACAGGACACCTTCGAGCTCTCTGGCCACAGCAGCACTAAGGTTCTTATGGTTGATGTGACGGAATGCCACGATGGGACGGCGTATCTGCCAAGAATCACTGACGAAGTGTAGCTGTACAACAATGATGGGCTCCGCCACTGGATGGGATTGATCTCCTGCCCAGAGGTCAAAGGTGACATGAATCACGCCATCGCGACCTTGGCTTTTGACAAGGCAGGCTTGAAGGTCACGGATGAGTTGCGGCTTGATCGTTCTCTCCACATCGTTGTACAGCTGTAGGCCCAAAGCACGCTGGGATAGCTTGTTCGCTTCAGGTCGAATGGTGCTCATGAACGACCTGAAGCCTGCGCCCTCAACAAAACTGTAGAGAATGGAGATACGTTGACACTGTACATTTTTAAAATAAAATGTGTTGGTGTGTGTGTGTCCCCTCTGCTGGAGTATTTGAGCATAAACATTTTTACAACAATGAAACAGCAACTAGAACCACAAGATACCTGAGCGGCAGCATGTCTTCAGCTATCATCCTCAGTGATGCATCCACAATCGTTTTGTTGTCGACTGGTACAGCAGCTAGAGAGGTTCTTAAGCTGAAGATGGGACTGGTACTCAAACTGGAATCAACATCCATCTTCTGATTGGTTTTATTTTGCTTCGTCTGCTTGGTCTCCTTCTCTGGCTTTCCATGCTTCTGTGCAAAGAGGAGGAAGTGTGACATCGAGTTTAAGAATCTCTTGGAAGGAAAGAGAAATTTCACAATTCATACACATTTTCTGTGACGTACATCAGAAAGTAAGTACAACACAAAGGACAAAACTGAGACCAGAGTTACCATAGTGATATGATACGTGGTTGTTATTTAACTGTAAACTGTCAGCAATAAATGAATGTTGTTGAGGCATTTCAGAAAATGATTTGCAGAAAGCTTACCACACGAGTTAATGGTTCAGTGTCTAATACAACGTCACACTTGAAGTCCACCTGTAACACAACATACAATGAATGCACAATACTTTCTTTGCTGCCATAAACAGTCATGTTTATATACTTTACAGTGTAACCTTTGAATACTAGATCTGCAATAACCTATACTGTTAATGTTTCAGGTTGCAGTGATAGTGTCAGCCTTTTATTATTATAATGGCACCAGTGTTTAAGACACAGACAACCTTTAAGTGAAAAGTACATTTTTAAAATACGTCTTACACACCGGATTTTACAGTAAGTAAGTCGGTGAGAACTTTACCTCTCCTTCAACAAACTGTTGGATTTCAAGAGAAATACTGTCAGCTTCATCTTTGATCAGGCCCAACTCTACTTTACGCCTAAAGGAGGAGTTCCAGTGATTTTTGACATTATTGTCTGTCCTGCCAGAGGAACATAAAAAGCCAGGTTTAGTCTCTGAATGTTCCCTCTTTAAAAAGGGACTGAAACATTGTTATGTCTGCCCCTTAGTTTAAAAACATGTTTAAAATGTGTCAACTTTCATTGTTTACATTTAAAAAAAAACATTTACCTCCCAGGGAGCAGTTTAGCGATCTCAGACCACCGGTTACCCAGAAGGGAATGGGCTTTGTAGAGAATGAGGTCTTCTTCATTGGTCCAGGAGCTCTTCTTCACCATCGGGTCGAGGTGGTTGTGCCATCGCTCACGACACTGTTTCCCAAACCGCCCCTTAAGGTGCATGGCAATCAAGGCCCACTGCTTGGGTCCGTACTTTCCCACCAGCTCTATAATCTGTCAAGCCAAATTAAATCCAGAGAAGAAAAGAGAGAAGCTAATATGAACCCTTATACTTGTTAAACCGAAGTCCAAATCTGACCAGACGTGCTGCATTGTTTTCTTACCTTTTCATCTTCTTCGTTGGACCAGGCGCCCTTTACAATATCAGGATCCAGGTGCTTTTGCCATCGACGCATACACTGTGATTCTGTCCGCCCCTGTTTGAGGAAACAGAAAAGCTCTTCAACTGCTTCTGTAAACTGAACGAGTTTTGTTATACACAGTAAAAATGATTCTAGACAGAGAAATGTATGGCTTTTACAACATTCCTGTTTCTGTCTCAAAACAGAACAGTCATAATGCTGCAAGGTTTTCTACTGCTTCATTCACCAAACAAGGTTCCATTTTTAATGAGTTTATTTACTGTCACTCAATTGAAATGTGGGCCCTAGGGTACAGCTAATGGGGATCCTAAAAAAATTAACATTACTTCATCTGAGAACTTACTGGTAAAAAACTGGCAATGGCTTTCCAATCGTTTCCCCCAAAGCTCTTGATCAGGATTTTAAGGTTTTCATCCTGTATAAAAGAAGAAATCAGTTTACGCATTAATTTTAACATCAGCCAAGTCAGTAGTTCTCAGCCTTTTGATTCACAGCCCCTAAGTACAGTATCCTTGTGGTTCTTCATGACCCCCTTCATGTTATAAAATCTCCATGGAGCGGAGGCTGGGAGGCTAAAACAATTAAATAGGGGGAATACAGTGGAGGATGACATGCAGCAAAAGGCCGGGGTCCGAGCATGATTCACACAAGGACCATAAGCTCTGCACATAGGGAGCATGACATAACAGCTAGGCTATAAGCACTCCCTCCGTTTTTTGATTTAACAAGAATATTTTTCACAAAGTCTGATCCAAGAAATCTGAAAAAGACATTTTAGCATCCCTGAATAAAGATTGTACAGAAATATACTATAGTCATATTTCATACATGTTTACATCATATTAAGTAAATCACATCCGGTTACAGAAGATATTTCTGCATATTTGTGTCCTCTACTTTCTGTCTTTCAGTTGTTTATGTCACTGAAAGTACATCAAGTATGATAAAATATGTTATTCAAGAGTGATTTATCTGTTTATTTTATTTACATGTTAGTAGAGTACATGCCTCTTTGCCTTTCTTTTCCTGTATAGAATCAACAACCAGTCAAAAGGGACAATTTTGAGCAACAATTTGAAGCTAGGTTTTACGGGCTCTCCTAACTAGATAACTATATTTAAAATTTACTCAGCAAAACATCCACATACAACACTTTGAAGTCACAGACACGTTTTCAGTGTTCACATCAGGATGTTGTTTAAATACATGATCAGTTACTGTAAAGTTACTGTACATTTTCTTTCTCACCTCTTCATGAGTCCATTTCACGTTAAACTTGCCGTCCTCTTTCTTCTCTGCGGAGTCAGAGTCAGTGTCAATGCACAAACTACTGCGGTCTCCTTCTTCTTCTTCTATGCTGCAGCCACAAAGAAAGAAAACCACTCAAGGCATTTAAACAGGTTTGTGAGTTCACTGTCCAACTCTGGCACACACACACACACACTTCACTCCAGGTTGTCAAAGGGTATATGAAGGTATATGAAGCAGAAATGTGACTGTTACACTGACAATGTGATAGAAATACTCAAGTAAAATACAGAAAACAAAAACAACAAACATCACGCTTTCCACACTTACCCACGTGACATCCCTCTTTTCTCTTCTCGAGATGCAGATGTGCTATCTGGCTCCCGTCTACTGCTCAACTACTGAAAGTACCTTTATTTAAAGTCATACATGTAGGCATGAATGACATGAACTGTATAAAACATGTGTAAACACACAACAACCGATTTGAAACTCCTGGTCTTATTTCAGCTGAAATTTACCCGGGACTGTGAACTTCGTTTTCTTCTTCTTGGATTTTATTGGCAGCATGCATTAAGTAGTTGCATTACTGCCATCTGGTGGATTTAACTGCTCTTACTGGATCAGACTCCAGAACACTTTTTAGGTCTCTCCTTATTTTATACAGTTAATTGTTACATGTGCAATTGTTTCCGTTTGAAAGCAATCCTCCACTGTTTCTCCCCCTGTATTTTTTACTGCATCGGTTTTTCTGTAAATTGAATATAAATGTCTTGCCTTTGTTTGATGCCATTCCTGTTTAAATTTTAGCCGATGGGGTTTCTGTGTTCTATTTTTTTCTAAGCATGCCTTTAACACTGTTTTGGCCACCAGGTATCCATCTTTGCTTTGCATGTGTCCAATATCTCAGATAAAGCACCTAACAAGGAAGTTCACAACCTAAAACAGCTTTCATTCCTTTCAAAACTTCATCCCGTACTCAGTTATCCTCACAAAGTGACATCGGCCATCCAACTCAAAGTCTTTGTCTTATATTGCATTTATTTTTAAACCAGATTCCCAAGGTGAACTTAGTGAATGAATCATGTTTCTGTGTACAATCATACTTAAATTTCATCCTTCTATATTCAAATTGATCTCCTTCCAGTCTGAACCATTTCAAACCTTGCAAGAACTTTTTTTTAATGAGATTGAGGTCTGTTGAAGAACCCACCTGGGTTCTACAACAGACCTCAGGATGGGACGTTATTAGACCTATACATAGATGGTTTTGGAGCTTAAATTCCTGAGTCCTGGGCATGCTGGACGTCCCTCAACTGGGAAAACATTGCTGCCATTTTGTTGTGTGTTATTTTACAATATTTAAAGATTTTCAAAAAAAAAAAGAACATAACAGGGATAAGCAGTGATCAATAATAGCATGAGAAGCTTTCTCATAGTCACAATATGGTTTGGTGCAAACATGAAATCATTTATACATTTTTGCCCATGTCCTCTTAAAGGCTCTTCACGTTTGGGCAGGAGGATGAAATGATGTTATAGGTTGTTATAAGTTGTTCCACTATAACAACCCGTAACCAGCTCACTTAACACTTTCCCTGACATAACGTCTGCCTTAATATTTGCAGGGATGTCTGAGAAGTGTACTTGTGTGATTACATAATGTTGACATTGGTATGGTACCAAAAGGACTTTGAGCGACTGCATTCCTAACCTTTTTGCATTTTGTCTCCCTCAAGTTGCACAATATTTTCCATCAGATATGACCTGAGTCTCTGCCCCTTTTAGTATTTAAAAAAAGAAATCACAATCAAATTAAGACACTATCTATCTATCTATCTATCTATCTATCTATCTATCTATCTATCTATCTATCTTACTGCCCCCTTTCGCACATTTAGACCTACCTCATAATAACACTGTTTTTCAAACATGTATCAGACTATGCCAACTTTAATGTTTACAAAGCCTATTAATACATTTGGGATGAGGATACTAAAACAAAAATAGATTTGCAACAAATGTCTACCAGAGCAGGTCATCATCTACTTGGTGGATTTGCGATTTCCTCCCCAGCTCCTGCAGTCCACTTGTCATAGTGTCATTGACCAAGACATTGGACCCCAAGTTGTCCCCAAAGGTGTGTAAATATGCTAGAGTTAGTTTCCAATGGGCGGCTTGGCACTTAGAATAGCAGCGTCTGTCATCAGTCCATGTGTGAGTAAACTGATGAATGTTGACACAAAGCACTGAAGTGCTGCCTTATAACCTTTAGAGGGTAATCTGCAGCTCTAAAAAGAGATTATGGATTTACAGACTACACGTCTCTACTGTTAGAGATTTTTTTTGTGTTTAAGTAGAGACAGATCCAGACAAAAAGACAGATACAAACAAAGAAACAGGCTCAGTGACAACACTCGAAAAATCAGGGAAAGCAGAAAAAGTGTTTACTGTTAGAGGAACAGAGTCTGAAACACAAATCACGTTTTTTCTCGTTTTTTCTTACATTGAAAATAGAATTTAAATAAGAAGACAGAGCATAACAGCCAAACACACACGCACAAACATACATACACACACACACACACACACACACACACACACACAAGGGGTGAAAGTGACGTGTAAAATAAAAGCAGTCTGATTGGTCAGAACAAGAAAGTGGACAAGTCCAAGTCCATCCGTCACCAGTTAAAAGGCATCAAGTTATTTCTTTTTTTATATATATATATTTATATATAACAAAGCCCATTGTTTCTGTTATGCACAAATGGCTAATACGTGTACATTTTTGGCAGCTGTTTGATATATTAACTACACACATGCTTGGAGTTTGTATTCCACTACTGCCTGATCAGGAATCCTAAATTTTCTCCACTTTGTTCTTTTAAAAAAGGGGGACCAGAGCAGTTCCATTATTTTTCAATTTTTGATAAATACAACAAAAAATGACAGCCATTTCCCTGTAAGTGTATTTGGTTTTACTGAAAAGTACTTGATACAATATTCTTTAAATGTTCAGCTTCACACAAAACCAAAACAAGTTTTTAAGAATCTTAACAAAAACAAGTGATGTGAAGACTCTGGAAGAGAAGAGGTTTTTTTTTTTCTTCAAACAAATCTTTCTGTAAATACATGAGAAAATAAAAATAGAAAACAAGTCAACTGTCACTTCTAGTTCCACATAGGTACAATCACAAAATTAATTTCCTAGTCATTAAGGCACCTTATGGTTTACATGAATAATCACAATCCAATATTATATAATCCTTCGGCACAGCTGATTTGATATTTACATATGTTACATACAGCATTACATTCTAAAAATATGAAACATTTCTATGATAAAAAAAATTAGACCTCTGTTATGAAGCTTAGTATCACTTTCTAGACTCTTGCTGCAACTTATATATATATTATATATATTTTTCTTCATAATTTTTCCTTTGGCCTTTTTCACTGTCTTAAGTTTTTCTTGGAAGAACGCGCAACAATTTACACATAAATACATTAGAAATCAAGTTTATTCTCTGTAAATGTCATGACTGTCAACGATGAGTGAGAAGCCTGAGTCCCATCAGCTGTTGTTGTAGCCTAAAAAAAATTATAATAATAAAAAAAAGCCTATGCTAACATTAGCCTGCTAACACAACAATAATGGTCACAGGCAACGGCAGCTCAAGAAAAGGAGAACATTGACCAAAGCTTGACTTAATGCTTAATTATGGTGTGTTCTAATTCCTAACTGCTTCGTGTGAACGCAAGTGGAGAGGGGTTGGAGGTGAGCGGGGGTTTCAGAAAAGCCAAGATGTCCCCAAACAGCAGAGTGTTTTGGTTTCATGCTGGTGCTCAAGGGTGACATCAACTGGATCAAAAAGTCGCACATTCTTAAAGAAGAAATGCAGTGGATGTGATTTTATCATCTTGGACCTCATTAAAAGACACTACAGACTGACAGTAAGTTCACTCTGCATCACAAAATCAGAACCATAGTTTTTAAATGCAGAAATATCTGTATTTAAGTCAGCATTGTAGGTTGTAAGTTTCCTGTGAAATCTGTAGACACGTGAAAAAAGCTGAAACGGCCAGTCATTTCACTGCACCTTACATCCATCTCAATGTGAAACCTGTGTTAAGAAATGTGTTTTGATAACTGCTGTCACAACATCACACCTGGGCATTATTAAAGAAGTTTAGAGTTGTGTCTTTTAGAATAGTTTGTTGGCTATGTCTGAGACAAAAACTACAAAATACTAAAATCCCCTGTGTCATGTATATACTAATGAATATCATGACATTGATCCAAAGCACAGGTTCCATCTGCCACTTCTATTTAAATTAGATTAATGAGATGGATGACACACATTTTAAACTCTATTTCCTGCAAACATAAAGCCTGTGAAAGATTTTATGCAATGTCCTACAAACAACAATGTGGTTAAAACTGAAGCTTACTCTGGATCTATATTCGGATACTGGGTTTCTCCAATTTATACCTTTTCAGGATAATCTTCCAAGCTGCATCCAGTTGATTCTCACTGACACTGCTCTGCCCTATAATAGCTTTTACAAACTGGTAAAAGTGTTTCATTCACTCTCCTTGAACAGACCTGGGACTTCTGTTAAAAAAGAGTTTTGTATATTTTAATCATAGAAAGAGACAGAAAGTCAGTACACAAATGTCCTTTAGGTTTCCTTTATCTGGGTAAGAACAGCAAAACAACAACGGCTCCTTTTTTTTGTTGGTTTTATATCTTAATCTCCATCCAAACTCCATTCCTGCACCCTTTCTGTTTCACACCATCCAAAATAACTATTTGGATATCCATGCTGTTTTGATGCCACGTAGAATCTCTGCTATGTACACAAAGAGCTCTAATTTTTAAGACGTCTTTGGTCAAAGAGTTTTAATAAATCAATCGCCCTGTTCAAATGTTTGAACAGTTAACAATGACCTCACAGAAAGCTGTCTTCAGTGTTGACATATGAGAAGCCATTGAAGGCGTTGTTGGCGCTGGTTCCAGCATTGAACTCCGGCGTCCGACTCACCGAGTTAGGAACCATTTCTCTGGTGAACTCTGGATCAATATGCTGAGTGTCAGCTGGGCCTCTCTGGAAGATGGAAATTAACAGTTGATTGTGAAAAAGAGTCCTTCTATATGAAATAATGGATGAGGTTTATTGTAAGTTGTCTATAGATTAAAAGCACATAAAAGAAGAAATCACAATACACTATCACTGTTCGCTACACTTTAGTTTTAAACACCAGAATAAATGCAATGGTCTCATGCAGAATGCGCCGTTAATGAGCTAAAGGTAATGTTGAAAGTTTAGAGGAAGCCTGAAACAACTCACCACATTCGGGTTGTAGGGAGGAGTGGTTCTCTTGTGATAAAGGTCATCCCAGTTAATCGGTGAGAAAAACAGATGGTTCTTTATTTCCAGCTATAAATAAAAAAACCCAAATCCATATTTACATTGCTGACATTTTCCAGTCATCTTGTTAAACCTAGGAGACAGTATGAGGACATAACCTAGGCCATATAATAGAGGGCTGTACAATTAAGATGTTGTTTTTAACATGAGAGTCAGGATATGACGGTGTCATATGTAGGAAAAAGGCACATTGTTTACTTTCTCTTAACAATAATTTATTTGAGGAGTTTCCGTCTCGATTAAGAATCACCTTTATGACTGAGACTGCACTGGTGAAAGTTAAAAATGGCTGACTGATTTGCTTACCCCTGGTCATGCTGCTTTAAGCTTGGTGCTTAGGGACCTGACACAATCCTGTATGCATTTTACTACCTTTATAGAATGTTCAAGTCCCATGTTTGGGACTCGATGCCTTCCTGGGAGTATTTGATCCCTCTAAGTTTAAGTCAATCTTTGGGACCTCCTGCTGCTGTGTGAACCCGGCTTAACTCCAACTGCTACAATTCTTTAAACTGTAATAATATTTGTCTTTATCATCATTATCATCGTTTCTATTGCTATTATGATAAATGGACTTGAGCGTGCCTTCCGGACACATCAGTGTGACTGCAGGTGCTGTAAGCATTGGCTTTGCGTAGAGCTACAATAAATTGAGTAGTCTTTTAAAAGAAACCTGCTTGTTCTATAACGAGTCTATTCCTTTTATGTAAAAAGCCTCTTTGTTAATCTGAAGCAAAAATCCTCTTTTTTTAAGCACACTCACAAAGTCGGCGATGGCTCCGATACGTCTGTGCTGGTCCTTCTGTAGAAGACCCACCAGCAGAGAGCACACAGCGTCAGACTTCCCAGGGGGCAGGAACAGGGGCTTGTGCAGGATCCCATCGTACATTTCAGTGACATCACGGCTGTAATAAGGAGGCTAATCCAGAGGGATCCATAAAGACATCATTAGTTTAATTATACATTTAAACAATTACAAAAAATAAGCACAATGTTTATTTATTTTTTTAATCCTGGTCTAAGTCTGTATCCATAATCTTGCTCACCTTGTTATTTTTTAAATTGCAATAACGATTAGTTATAGTCAAAACAGACACTGCTATTAAGTTACACAGTGCAGTACTCATCAGCAAGATCACAGAACCCATGTATTACCATATATTTTATAAAACATAGAAGTAGTCTCACATCTGACATCACCTCTTGGTTCATGAAGTGGTCTTTTGAAGCCCAACGATGGTGGGAGCCGTATGAAAACGCTGTCTCAAACTAATATTGGGTCCACCTTGTGATAGGCAAGGAGCTGGTGCTGAGGCGGGCCTAAAGCCTCCACACAAACTGTGACAACAGCGTACATGTGTTCCTCTTTAACTGTGTGCTGATAAAAATATAAGCTATTCAGAGCATATGGGGCCAAAAGTGGTCACTGAAGGAACTGCATGTTTTTGCCCTCCTACAGTACATTGGCTTAATTGTTCAACTCCATAGATTGCCGCTTGTGTATGACACAGAGCTCCATGAATATAAGCTATAAGATTGAAGTTCATTGCATGGAGATGTGGTAGGAAGGTAAATAACTTTATTTTCATGATATGACAAAATTGTTATATCTTCTTTGAAATTTGTGAAACATCTTTTTTTTAACAATAAACTTTTCATGTTAATCTTTTTTTTTTACTGAGGTCGCAGCAGTTCAAATCCATACAAATAAACGTACCAGGCTATAGATCATCTCATAAAGCACTGCTCCCAGACACCACCAGTCCACTGTCATGTCATATGGTTCCTTCCGTAGAACCTCTGGTGCCAAGTACTTCAGACAGCAAAAATGACAAAGTGAAACATAGAGGACAAAGAAGGTGAAAATACACTCTGTACCATGTGACTTTCATGTTTTATGCACTTTTTTTTACTCACTTCTGGAGTTCCACAGAAAGTAGACGTGGTTTCCTTCGCCTCTATACCTTCTTTACACAGCCCAAAATCTGTCAGCACAACATGTCCCTGCACACACACAGCACAGTCTTTGCTCACTTACACAACAGAAAAAACAATAATTACAATAATGACTATAGAATTTGTGATGGACGTGAGAATTAAAGAAACAAATGTGTCAAATAAATCTCACTCACCTGGGAGTCTAAGAGAATATTCTCTGGCTTCAGATCTCTGCAATAAACAAGAACAAGCAGATTATCAGGCAGAAAGTGAATGTGTGAATTTATTATTCCATGGATCACAGTAGGCCATAAGGCTCTACAGCTTTTATGTGATAAATTGTGACTGACCTGTAGATTATGTTTAGAGAGTGAAGATAACCTATAGCGCTTGCTACCTCGGCTGCATAGAACCTCGCTCTAGGTTCTGAGAAACACCTCTCTCTTTGAAGGTGAAAGAACAACTATGGAAGAGAGAGAGAGAGAGTCACACGGGGGAGCTTGCAAACAGGTTATGGAAATGATGTAGTGAGAAGGAAATAAAACAAAAAAGAGGCGAGGAGTAATGAAAGAGTTTTCAGCAAAGGTTACACACACGTCAGTACTGAGTATAGCTGCACATTAGCAGACATGTAAGACAAGAGGTGTTCTGACTGCACATGGACGAGATGGTCCTTGTTTTATTTGATTCGTGTAAATAAATGATTACACTGGCCATTTATTTGGCACACTTTGGATAATTGTGCTTTTATACATATGAGACAGATTTGTAAGCAAAAAAGGATCTTTTTGAAGAAAGCAGACTCACACTTAATAATGTATATGTAATTTTGTTCCCTGCAGATGAATGTTACTAATTTAGTTAGAGGCAAACCGAGCAGAATGCATCATGACCCAGTGGAGTAGATGTAAAAGAAAACTTGATTATGACACACACACACACACACACACACACACACACACACACACACACACACACACACTCATTATACTTCTACAAGGTCTTAATCCTTTTGACAGTGGGTTTTATTACTCGATACTATCTGAAAATTAATACGGTTGTGACTTAATGGTGATGAGGGAAGCACATTATGTCCTTGCTCCACTCTGCTAAAGCCCTTTATCTATTTATATAATCTGCAGCTTATTTCAGAGAAGAGGGCCATGAAACGAGCTCTTAAATTTTATAAATGACATATTCTGTGTTCATTTATCTTTCTGTCTAGTTGTGAACCATACCTCTCCTCCATTGACATAGTCAAGGACAAAATAGAGCTTCTCTGGGGTCTGGAAGGAGTAGTGAAGGCAAACCAGAAATGGATGTTTCAGACTCTTCAGCAGCACATTTCTCTCCGCCATTATGTTCTTTTGCTAAAAAAAAAAAAAAAAAAAGGGAAACACTGAAAATGTGTTGAACAAGGAAAATATCTTGTAGCATGCTAATCTATGCAGAAATAAACACACACACTTTTATATTTTTTGTTTTGACATAAATTAGACATTCTGTTACATCTAATTGGTAATTATGGCACCTAAAATGACATTACTTGAAAAGCTCTCATTCAATTGTCACTTTGTGACTCAAAGTTGTGGCCAGGGCTCCCATAGTCCTCTGATTGGTGACCCCAGGGGCCGCACCAAAACCCTAAACTATGATTGGCTATTTGCCTTGTCAGAGGCGGTGTGTGTAAATCAACTTTTTGGGCTTTGTTACAAGGCTGCTTGGAGCTTTCTTTTCATTTCAATGCAGCATTTTGACTTGAACGTACAACTTCTTTTTCAGTACTAAAAGGGTTGAGCTAGACAGGATCTTGGTTGAAATAATAATTCAACAAGGCAGCTAAAGGGACCCACAATGACCCAGTCAAGGACTTTATATCTAGGACGATAACTAAAACAGATAAATGAAACAGACCACTTATTACACTTCACCAAACACGGCTAATAATGAAGAGTGTGTTTGAGGAGATATTCTCGGTGCATTAGACCGACACACAAGTGGTTCATGTGCTTAGAGTTGTAAAATCTGTCCTTTGTACAGAACAAGCTTTAGATTAGAGGAGATTATGATCATGTTGCTAGGCCAAAACTGTGTTTACTAATAACAGACACTCGCAAACATTTTCTCCTGGCTCATAGTTTCCACTGCTTTAGGCTGGAACATCGGAATAAAGAAGACTTTCTTT
>NC_136703.1:7937491-8020783 GCF_947650265.1 Symphodus melops
GCAGTCCAGCATACTAATCATATGTTAACACCTAAATACAGATAATCCTGGTTATTTACGTGAAATCAATAGTTTTACTCACCTGTGTGCGTAGGATGAGAAGGTCAGTGAGTAGGCAGTGTGCTCGGTTCAACACAATAAAAAGGTTCAAAACTCACACATGCCAGTGCTGCAGGAGACTCGCAGCTAAAGCCGATCTGAGATCAGCTTTAATTTCATGTTAGACTGTTATGAAGGAAGTTCGCCTTCATGAGTGAATCATTAATAAAACCAAAGGGGCGGAGCCTGGTTCCTTCAGTGGTTGATGCGTTTATGTCAAGGGGGAGGAAAGAATGAGGGGGAGTAATCCAGCTTTCAAAAGAATTTAACTTCCGGACTCTATTTACTTTCAAAATAAGACAGAACGTTTCTCATTATTGTCTATGTTAAATTGATCAGAATTGGCTCTTCAACTAGTTTTGATGGTTCTTTAGTAAAAATGAGCAGCCAAAGAACAGAGGAAAGTCTTCTATTCAAACGTACCAAATTATTTTGCTTTTGCACATTGAAATATAGGAACAAGGGGGATTTACTACTGTGATGCTCCACTCCTGCAATACATTGTATTTTAAATGGAACGAAAGGCATACCATGCTGTCTCTGCAGCAAAGGAAAACATTACAACTTTCACAGTCACACCTGCTGTTGCTTCTAATGTTCAACATTAAGTTGAATACTTTTATTTTGCTATCTGCAGGTATGGGTACTAGCAACCCTTTCTTTTCTGATTCCTGCGTTGAACAATAAGGCAAGTAGTGGAAGTAGAAAGGGCGAAAGGTGCTTTTACCACCACACCCGATTGTTGACGACAATATGGACAATAGGGGGATGTGATGCAAGCAAGGTAAGTTTATAGTCAATAATGCAACATACACAACGACCTTCATAAGAACAGGAAATGCAGGGGAAGTGTCAAATCCCTTAAATAAGACACAGGGCAGTGGTTTAAATCAGACTAGACAGTTTTGGACATTTATTAATTGGGATGGATGACATGTTTGACCCCAGATTATCTTGACACATACACACATGCACGCACACAAACACACATATCCCACCAGAGAGACGCACAAAGAAGTTGGATTCCAAAAGCCCTTAAACAGTCAATAAAATTGAAATACCATTGAATTGCAAAATCAAATCCATACAGCTTTTTTTAACCAATTCTGAAATAAAAATGTAAACATGTAAGCTGTCATGTAAACAGCAGAGAACTTCCAAATCCATGTTTAAAGTGCCGTGGATTTGTGCACTCTCCAGTGAACGAAGTGGAGAACATCATTGTGTAAAATCTGTTTGGCTTCACAGTAAAATGCAAATGCAAATTTTTTTTTCATCTATTAAAATATAAAAAGGAAAATAAATAATTGACAAAATGCATATTGATTGAAAAACACGTTTGTTTCTGTTCTCTGACTCAAGTTTCACATATGAGGGTAACATTGTAAATCACATCTCCTGTATCACTTAATTCACATTCACAGAGTAAGAGGAAAAAAGATGTGCAGCTTATCCAAACCTTTTTTTTTAACAGTCTGAACACGCAATATATTTACTGAATGTTTATTCTGTAACCTCGTTGGAATCCGTCCAATAACATAAATGAGCTATTATGTTTGTGTTCATACATACAGTGCTTATTCTTAACTATTTTATTGCACAAAACGTGAAGCTTGTACAAGCCTCACTGACCACCTTAGTCTACTGCATCACACTGCCCTATCTTAGTGTGGCTGCTTTTCTCCCTGCAAACAGTGTGCACCATCTATTCCCTTATAGATAACACTCATATATTCATTAGTAAATTTTGTATATTGGGATTTAACCTCACCGTTAAATTGCCCTGCAATATCAGAAGCTTTTCAACTGTTGGTTTAAAAGTCACATATTATGCACATATTATGACAAAAGTCTATCCTCTCCATCTTTTGCCTGCTTCATTTTTCAGATAGTGTGTGCTTAAACAGGCCGTTGTTAGATTTTCCCTTTGTGACATCACAAAGGGAAGTAACCCCTCCCCCAGGTGGGTGACACTCCCACAGCTAGGTGTTGTGGGAGTGTCACCCAATGTAAATGATAGGGCATGGTGCAAAAAAGCCACACTCCCTTCCAGAGGGGGCGTGGTCATACACAGCTTATTTGCATTTAAAGCCATAAACAGAAACAGCCTGTTCTGAGCAGGGCTGAAATAGAGAGCTTTATAAACATGATTAAATACAGAATCATGATGCATATTCAGCAAGAAACTTCACAGATGTGTTTTGAGGAGCTCTGAGACTCTTTAAACTCGTTGAAAAAGAGAATATTATTTGACCTTTAATCTGAATCTGTGTATGGTATTCCTGAAAATATGTATATATAAACTCTTTTCCAAAACATATCTGAAGTCTCTCTTTACAAGGTGGTGGGTAAAGTTCAAACTGACCTATGCCAAGCCTTGCATAAATAAAAAGGATTTTAGTTCAGGAAAGAGAAACATACATAGTATTTGTTTCACCTATGTAGATGTGAGCTGATCCAAAATGTCATGTCTTTAGAAGGGGACCCAGAAGAAGACACCAAACAGATGTGTTGATCTGTGTGCTTCATTCCTTGTGCTCATATCTCTATTGATACAGAAGCTGTAAGACGAGGGGGGGTTTGTACTTACCTTACTTACTTCAGTTGGGCTTTTAATATGCAGGTATTGGGTAAAAAATGACATATTACCTTCTGCACAGATTGGCAGAGGAGATGTGGTTGGTTATGATCATACTCTGACAGAAGCACAGTCATCAGTCGTCAAAACCACCTCCCCCATCCACCAATCTGGTCTCTATACCAATGTGTGTGTGTGTGTGTGTGTGTGTGTGTGTGTGTAAATGTGTATATAAATATATATAAAAAATGTTCTCCGTATGTTCAATAATCTTTTATGTGTGTATATTTTAATTCCCCTTCTACCAACCTCTGGTATATCCCCCCCCCCTCCCCCCTCCCTCTCTCTGATGGGTAAAGGACATCAAACACATGAAAAAAGGAGACAGGGCCGTTTTCCTGCAACAGCATGAATTTGGCACATAATGACTGGCTGCTCAATGGACACAGTGATGAAGGGTGGGATCACTTAAGACCCTCATCTGTGCTCTTGAACATAAGGATGGCGTTGGAGATCTTTAGGGCGGGGCCTAGTTTGATGCTCATGATCTTCACAATGTCGGCCTGGGTGAGCAACAGGAAGGCTTCCCCATCAATCATCTAGGCAGATGCAGATAAAAGTGGTGATATAATTTGACATTGAGGAGGAGACATGTTAAAAAAAAGTTTCTATTGCATTGGCATTGGTATTCTGAGAGAGTGGACAAAGTACCATAAATACTTAACCCCCCCCAAACAAAAAAATAAAAATACTATAACCATAAAAGTCATAGTTAAAGTAATTGTATATCTGGTGCTCCTTTTGATAAAGTCATAAAACGTTTCTCTTTTCTGTTACATGTTTTCACAGTGTTCTGTGCAGAAAAATTCTGTTGAACTACCATCCAATCATTTAACAATATACTGCTGATCCCTTTCAGGGTCGGGGATTGGAGGGTGGGAGGTTGTTGGTGGTGAGGAGCTGATCTCATTTATCACTGATGTTAAAGTTGTCTGGTGAAATATTGGCTTGAGAGCTGTAAATCTATTCTTTTTTTGTATTTTGATCCACCATCAGAGGTTACTGAATGAATACTATTAGAATAACTGGAACTCTTCCAGATGATGGTCTGCTTTGCTTGTGTAGATCTAAAAGAGGCACGATTATTAAATGGAGTCGATTTAAATCACAATTTTAAAACTCAAAGCTTCAAAGCAATGAGATATGATTAAATATGTACATCAGTTCAGAGGTGGGAATATATGGTTCCAGATATTCATGTCATGGTTTGGGTTTGTTATATTTCACAGTTTTGAGTTCCTTATATTTCTTAGTTTCAGTCTTTAGTGTTTCCAGAGTTTTAAGTTGCAGTCTAGTCTTCGGTGTTTCCTGTGTTTCTTTGTGTCCTTCGCTCTTGTCTGTAATATTGTTTCCTGTGTTACTTGTATGTGATTTTTGGTGTGGTTGGTTTGGTCTTTAGTGTTTCACTGTTGCCTGAAAGTTTATTTCCTGTTATGTTTTAAGTCTAGTCTTTGTTGTTGTCTCTGTTTCCTGTTTTATTTTGTATATCTGGTTTTGGTGGTGTCAGTGTTGGTTTTTACTTTGTACTTGTCTTCTAGTGTTCTTGTCTGGTTTCCTGCCTCTCTGTATTTCCCTCCTGTCTTGATTACCCTGATTGTCCTCACCTGTCTGATTAGTCTCACCTGTGTCTGATTACCCCTGTCTATATAGTCTCTGTGTTTGCTTACCCTCTTGTTGGATCATTGTCGTTTGTCCTGGTATGTGGTTCATCTCCCTGCTCCCTGTGTTTGTCATCGTGGTTTTTGGATTTTGGTTTTTCTTGTGTTTTTTGTCACTTGTGTTTCGAGACGTTTTGGATTTAGTTTTTTGAGTAAGTTTTGTTTTGCCTTTTTGTTTAATAAATATTTCTGCACTTGGGTCCTCCTCCTCCTCTGTTTTCGTACTTCGGAACGTGACAATTCATTATGTAATCATGTAATTGTGTCCAGTAGTACCCAAAAAAGTAGTGCTCCTTTTAAGGGTTGCAAAATATACCTGAGGTTTCGTTAAATGATTCAGTCTGTCATTTTGTAAAATGATTAATAAATTAACAATAAATTAGCTTGAGCTTGAATGTGTTTTTTATTTGGATACCTCAATGTCTGGAAGTTTATTTAAGAAAGTTTAAGAAATGTCTTTTGTTTAACTCAGTAAAAATACTTGTGTATCTCTTTTTGTAGTTTCTTGTACTATGACAATAGAGGTCAAAAGTAAACAAGTTTTATTGGTAAGTACAATTCCTAATGACAAGCTAATGAAAGCAGGATGTCATCAGTGAAAAGGTAAACATTGGCAAACGAGTGGACCCTCTCCAATAAAAGGCAACTAACCCCCTGTTTTTCATTGTCCTCATGATGGGAAAGACCCTATTATTTTTTTCATAGAACTACATTTCTTACCTCTTCTTTGAAGAGACGAGCCTGTTCTTCACAGCCAATCAGATTCTGGACAAACCTGAAGACCTGTTGTACAGCACAAAACACAACAGAGTAAATCCGAAATATAAGAACATTTTAAAAAAGCAGAAGGAAAATTATTTGTGCAAGTGATATAGTTAACTCACCTCTTCAATGCCCCATCCTGCCACCTGGCTGGCATGAATACCCTGTACGCCTGGAAGCAGCTTACAGTGCTGCTCCCAGCAAAGTGAGAGAGTCCTGTCTGAC
Organism: Symphodus melops; assembly: GCF_947650265.1. Classification (NCBI taxonomy): domain Eukaryota; kingdom Metazoa; phylum Chordata; class Actinopteri; order Labriformes; family Labridae; genus Symphodus; species Symphodus melops. The sequence goes on from NC_136703.1 coordinate 7,942,874, forward strand.
TGACCGCTTAAAGCTGACATGAAGAGTGAGGGATACATACCCTCTGAGGACAGATCTGACGACAAAGACAGAGACAAACGGGCCTGGATTAACTATTGTTAATTAAGGATGACTTGGAGAAATATTTCACATCTGTCTGTTGTGTAAAAGGGTCATAACTTTATATAATTATATCTTAAGCATTTATTTGTCAAGGAATTCAAAATGTAAGGAGGGATTTTGACAATATTTGCAGGATGTTGGGGAAGATACAAAATTCCATCTTTCAGAACAGTCTGCAATATGACCATCAGTCATCTCTAATTATTTAAGGATCAGTACCTACCTCACCTAAACATGCATGTTTCACACTACTGAACAGCCATGCCATATATATTTTGTCACGCAAAGTCTGTGCAAGCCGATGTGAGAACCAAGTAGAAAATATTAAGACTTTTCACCTTGAGAAAATGAGGGATAATGTAGTTTAGATCCTTTTAGCGTGCATGGCAATAGACTGTATGCTTGCAACTGGTGCAGTTTATTTTGTTAGTCAGTTCATTAGTTGTACCAGAGGGAAGGAGTGAGAAGTAGCAATTGAGTGGGTGGGTAATGTCCAGGGATATTGAGTGTGCGATACTTGTGAAGGCCTTGTTTGATTCCTGTAGAGTTGGTGTTTTCCAGACCGAATACTTTGGTGGCAGTATGGGTTAACTGTGCAGGTTGATGACACTGCTTCAGAATGTTTTTGTTCACCAGTCTCTGCTCTTTATTTCATATTGTGAATATGACAGACTACATGTATTATGCATATAAAACTGTCATCATGGCATATGACTCGGGAGCTTCCTCTGCTACTTCTCTGCTGTTCTTATTTCTTTTTTTTTTTAAAGATTTATTTTGGGCATTTTCATAGCCTTTATTGTAGAGGAGGACAATGGACAGGGTTGGAAAGTGGAGAGAGAGTGGGGAGAGACATGCGGGGAAACTGTAGCCTCAGATACATGCCCTCTACTTCTCTGCTGTTCTTATCTGTGATGTTCTGCCTCCTGTGTAGGGAGAACCAGTGAGACCAGTGTAGGGTTTCTGACATGATTCAGGACCTCCAAAGGTGCATGAAGAGTGAAACGATTGAAGAGGTCAAAAAGCTCCAGAAACATTTAGAGTATGAAGAACAGCTTTATTAACTTTGTAAGACACGACGTGTTGCAGCTTCTCTGTGCACAAGCCGAGGGCCATGATCCCGATGATGGCCCAAAGCCTAAACGCATTGATCTAATAAAGTTTATAACACTTATCTTCATACGAAAAGGTGCTGCTGAAACTTTTTGACCCGCCTCCTGAGACCCCAAGTCCCCATCCCGTTGCACAGAGATAGCCTCCACCTGTGAGTTGTATGTGAACAAGCAACTCAGGAAGATTTCAGAGACAGCTTGGCTGGGATTTTGCAGACATGTTCAGGAGTGCACACTTAAAATTGGCTTAAGACCACATCGACACATACAACTGACATGAGTGTTTTAAAAAAATAATCTCCTTGAAGACATTGCAAATCTCTGAAGACGCAAATAAAAACTTTTAGAAAACTCACTCTGGTAATCTCTCTGTTGGTTCTTCCTGTATTTGGGAGGACGGCCAATCCTAAAAACAGAGTCAAGGTAATGTGAGAAAAAAAAAAACATTGATGCATGCATACACATACACACACACACACACACACACACACACACACACACACATACACACTTTTACCTGCCACGGTAATGGGTTTTCTTGGTCCTCTGTCCAAAGAAGAGGTTCCTCTTGCACTCTGAGTCAGACAGTTCAGCCTTCAGCCTCCCCTGGTTGCGCTCAGCCAAAGGGCAGCCAGATATACAATGATGAGCTGTGAATCGGCCGGTCACATGGCCTGAACCGTCACATCCAGGAGTCGGACACTTCCTGTTTTGAAGAAAGTTGCACCAGAGCATATTTATGGGGGTTTCATTATTGACAAACTGAAATGAAGCTTCAGTGTTTTATTGTTTGCCTTGGTAAATAAAATATACACTGAGTGATCTGATGTTCAAGTGAAATGCTGTACTGACCTGTTGTGGAAGCTGTACTTGTTGGTTTTGGGGTGGCTGATTGGTTTACAAGGAACAGAGGAGGGGTAGGTGGACTGTCCTGTAGCAGGAGGCTCCCTCACCACTATGTACATTTAAAAATGACAACAATGTTTTACAAATGCTATTACATTGCTGCAGTACAGGGGAGCTTAATTCAGCTAACGATGGGTGTAAATGACAATAAGCCTTTTTGCACAATGCACATCATTATTTAACCTGGCATAGCAGTAAAAAACCCCAGGCGACCCTCAAGATTGACTTTGAGCATAGACTGAAGTAATAAACAGAGTAAAGTGTTGGTTTCTACCGTGCGGTTGCTGTATTTTGGCTTCACGCGGGGGGACTTTCAGTGGATGACCAGTTGCCTCACACCAGCCAGCTGGGTGAATGTCAGGATGATCGGAGTCCATCCACTCGTCATAGACATGGCTCCAGCCATCATAATGGACCTGTAGAAAGAGTAGAGCTAGAGCTATGATACAAGTAGCATGAATTACAACCCACACACTAAGCTCAAATTACATAATGGGTCAATGGTTGGTTAATAAGATAAGACAAGAACAACCACACAAAAGACATGTTTCTTAAAGGGCTCCTGTCAAACCTATCAAACCATTAGTTAGGGCCAGAGTTTCTCACTATGATTGGCTACTTGCTATGACAGAGGCGTGATTAGGGCTGTGTTACAACAGGCTGATTGCAGATTTCTATCCGTCTCATGTGGCACATTTCAATTTGTTTGCACATTAATTTTTGTCTTTGGACAAAGAAATAAGTGTCCGAAATGTAAATGTGTCTTTTTATTGAAGTTATATGCAGATGAAAATCAAATCTTTGTCATACTCACAGTAAGAGTTATTTGAAGTATATATGATTGGTGAATTTAGTAAATAAATGTTATTGATTCCTGTTTTTGCACACACATACTTAATGGGGTAATGAATGTTTACAATCTTGAAGGCATTTTATTACACATTAACTTTGCCCTTTCTGTTGCCTTTTTGCTTTGGTGGGGGATTGGTGGATTTGGTGTGTGTATGTGTGTGGGGGGGGGGAGCAGAGACCTTTACGCGATGAGTGTCGACATCCTCCACTGTAGCCACTCTGATCAGACCAGGACTTCTCTTGTCCACTGCCTCCAGTTTCATCTGAGGATGGAAGCTGTGGGCTGCACGCTGGAGACAGGAGGTGATGACTAGATTATTACAATAACTTCTACAAAGCAAACTAAAGTGTCAAACACTCCATAAAGTGTCTATAAAGCGGCTATTATTAATTAATAATCATTAAGGCTATTATTGACATACTGAAAAAAATGATTCTGATTGTAATATTTCTCTGACAAGTTTCTTCCACTTGACTTTGTGATTATTGTCCTGTGCTGATTTTGCCAATTCTACAATAAACAAGTCGCCCAAAGCAGGTAATTCTCTGCACTCCTAATAAAGATAATACATCTATAGTTTTCTCTTACCACTTTAAAAGCGTCAGCTGCCACTGCCTTGGAACCTGTCTCTTCCATGTAGCGAGACCAGGAAAACTGGCTCTGGTCTGGATAATCTAATGCAGTGAAAAAAAAAAAAAAAAAAGGAAAATAACATCACTAAGTGGAAAAACTACCGTAAATTCCGGACTATAAGCCGCTACTTTTTTCTCACACTTCGAGCACTGCGGCTTCTACTCCGGTGCGGCTAATGCATGGATTTTTTATGGGGGACAATGAGCTTCTGCCGCAAAAACATTTGACTTCGTCACGTCGGATCTTAATATCAGTCATTTTGCGCTTCATGCACGCACCCTCATGATGAAAAACACACAGAGAAATGCATATGATGCAGCTTTCAAGTTAAAGGCGATCGACCTGGCTGTCAAAGAAGCTAACAGAGCTGCTGCACGTTAAGATGACACTGACAGCGACAACAGAGACTGAGGAAGTGAGTAATGAAGTCATTCTGAGGCAGTGAATGGATGGACTTTTTCTTGTGAAATATATTACGGTCATCTTTTTCATCAGCCGTGTTACAGACACCGTCGGCTAGGCTTCGTATTGTAACGGTTCATGTTGTAAAGTCAGTAGTTGATAATGTGTTCATAATTCCGATTATGTGGAGAGTCAGTGAATGCACCAGCGAGAACGTGTTGAGTGGCTGTATGAGAGAACGCTGGGGGAGAGAGTTGGATTGTTACGGCAAGTTATGTGTTGCTCTCTGCTGTAAACGGCGTGGTCACGGCCGACAGTGATCGGGTTATTAAAAGTTATTATTTGAACGCTCTCGTTGTCCTTTAACGTCCGTACGGACGCTACAGTATTTGCGGATGTTACCGGTAGCCTACGTCTGTGTAAATAGCTCTTGTTATAGCGTGGACACCTGCGGCTTATAATCAAGTGCGGCTTATATATGTACAAATACATTTATTTACTTATTTTTAGCCGGTGCGGCTTATATCCAGGTGCGCTCAATAGTACGGAATTTACGGTATGTTAAAAGTGATCTCCTTCATGTGCATTATTTATTTGTTCCCTCAAAGATTTCCCAATATCCCCCCTAACTGAACTATTTAATTATGTGTACATGCTGTATAATTCATTTAAAGTTCCTTAAAATGTTAATTTTATGTATATTTTACAGTGTGGACTGTATTTTCTTGAGTAAAAAAAATATATATATTTTTTTAATTTATTTTAGAGATAGGACAGAAGATAGAGTAAGAAATCAGCAATAAAGAGCGATGAGGAAACAGCCACGAGGTCGGATTCAAACCTCGGCTGTCGGTACATGGGGCATGCGTACTAACCACTAGACTACAGGTGCTCTAAAACAAGAGCATTTAATAGACGCTTCAGGGAAACTTCATTGGCAGTCCTCACCACTGCACCAATATCTGGTTGTCTTCATTTCTTCAAGTGTTACTGTTTTTATTGTTTACTATATAATATTTATATTATTATATTTATATTATTGTTCTTAACATACATTTATATATATGGCCAACAGGGTACCAAGAGACGCGAATACGTCACACCCATCCTTGCATTGGCTGCCAGTTAGTTTTAGAGTTGATTTTAAAACTCTATATATCACTTTTAAAGATCAGAACAGTTTGGCCCCAAGTATTTCTGACCTTTTAATCCCTCAAGTACCGTCACAGACTTTGAGGTCCTCAAAGGATCCAGATTAAAAAACAAAGGTTGCCACCAGGGCCTCCAGACTCTGGAACAACCTCCCAGAGGAGATTAGGACAGCAAAGACTGTTTTCTCATTTAAGTCACTTCTTAAAACACACATTTATAGGTTAGCCTTCCAATGATCCTCTGTTTTTTATCTTTATCCATCTGTTTATATTGTTTTGATTATTATGTTTTATTACCGTTTTATGCTTAGTGTTGTTTTTACTGATATGGTTTATGTCATATGATCAACACTCACTATCCTGTAAAGCACTTTGTAAACACTGTTTTGGAAAGGTACTATGTAAACAAAGTTTATTATTATACCATGAAGACTACATCTAAACTCAGAGGCACACTAAAAATGACTTTACTTTATTTTATTGTGCTTAAAATTCAGTGTGCCATTTGGTAGATTTGTCATATATGTGTGCATGTAGACTTGTAAAGAGCAGTTTTATGTAAAAAGCAGTTGAAAGTTCTCGTGTCTTTGTGTCTGTGCACTGAGAGCAATCTAAGTCACATTCCCTCTATGTGAATGTACCTGGCAGATAAAAGTTGATCTTGGTGGATTTGGATTTTAAGTGACACAACTGCGTTGTTTATTGAATGAACGATGACCACTGAACATACACATTACCTTGCGGGGGCGTTAGTGGGAGGTTCCTTTCTTGGCACCAACCAATAGGGTGAATAAATGGACTGCTGGAATCACACCTGGAGATTTTGACAAACAACAAAGACGTTCACCATTACTTTCTTTATGTGATCATTTCTTCTGAAATGTCATAACAACAAGATTACATTGTTAGAGCTGCCTACCCTGACATTCAACATTACAGCTTCAGATATCTCTAATGCTCATTTCAGGCTTTTAACTATTAAACGTAAAATTAGTTACTGTAATGTTTTAGGCTCCGCTGAGCTATTTCATGTCAGCAGATAGTACTCCCCTCAGTGGCTTCCTTTGGTGAAATACTGCCTTACTGATAAGTTACTTCTGTTCATTGGTTGGGGTTATATTTTTTTTCTTTAGGCCTTCAGATAACTCATTGAGTGTTTTTGTGACTGTCATCTATTGGGGAAATACAAGCTCACTCAGAAACAACAGAAAATTGCATGCTGAGTAATATTCACCAAAAAGAAGTGGCATAGTATTCATAATAAAATGTGAGGATAGAAAGAAAATGAGACATCATACAGATATATCATTGTTTTTGGTTATCTTAATAATCTATGAAAAGTACATGGAGCAGCTAATACATCAGTGTGAGCTGCTTTCACTGCAGGATTGATCAGGGGAAAAACACACTCACTCACTCTCTGAAACCATTGGTTAGGCACATGGATAAATCAATTGCTAAAAAAAGCAATATCACACTAAAGGGAGTGCTGTTTTGTATCAAGTACCCGTGGTTGGTGCAACAACAACAACAACAAAAAACTCAAAGAAATATTGATTGAGTCTGCAAGAGATGTGTTCTACTTTTCAGGCTGACTGGAATGGAGTTTAATCAACACGTAAACCAGCGCAATCAAGCCGAACCAAAAAAGCAAACACAACACAGGTGGTGTTAACAGAATGAACTATTTAACACAGAGATGATTTTAAACATTCAGATGGTTAGACCTCTGGTTTGAGGAAACACTGGGACAACTTTCTATACCTAAGAGGACAGTGGCATTCAATAATGAGATCAAAATGAGTTTGAAAAAATAAACAGTACAGTTAGTTTCAGAACATTTTATGAATCAGGCTTGGATTTTTTCACTTTCAACTTTAACACTCTATCACAAAGCACCATTTCTTCGTAGCAGCTCTGGTCACAGTAGAAGGTAAAAAAGCCTTATTCATTCTTTTCATAAAGCCTTATCATTCCCACGATGTTTGAGGCTCACCAGTAGTCATATGTATCATCCCAGTTGTCGAAATGAACCAGGAAACGGTCGTCGACCACATCCGTCACGGTTGCTACACAGATGAGGGATGGGTTCATGCGATCTACGGCTTCTAGCTTCATTCCTATCTCGAAGCCGCACTTCACATCGATCTATACACAGAGCAGAGTCAGACAAAGCTCATGAAATGATATGACATTTGCACAGAAGCTCTTGAGATGTACAGCATGCCATCGTGCCAACATTTGTTCATTAGTTTAGTAATCCTGGAATTAAGAGCAGATAACAACAGTATGTCATACTGAAGATGAAGCTTTGCACGTGTTAAATACAGTATTTGGCTGCTGCAGGAAGTCATGATCCACAATGTCTTCACATGAAAAATTTACGCTTAACCAGAGAAATCGACAAAGCAATGCAGGTTTGATTATGGTAAATGTCAAAACCTTTTTTTTATTTTTTAATTCCAGCACTGCTTTTAAACTATTACAATCTGCAAAAAGTTAAAGGGCCTAATTCACAAAAAGATTGTGCAGCTTTTGCGCCTGTCTCTCAAAACACAAGCAAAGGATTAAATACACCGCCAACTGGGCTGTAAAGCAAAAGAAGCATATTGAAAAGAGCCATTATGCATTCAAATTTGACATCTTTTGTGCATAAGAACCTTGTTACAAAAACGTGTAATTCACAATGAGGAAGATTACCACACATGGTAAGAGTGAAAGAATTACCGTCTGCTGAGAAAGACTTGACTTCACAACAAACGGTTAAAAAGTGTCCCCTCCCCTTACAGCTCATCATCACTTATATGTGGCTCAGACGCACAAAACGGAGCAAACCGCACAGAGCAGGACAACTACGTGGGCTTGTGTGTGCTCAAACATCACGAGGGCAATATGCTGTGAATTAACCTTAAGATGGAGCAGATAACGAGCGCGACTGACGTGCTAACAGAACTTTTAGCGGCTACGATCCGTTATCAGTGAATTTCCACCCAAAATGGTTTTAGAAGGACGTGAAAGGTGTGCATGTTTTAAAAATAAACTGCCTCTCTGGGCGGCCGATAGTCTGGTGGTCATGACGCGGACCTCGTGTGCAAAGGCTCTCGTCCTCATGGCAGCGGCCGTGGGTTTGAAGCTGACCTCAGCCCTTTGTTGCACGTCATCCCCCCACCTCTCTCATCCCAACATTTCCTGTCTTTCTTCAGCTGCCCTATCTAATGAAGGCAAAGAGACACTCTCACTTCTCGATAATCCCACTGCCCTATATTATATATAGAAGGTTAAGGTTACCCTCCCAGCACTGGAAAATAGTTCTTTGGGCGCCACTTGTGCTTTAGTCATTTTCAGATAGTTGGTCCAGGTAAACTCCTCCTCTTTACAACCTGCAGAAATGACAGAAGTTGAATTGATTAAGATTAGATTAGACTTCATATTGCGCTAAAGCCAGCAAATATTTGCTCCATTATATACAGTTAAATTAAGACTGGAAACAACTAGTGTGGCTCTAAAATGGCTAAATACATCTACAACACCTCTCAAACTCAATATTTGACACCTCCCTTGTAATATACCCGTTTGTTAAATGCAGGTATGTTTATAATAAAAACAAAACACATGTGCCTCCTTCCTTCTGGTTGACTTAATGTCGACCTTTGGTAGTAGCTGTTATGATTCATTATGCTGAAATGTAACTGTGTGCTGGTATTTACTTTAAAGAACATATACTAAAGGTATCAACTTGTTGTTTGAATATAGGTGAAACAGATAAGTGCAGGGAATAATAAGTGCATTCTTCTATTAGCTGTTTGGTCTTTTACACTGTTGTCATCTCTGACCTTTGGGAGTGTGCAGTTTATGTCCCGTGCTTTCACACCAGCCTGCAGGGTGGATGTCAGGAGAGTTTGCATTCACCCAGAAGTCATGACAGTCAGAGTAGCCGTCGAAATGGAGCCGCAGCCGGTAACCACATACCTGAGTGATGACATGAAACATAAGAGAAACAACTGGCTGGAGAAGGGAGTGAATGAGGAATCTCTCTAAAACAATGCCCCGTCATTAAGATCCATTGATCGTGTTAATGAGCATCTGACTCACCTCCGCCACAGTGAGGACAAAGTACATGGACGGATGCTGTGGGTCGATGCCTTCCAATTTCATCCCCTGTTTAAAGCCGTTCTTTACAGTTGGCACTCTCTGGGCCTTAACACAGAACATAAAAGAGCAAACAGCTATGTTAACAACCAGAGTGATTAAAATGAAACGAAGGGAGAGGAGGTTGAATCAGGCTGAGAACAAAGATAAGAGCACAGCAAATGGAAAGGTGGAAATTGAAACGTTGTTATAACTTGATTGTTTCCCTTTTTGTTCTTGAAGAAAAAACTCTCCTCCAATGAGAGCTTTCATTATGAAAATATTGCAATTCGAGAAAAATGAATAACTTTCAAATGAAATCACACGGAGAACTCACACATACACAAACACACTCTCAATAAAATGTTCATTTCTATCTCAGAAACGCTGCGCATTCTTTTTATTCAGCACCACAGATATTTGCTTGTGCTACTAGCAGAGCTGCAATGGTTGTTAAAAAAATGATGATTAAACTGGGTCAACTCATGGCAGGAGCTCAGGCTAAAAAAGTAATAATATTAAACCTCAAACATACCTCTTGGAAAAGCTGATTAGGTGCAGCAATAGCTTTTCTTTCCTCCAGATACTGAGCCCACGTCCACTGCTCTGTCTTGCTGTCTCCTCCTACAGCAAGAGTAGTTAGTTGGTTTATTTTTGCAATATGTTACAGTGACATAAAGAAACAGCAAAAAGAGAAACAGGAAGAAGAATTCAACAAACAGCAAACAGCTAAGACGTCCAAAAGGATTTAGAAATACACGAGTGCTTTCCATGTTAAAGTACAATGCTACTTAAAGCTCACTACACCATTATATACTGTATATATATATAATGTAGCACCCCCTGTGTGCTGCTGCCAGCCTCTGTTTGTCAGCGAAGCCTTGTAATTACTGTATTGATGTATGTATTTATTGTGCTGTTTCTTTTGTTTTCCCTCTTCTTCTCTGCTATAAGGACTGAGATTGTTATGAATACTAACAGTGGTGATCCATCATATGACCAGACTGACCACCCTGTTCCAATGTGGTCTGTTTTTGTTTATTGATGTAACCTTGCAACACTGTCACTCACAAGTACTATTAACCCATTGTCACTTTGTGTACAAAACTGTAATAAATTAAAAAAAATAAAATAAATGCACTGCACAAAATCAAACGAGTAAAGGAAGCGCCAAACAACATTTAAAAGTGTTCGATGATATCAGAGGCCGATGGCCAGATCAACAAAGAATCGATTGTGCACAGAAAATAGCACCCTCAATCTCGCCCGCTTTAGCACAACATAACTTACACTTATTATGTGCCAGCACTAACACGCACGCAGAGTTAGAGATGAGATGGTATTTATCTTTATTTTCTTTGTCTAATTGTAGTCTACCTGCACTGCTGTTCATTTACTGCTCTGAGCGCCTTTGAATTGTCTCTGAGGGACAAATAAAGTTTTTTTGAATTGAATTAAATTGTATTGTATTTGCATCAAGGCTTTTTTGAATAGGAAGGGACAAATATTCCCTCCTTTCAATAGATGTGCTTTGCGGATTCCCCGCTATCTTTATCTCACGTACGCACAGGTTTAGCACCCACGCAAGCAGCGCAATTCTTTTGTGGATCTGACCCCAAATGTAGAAAAAAAAAAGGAAGAGTCCAACCTCTGATTTGTCTGACGTCTGCTTTAGAATCGTCCATTTTCTCATCCTAAAAACAAAAGACATTGAGCAGGACTTCAAATGAGAGGAGTTAAAGTCACTGAATGAGACCAGACTTTATGGGAAAACAAACATTTAGAGTAGTTTACCACACTACCACACTGAAAGGCACCCTCAAATAAAATGTATTATTATTATTATTATTATTATTATTACCCAAAAATCCGTCTTCATGCACACGTTTTTATAAATATCGGTCTTAAATCATTAAATGGAATAGCAATGATGTCCCACCGTGCCTTCCATGTCAGAGTCATCCTCTGAAGGACTCAGGTATTCTTTCCTTTTTCTCTTCCTCATAGGTTTCAGATGATCAGGGTTGAGAGAGGAGATTCTCCCTCCTGCCGGCACCTTCTCTACGCCGATGATCCTCCTGAGGTGCAGACAAGATGGATAAATTATTTCCTCTGAGCATGCTAGCTATCTTTGTTATTCACAGTTCAAAACTAGCTCTTTTGCTCCACAGCCACCCACCTTATTGTGCAGGTGTTACCAGAAAGAAGCATATTCCGTCATTTTAAACATTCAGAGGACACACTGGATTACTCTTTTTCCATCTGGGAATAACAACTGACTAGGACCAACACTTTGAAATGACACACGGAAATATATGAGTGCGGAAAAGTGTGTGCATTGTTTGTGCTAATGAACCGAAGCCTCTGTGCAGAGACGCATGTGTGGGATAGAGAGGCAATTTTTACCCACTTACTTGTCAGTAATGGGCTCCCTGCGGAGCTCCTCTTTGTATGTCCTTTGAGCTCTGGGATCATGGTTGTGTTGTCCTGGTCCGATCTGGACTTCAGGTTTGCCTGGCATCAACAGCTTTTCTGGCTCCACAGTCACAACGCTCATGGAGACCCCAGCAGGGGCCGACACATCTGGCATAAGAAACAAAAGCAGATCGACATGAAAAACTGCATTATGAATGTGTTGCTCTTATATTACTTATTTTTGACCTCGTGTTCTGTTGACCTCGTATTCGTCACACCAATCTATTTAGAATTTCATTCAAATTTATTTCGAACATGTCTCAATGATGTTTACTAAAAAGTGAACACATACAGCAAAACCCCTTCCCCATTAGTCATTGACGATAAATTATCCAGCTTCCTTATTGATATAAACATTTACAATCCTTTATTTCTTAAACATGTTCAAATATATACATTAAATTGATAATTATCTGTACAGTTAATAACTTTATGTGCCATATAGGGCTTACAGAGACTTGTCGACTTTACAGCTGTGTGAGGACACTATAGGCCCGATGCCGACTCACAGCTTATCACATGATTAGGCAGAAGTGAGATGGATGCTTCCATGCAGACAGAAGGCGAGGGTACATCAAACTTCACTAAAGATGAAAACAGTACCATGGAAACTTCCAAAATATGCAAATCCATTTTGGATGGATTTGCATATTTTGCAGTTTTGAATGTTCTAGAATTGAAACCACCTTCTCTTTCAATGAACACGTTTTGGACTATTTCCTGTTTGCTTGTTTGTTTATTTATGGCTTTGACCATTGTTTGTTTTGATTGTATTTGGATTTTTCGAGCGATGTCTGCACAACGTTTGCAGATGGACTCACACACTTCACTAACAAGATGTGTCTCTGATGCTAATTAATGTTCACTTTAATATTAAACGCCCACTAATAATCTTCTAATACAATAAAATCATTGAGAGACAATAACTGCGCCAAATCAACTTGATGCCTGTAACAGGAACAAGTGCAGTCAGACTTTTATTCTCACTTTTTCAAATCTTCATTGATCACATTTTTGGGAGTAAATTGGAGATGTGCTCTGAAAACAGAGTATCGATTGTGGTTTTGTCTAAAGCGTATTCAGAGGTGTCCATGCCAATTCAAATGTTTGAATAAAGTGCTGTATTTTGTGCTCAGTCTCTTGTGTCTAATGTCTATTTAAACTTATGTAAGCGTGACTCTACCTGACTTGCCCACTGGAGAGCTTTCTGCGTCAGTGGATCTCACAGACATCCTGGATGCTGGTTCGCTGATGCTGTTGGTGGTCCCTGGGGTGATCAGTGTGCTCAGCGTTCCTACTTCACTTACACAAAACTATAGACACCCACACACACACACACACACACACACACCAACACAAACACATAGAAAGGCATCAATGAATCAATTTATCAAAATGTGTCTTGAGCCTTTATCAGACGTGGGGCTCCTAAATCCCTGACAATGTAAGGACAGGCTAACCCTAAAAACCTTCCTGACTTGCCTGTTGACACATGCACATCACAGCTGAGTCTGGCTACAACGGGCGGGTTGTCTCAGGAGGCAGACCTTGACATGAAATGGGGGACAAACAAAAGTATCTGATGCTATGATGACAGTTTGTGCCTTTATATGAACGCTACGTGTAATGGCACAAAGTCACAGTATCGACATATAAAACCGAGATACAAACTGGCGAGTATGAAGCCGCTTCATTAAGGGCACAACGTTTTCACAGGTGGCAGGATATAAATGTCATCACCCCCGGATGCTCGCTTGCATCAATTTTTTTTCAGATAGTTTCCTGCCAAGTTCTTTCATCAGCTAGGCTCGACTTCAGACAGAGATTTTGCGAGGCTTGCTGGCAGGAAAAAAAAAATCTCTGTAAAGTCTGAGTGAACATCTGTTTGTTTTTGTTCACACATGCGTTTCACTAACAAAAAACAAGAGATGTATTTGTGAACGCATGAATACACTACACAATGTTCTTGAAACCAATTCAAAAACAAATGGGAGTTTTATTTTTACATATGGGTAGCTAAGAAAGACATTATCCTGTTTAAAACACCGCCTCTAAAGTTGGCTATATATTCTCTATTTTACACACCAATCAAAGCGTTTAACGCCTCATGCAAATAACCCCATTCACACCCTTAATCATACACTCATCGTCAACGCTTCCGCGTAAGATGCCAGGATCTATTCTGATTCTTACACACACACACACACACACACACTAATAAACCAATGGAACTGAATTGGAAGGAAAACGGTTCACTATCTTCCCAAAGGAGCCTTTGACTTTCAGTCCCGAGGGGCTGAATTATGCTCCCAGCTTTCTACCGAGTTGCTGACCCATTCAACCATCGGAGCCACAACCACAATGTGATCAGCTCTTCAGTGGGGAATCGAATCATTTCATCATCATCATAGCACTTTGTTTAGAGTTATGTTTTTGCAGGGATTCTTGTGAACAGATCTTTCCAATGATGTGAGTTATTCTAAAAGCTGCGATCACAAGATCAATAAGACTTTACCAGTTGAACCATAAAGAATGATATACGCATTTTTTTAAGGTGAAGACAAGCAAGGGAACAAATGCTATGGAATCTGTCCTATAAAAAGATGCTCAGAAGGAAGAGTAAACTTGGACTAACTTGTTGAACTTTCACAACAGAGGTTGAGACTGAAACATCACTTTACCTTGAGGTTACTGTTCGGCAGGATTGCCATTCCCTCCTTCCACTCGAGGACATGGACAATGCTACAAGCCCCTCCGACCTGTGCTGTCAGGGTGGGGGCGGCCGTCTCATTCGCCCTGCCTCTTTTACCTGGTTCTCCTACTGTGATAGCTGGTGTCACCTCTATCTTCTGATGGCCAGGAGCTGAAAAGAGAGCTGAATTCAACTTTCTGCCTGACCTCCACTTAGTGAGCATCAAGTCTTCGCACATCACATTCTGAACTGCGTTTCATTAGGTTGACAAGTTAGTCTGATTAACAGGGACCTGTGTTAGAAACAACTACAATTTACTGTACCTTTCACTCAAGGTGGTTGTACAATTACACTTTCAGATTTTTTTTTCCCGTCAGTCCAAGGGCCCAGATTACTCTCCTGCTCCTTCACTGCTGAGTGTGTGAAAGATCAATCCACAGTAATTCATCAGTGAATTCTAATGAAGCCTCAAGATGTTTGTCTCAAGCAGAGGTGAAGAGGGGGCTGCAGAGGGCTGGCAAGCTCATTTGTTTCTAACTCTTAACTATCAAATATCTGATGTTTAAAATAGTTTGTTTGAAACTTGGCTAAATAGCCAGAAAGTGTATATGTTCCCTATCAATGTCTGTAATCACTTCCCCTATTTTAGATCAATTTCAGCTGTGTCCCTCTTTGTTGAAAGGAACATTCGATCTTCTCTCCACTGTGAGCTTGATGCTTTAGTTGGCGATTAAAGCAGCAAAAGAAACAAGACTTTTGAGGGCTGCCACCAAACTCTAATCTAAATGGCTTTACTGAGTGTTTTTATCATGCTCCTGTGAGAAAAAAATGCTAGGTTATGGGTGATTTCAACCTCTACCTCCGAAATAGCCTTATCCCAATGTATTGACCACCTTAATGCTTTGTCTTCCTCATCATAACTAAGGCAACAAAAACAACAAAGACCGCCAAAATGAAAGTCTGACATGGGAGTACATTTACAAACTCCTACTGTGTCTTGGGGAATTCTGGTATTTTGTCCTGCGACTTATCTGACCATCTTATTCTATTTTGCGTCCTTGCTTTATGAGGTTGGTCTCCAAAATGTGAATAACAGAAACATAAATAAAGTCATTAACAGACTGTCTTCAGTCAATTGGTCTGTGGTTTAAGATAAATATGACACTCTGGGAAGATTTAGCTAACGGCTTGAAACTTTCTATTTCCAAAAATATTTAACTGTATCAGGGCTACCTATCTAATCCCACTCCATTGTCTATTTCCAGCATTTAGATTCCCTCCTCTACATTTGTATGATCTCCAATAACTGATTCTCAGCTCATGGATCTTGTTAGCAAACTCAAATCAACCGCACCAGATCATGATAAGTTGAAATATTCAATCTTTAAAAACAACTTTCATACATCACCACATCACTCCTTCATAGTTGAAATCTTTCTCTGCAAACTTGCCTTTTTCCTGATCCCTTAAATGGGCTTAAGTCTTTCCTCTCTTCAAAGCAGATAATCATTTCCTTTTTCCCAATTCTAGAATCAACTCACTTTGTTAATATGTCAAAGACTTTTGATACAATCGACCATGATATTTTTAATAAATGTAATCATTATCTGTTATGGTTGAAAAGTTACTCGTCAGTGAGAAAGTCATTTTTCATCACAGAATAATACATCATCTGATTACGGGATCATTTATTGTGGGGTGCCACAAGGGACGATCCTTGGTCCTTAACTTTTTCTAATTTATATTAATAATTTATGTTTGATGTCAAAGTGCGCATTTTTCATCCTGTTCACTGATGATTCTACAATGTTTCTGTCCGTTAATGATAGGCAAAGAGTGTTATCAGACACGAACAGTGCAAAGTAAACACCCAGTTCAAGGCAGTAAAATCACATTCAATAGTGAAATAAAGATATTCATACAGGATTATTATACCTAGAAACATACTTCACATAAAAAAAACTTTTCCCAATGCATATTGCCAATTATATCATAGAAAAGGCTGCTATATCTAAATGTCTTTGAATTCTTATCGATGAAAATCCAACGGGTAAAAATACATTGTATAACTCTTATTTCTAGTAACTAATTGTCATCAGAAGAATAAGGCCTCAGGTGTCAAGAAAATCCTTCTTTATCTATATTATACAATAATCTAATAATGCATCTAATACTGCAACACTGTTTTAGCTATCACCTTTAAAAGCACTTTAAAAGCTTTTATCTGAAAAGAAAAAAAAAAAACTTTCATCAAAATGATCACATACTTCTTCTCGAACCTCTATGAAACTAACCACGTTTTTTTTTCTAGACCAATTAAGCAATGTACCCTCACAAGCATTCTCTGTCACAGTTATTTATCTCACTATTCATATTTGTTTCTCATTCTTTCATCTTAGTTTTCCTGTTTCTTCTTTGTCTTATTGAGTAGCTTTTCGGTTTAGCTATAATGTATTTGCTTGGACTACTATGTTTGTCTCTGTTTGACATGTTTCTCATTAGGAGGGTCTCTTGACATGTCCCTGTGGGTTGTTTTTGTCCTTCCTTCTGCACATTTCTTTGGTGGTGTAGAAATTCACCACAGGGCTGAGACTAGGAGTTCAACCCAACTTGCCCATGACTGTATAGCTTCTGTATAAGGGTCACTTGTTCTACAACTAAAAAGCCCCACTCACATGTTTAAGGTGGTATGATGCATTTCTATATCAGTGTATTCAATAAACTTTATTATAATTACAATTATTATTACTGTGATGATGATGTAAAGAAGTAAGAACATGTTACCTGGATTCAGCCACCACCCCCCCTACAACACGTGGTGTACCAGGGTACACCTCAGAGGGTAGAAAGTACTACTCATCACAAGATGAAAGGTTTTTCATCTTGTGAAGTGGATTTTCACTGTTGCCCTATGTAATGTCACAAGCATCCTTTAAGAGACCAGCTGGCTATCCTTGGGAAATCAGTTTATTGTCTTAATCTTAAAGGATATTCACCTTTTCTTGCCAACATATCCTGGCTTTTTAAATCAATCCCAACATCTATGATGAAAAAGATGTAATCTGAAACTGATAATACACATAGTTTTGCTATGAAATAAACTTGTAAAGACATTGGATGCCTGCATCCTCAACTAAAATGATTGCTTCTCTTAACCCATGTGGCTGGGCTGCCACCCTCAGAGAAATGCTAACCTGGCAGGAGGAAAGCTGTGGTGGTGTGGGTCTGCGGTAGAGCGTTCTTGGCCACATCCTCACTCGCACTGATAAGAACAGCCTTGCTGGGGGATGAGGAGGATGGTTCCAAAGGGGCACAATCAGGTTCTTTAGGTGGAGTCTCCATGCTCAATTTGGCACTCTTTTCCTTTCCCTTACTTTGGGGCACTGGAAAGTTTAGAGAACAGGAGAAAGACTTCTTCAGCTGTACAACAAAAATCTTACTTGAGCTTTCACAACCCATGTATGTTGTTATTTTGAATTAGGTGCAACCACAATAGCTAATTTGACTTATTTCTGGAACTTAAACAATTGAGTGGTCTAAAAATCTCTGGGGAAATTAACATCCCTCTATTCTGACTTTAATGGACATACATGTTTTTAAACAGTGGTTAAATGTGCCTGAATGTTTTATTTTTAGCATTTTTATAAGATGTATCCATAGCTGGGAATCCAACACGTTGTAAAACACAAAATACATTAGAAATAAGCAAAGATGTTGGATGTGAACAAACTTTGGCGTTGTACTATTTCTGGACATAAATGTAAAAGAAAAAAAATGTATTAACATAACTTTTTGAATTCACATTTTAAAAACTAATGCCAAAGCAGAAATGCCCTCCTTCTTAACCAATCATGACCTCGTATGACTTTTTAACAGCCATCCATTACATCCAATAAAAACATCCAACACATTCACGCACCGGCTGGGAAATACATACACACTAAATATCTTTTGAGTTAAAATGGCGGAGGAACTGAGTCCTTGAGGCATTTAAATGTGTAAAAACAGTGTCTTAAATTCACTGAAATCCCATTTAGTGAGAATGTTCAACCCATTTCAGGTGCTCCTCAAATAAATAAAAACATTTTTTTTTTAACCTGAAAACAACATCAAGCATACAGTTTCTGTGTGTGTTACCTCGGCACGGCCACCCCTGCGACTGTCAAATATTTAACTGGATTAAGTTAATTAAGCGTTATCAAATTGAGTCTTTTTGACGAAAAGCATTGTGGTAGATGCTATCCATGTCGACAAACCACTTCACTTTAACACAGAAAAACATTGTACGGATTTACAAGGCATGCGGTTCACATATGTCCTTGTCTATATGAACAAATATTGAATAAATAAAAATTGACAAATTTGTTGTGAAAGACATTAATTTCTAAACTGAATTTTGGCTTACCAGCTCCGATCGTCTGCGGCTTCTCGGCTGCGACTGCGCATGCGCGTCCCCCCTGTACAGTCACTGCTAGTTGGTTTGAATGTAACGTCAAAAGATTTTCAGAGCAATTGTTCCACTTCCAGAAATGAAGAGAAAATAACACTGTGGACATTAGAACTGTCGACAGAAACCTCCTTGCAAGGGCTATTACGTTTTTCTGTGCAAATTCAAAACAGCGCGTTCTGCCTGCTCCCGCGGCACATCCAGCCTGTTCATTTATATCCGTATTGAAAAATGATTTATTATATATTTAGCAGGATATAGGTCATGTCGTTTGTGTAGTCCATGTCTAGGTATTCTTCACACAAAGCCACATCAAAGATCATGTTTTATTAAGATCTTTAATTATACATACATTAAAATAAAAAGGACATTTCTGTAAGATCTCAGCCACATGAAGAAAAATATGAATCTGAAAACCTGGACTTTGGGCATGCATTCAATATATATATAAGGTTTGTTATAATAAACTTATAAGCAAATCAGAGATCTGAAGGAAGCAATGCCAGTACTAGCTGCACATTATACACAAATAGAGGATTAACAAAACCCACAACTCAAAAAAAAAAAAAAAACGAGAATGACCCGAGGCTGCACACAGATCAAAGCAGTAAATTAAGAAAATTGACATTGCATGAGGCCTTGAAGCTCTAGTAAGATCAAAATCCAGAAAATACAAAGCCTTCAGCAGATTACCTGCTCAAAGCGTAAAAAAAAAAAAACAACCCTCAAGTTGCATCAAATAATTAATAACTGATGATCTCATGGTCTATGCACATTCAAATCATAGGAGCCCATCTACAATGAAAGTAGTTTAAATATGGATAAAGCCTCAATATTTCATGTCAATATGCATTTCTTCAGTAGAAGTTTATGTATCAGAGTTGAACTGACAGTACTATAAAAGTAACTTGGAAAAAAATGTTACCAACATGAGATCGAAAAGAAATTGCTCAAATGCTGCAATCAAATGCTACTTTTCTCCAACAACCATGCTCCGAGTTTAAGACAATGCCCTCTGAAATAGACACGTTTAGAATATTGCAGCAATCTACCACCATCTGTAGATTGGAGTTACACTTAACTTTTTTTTTCTTTTCTTTTTTTTTCAAATAGTTTATGTAATTTTTGGGACATCGCCATCACTTCTAAAATGCTGAGACGTCCCGCCCTTTCCATTGACTACTGTGGTCTGTTATAAGGAAAAATAATGAGGCCAAATTGCTATGTTAGAATTTTATCTAAAGTACCTCTACTACTGTGGCAAATTCTTTCAACTATATCATGTATAAGTATGTGTGTGTGTAAGACCAGTGAGCAGTTGAAGGAGAAAAGTATACAGGAAGCATAGACCAGTGTGATGACACTGCTAAAAATGTACAGCTAAGTGATCAAGCTTACAAAGAAACATTTGTTTTCCAATTCCACTAATCCTGAGAAGTTGATCTTGACCTGGAGCGGGATCTTGAGCGGGTTGCTGACCTCCTCTCTCTTGATTTGGATCGGCGGTCACCCTCCTGTGGAGACGGGGAGCGGGAGGCGGACTTGGTTGCACGTTCCTCTTTCCCATTCTCACGCGGGGAAGGCGATCGACTGCAAGACTTCTTGTCACCAGACACCTCCTTTGATCGACTACGAGAATCCCGCATCGACTTTACTTTTGAGGGACTCTTTGAGCGGGACTTCCGCTCGGCTGAACGCGACTTCCGC
Source organism: Symphodus melops (assembly GCF_947650265.1). Classification (NCBI taxonomy): domain Eukaryota; kingdom Metazoa; phylum Chordata; class Actinopteri; order Labriformes; family Labridae; genus Symphodus; species Symphodus melops. The sequence continues at coordinate 7,963,482 of NC_136703.1, forward strand.
TCAGCTGAACGCGACTTCCGCTCAGCTGAACGCGACTTCCGCTCGGCTGAACGCGACTTCGATTTGTGGGAGAGAGAACGAGACTTGGACTTGCGGGAGTTAGAACGGGACCTGCGGTTACGAGAACGTGATTTGCTTTCTCCTGACTTGGAACGAGACTTCCTTCCCGATCTGGAGCGTGAACGATGACGTCTCTTGTTGCTACGGGAACGAGACCTGCAGCGGATGAAAGAAACACGCACACATTAATCAGGCATTATTTGTTGAGTGACAATTATTTGTATAGCATCAATCTCGAGGCGCTTAACATCACTTGTTTGCATAACTGCGTTAACTTACTGGCACATGACACATTTGAGATATCTATACATATGCTAATCATTTTCCAAAAGTAGACTCAATCTTACCTGGAGTTGGATCGGGAACGACTCCTGGAACTCCTGCGGCTTCTGCTGCGAGAACGGCGGCGACTACGTGATCTGTGGGTGACAGCGTAAACGTTAAGACAGAACTAAAGCCACTTCTTGAAGACACGTCAGACAAGTGTGTGAGTGACACACATCTGAAATCAAGATCCACACATTAAATGGGTCCTGAATAGTTTGTTCTAATCAGCCAGTTTTATGATTCAAAAGACAATTTAAACTCCTGAGACCTGCACAAAAATCTCAGGCGACCGACTGAGTGAACTCACATCGGCTCAGAAAAAAAAATGCCAAGGGACTGGCAGAAGGAACTCCACATTAAAATCAGTGTGCTCAAAGCTATAAAAGAAGAAGTTTACCACGGCTGCACGCACACACACACACACACACACACACACTCTGGCTGTGTTCAAATCGTAACATACAAACACCGCAGTTTTCTAATATCAGCTCACCATAATGTTGCGTGAAAATCTCAACAATAACGTAGCTTTTCGTGTTCACAAATGCAGCTTATCCTGGACATGTCTGAACCTTTACAGTCACTGCACACAACTCAAATGCTTAAACTGATGGCAGACAGACATTGTATTGACTGGGAAAGTTTGCCCACCTTGAGCGGCTGCCAGAGTAAGACGTTCGTCTACGAGATCGATCCGGCACAAGACGGATTTTTCGCCCATTGATGTCAGTGCCGTCCAGTTTATCCAGAGCCCTCTTCATGTCCGACTGGGAACGGAACTCGATCACGCCCTCGTTCGTCCGTTCCTTATGGGCATCTGCGTATGTCACCTCTCCAGCCTGACGCATGAAGTCCTTTGGGAACACAAAAAAAAAAAAAAAAAAACTTTAAACAATGCAGGGAATATACTTTAGTACACAACTCAGCAATGCAAATGTTGTTCATGGAATGAGAACCAAACATACAGACATGGGTGGGAGTTAAATACGCACCTTAAGGTCCTGCCAACTGCAGCGACTAGACAAGTTCTCCACGATGAGGCGATACTCAGTACGAACTGGGGGTCCATATTTATCCCTGCCAGGACGGGTGCGGCTGCTGTAACCACTACCTTTAAAAAGAAAGAAAAAAAACACAGGAAACTTAGAAACAACTTAAATGGCCATGGTGCAAAAAATATGCTGAGGAGCCATTAAATACAACAAGTCAGAGACATGTCACATCAGTGTCTAAAAGGGGATTAAATTTGAAAGAAAGGAGTCCCTCTGATCCCTTTTTTTAAACACAAAGCTTCAGAATAAGTGTTCTTAAAGCCACTGCATGGGCTTTTTTGTATTGTTCAACATTCTGAAGTGGCTCTCTGCTGCAAAGAACACCACTGCATATGTTTCCAGCGATACAAAGCCCTCTTACTCTAGCACATTACATTGTGATGCTTTAGCTGCATAAACAAATGGACAGTGATGTTCTTTCATGACCTCTGAACCCTGTAACACAAACAAAAAGGGGATATCCACATAGTTTGCGGTCAAGGATTTTGTTGGATGAAATCAAGAATGAACGATGTACAGAGATACACACTAATCTTAAGGATTTGGTTTCTGACAGGAGTTCAGTCCAAACTGTTTTTTTCCCAACTTTTCTTACTTACAACATTTCTTTGATTGTAAACTCTTTAGTAGAGCGGTCCACTTATGTTTGCTGTCAACATAGAAACCAATGGCAATCCTCACCATCGCCCCTGGTCTATTGGCAAAAGGCTGAAGTCATCATGGCTTCCGGTTAGGTCAGCCAAGGATCAAGGGGGGTAAAGGTCACACACACATTGTAAGGTGAAAGCCAAGGCCAAACGGGACAGGCAGTCATCTTAGCCAGTCATCTTTAGCCTCAATGGACTCTCAGCCTCAGCCCGCAACTGGACTCTTTCAAATTGAAACATCAAGGACTTTTGTTAATATGGAATATGAAAATATAGACCAATGTTAACAATACACATTTCACATAAAAACCTAGGTCTGGTCCTAGTGATTGAACTTAACTAGCTAGGCTTGTGTTGGATGATGTGTTCTTTCTTCTCTGGCGCAAACAACATATTTGAGATTTCCCACCATAAAACTTGGCTCACCAAGTTAATGATTATCCCCATGAGAACTATGCTGCAATCCCTGGAAAGAAAGAAAGCCCTGCCTCCTTCATGTTATAGTTACTAGTGCCAGCATAGACGCTGGAGTATTGCTTTTTGAGGGCTGTGGCTTGCAGACTGCTGGTCCTTCCCTGTATTGAACCAATGGGAAATCATGCCCGTCCATGACCAAGAAAGGAGGAGCAACAAACTGCAGGTCACCAACCCGTGATGGTTGCACTAACGACTGTTTTGAAGAAAAAAGATCATACACAAAACAAATTGTGAAGCTGAATTCCAAGAACAAGAAGAATTTAGATGCGTCCTTACAATGAGATCCGCCATTGGTCACGTTTAAACAAAATGATGAACAGTGTAATAGCACCACTACTTTTAAAATAGGAAACAGAGATGTCTGCATGCATCTGGGTTGTAGTGGGTGGCAACAATGACGATCAATATTGGACTGAAGAGTGCTGCATGTAACTTTAATAAGTGTGCCATAAAACATTACTAAATGTATTAGGTCAACAACTTGCTCTGTGTGCAGCCTTCATCGACACCTCACCACAAGGGAAAAGGGAAGAGGATGCATCTAGAAATGGACTGCACTTACTGCGCCCACCACCCCCGTAACCCCCACCGTAGCCATCTCGGTCCCTCCGGGGCCCCCGAGCGTGCTCGACGATCACCCGCTCCCCGCACAGATCCTTCCCGTTCAGCTCGTACACGGCATCGTCGGCATCCCGGTTATCCTCGAACTCCACGAATCCATACCTGAAAGCGAGATACATAAAGCAACCAGTTCAAGACATGTTGGACCCAAATAGAACGACAGAAAGATGATCTTTAACGGAGAGGTTAAGTGGTTATCGTTAGCACGGCCCGCTAGCGTTTAGCTTTAGCAAACACAAAGACGCCATGTTGGCCATGCGACGTGGGCCACTCTCACCAGATGAGAAGTTATAAAAGAGACAAACAAGATACTATCTGTGCTAAAACAACACAGAAACGCACAGAGCTAACTTTACGAGTCTATTAGAGTGTGTAGAAACATATTTGATTAAAGCTTTCAATGCTGAAGTGCCATGGCTGAAACCAACAATATCTCTGTCAGCTCGTTGACGAGCCAGCGTTTTCATAGATACTCTAAAACACTCACCCATTCTTCAGATCTATCTCCATGAGCTTTCCATATCCACTAAAAAACCGCTGTATGTCCTTTTCACGGACATGATAGCTCAGACGTCCAATATAAACCCGAGGCATGGTGGTCCGCCTGTGATCGACTCTTCAACGCAGCACAGCAAGTCTTTAAGAGGCTGTTCTCTGCTCGCTCAGCACTCAGCGGGTTACAGAACAGGCCAATCAGCGCCCGGCATATGGTCTCAGACTTCCGGGTGTTATTCTTAGTATTCGTGTAACAGACCTATTGCACCTCGTGGATGTGTAAAAATGTTGTTATTTCTCAGACAAAGTACCTGAGGTTTATTCTTGATAAACGTGTCCGTATTATTCTGTGGACTCTGCAGAAGACGCTTTTAAATATGACCTGCAAACAGTGTTTAAGGGTCTGTAGCATGGACTGTACATATTAAGGTCTGTAGAGTAAATTTAAGGATGGATGCAAAATACAGCGGTATAGTATTTTAAGGTGGGATTAAAAAATAAACTTAGAAGTGTAGAAATTCTGTATGCCATTTATTGAATTATACAGCCAAGTAAACATTTCTGGACATAACACCAGCTTATTGGTAGAATAATTAGTTGGTTAATCAGAATTATTCTACTTCAATTACATGTTTATGGGTTATCTTTTTGATTTAACTGATGTATAAAGGTGGTACTGCTGTCACAGCTCTATATTTTGTCAGTGATGTACAGCAGCCAATTATATGTAGGGTTTTCCTTTCGTTTGATGCACTCTTTAACTGAGTAAAATACCCACACTGAACTGACGGACGAGTACATATGTTGAAGGCCTTAAATACGACCATAAAGATAGCTGATAAACTCATTTTAAAGCAGAATATTAGAGCTGAACGTTTTAAAGTCTTAGCATAATAAGAGCTAACCGTGTTTAAAGTTCATTAAGATCCAGGGAATCACCATTTGATTTGAGATACACAAGCATCAACAGAGACCAGGAATGGAGAGAGTAGAATTTTATTTTTGTAAAAACCAGTTTTAAATTCTATAAGCCAGACCATATCCAGAATCTTTGAACAAGACCAGAACCGATATGATGTATGGAGTATAATTCAACTGGAACTCTTCCCATCACATTTTTTATTTTAATCAGACTTGTATATTATGTGGCTCTCAGCTCAGGATCTGTTTTTAAGTGGTCTTGCATAAGCTTTTAAAACCTGCTGCTCTTGACTTACCCACTTACATTTATTTCCACAACCTCTTAATCCAAGTTTTTTTTAAAACGTGTTTACCTTCACTTCAGAAATGTAAGAAAAAAATTATGAAGAACACAACTGGCCCAACGGCACTCAAAAACAAACGGTATCATTTCTGTTAGTCTCTCAAACACACACACTCCTCTCTATGAAAGAGAGAAGATGCTCTCCCCTTTACTATGTTACAGTGATTAAACTTTGCTGTCATCTTCGGTAACAATCATAACACGAGGCCTGTTGGATCCTGTTACTAATGAGTACTGGACTGGCAGTATGCGAGTTTGGATTTTGGAAATTATAACTACAATCCCAGATGCAACTTAGCTGTTCATGGAGATAAGCTTAGCTTCCAGCTGGAAAGAAAAAAATTTCTAATGGTGTGTGGAAATTGTCTTAAACCAGTACTTAACAAGTATAATGTTGAAATACACCTGTGCATAAGCAGCCTGCCACAAGGTAAAGCTAGTATGATTCTGGCAAGAGAGACTTCATATGCAGTTCATATTTAGGCTTAGGGGGAGTGGCTTTGGCATTGCTTTTTGTTGGACAGTATCAAAACCTAGCATGCTCTTGCTGGTCTCCTCAGTCTCCTAGCCCTGCTTATCTAGTATTTGCCTTGCTGCATGGAGAAATGTAATTTGCAACTGAAGTTTACTGATGACTAGTGTTTGAAGAAGAGTGAATTAGGATACAAGCCATATCAAGTCAATGTGTTCTTGCAGAAATCAAGAATTAAAGAAAATAAAACAAACCTAGGTGGTGGAGGGTTCATCTGCCAGACAACAAAAGATATGAATCCAACAGTGTGTGTGGTACATAGAATATGTTAACAGTACCTGAACCCCATCTGTCAGCTTTAGATACTCTCTCACTCGGTGCCTGATCAGGCCCTGATACAACTGAACAACAGGCAAACCCTCCCACAGTTCGATTTAGAGAGTCCTTTAGTAATTCAATGTGCCTTCCAACCCAGGCCTCAGAAATTTTGATTGGAAAAAGGGGAGGCTGAGAGGGGATGGAGCCCGGTATAGATGGTCTTCAGTTGGCTTTGGCGCGGAGCTGCGCCCTCTTGCCAGTCACAGCCTGGAAGCCAGTCTTGATGCTGGCGACAGAACAGCGGGAGTGGCACGTTTCACACTGCAGGAAATAGAGGCGAGTGTCCTTCTGCAGGATGGTCTCTGGAGAGCGGCAGGTGTGACACGTAACATATTCCTCTGGAAGGAGGAGAAGGCGGATTTTAGTAATGCAGTACATGGCAGAATTCACTTTTCTCATATTCACATAGTCATTAACAGGAGTATGTCAGTGTTTCAACTACATCCATAAACACAAACATTTCACACACACACTAAAGAGTTAAACAGACAAAGAGACTAACAGGGATGGGATTAGCAAATGATGAAAGTGTCAATTCAGAGATTTTTATTCGTTTGTGCTTTAAATGAAGGGTTTAAGTGTTACTTACTGATATATCTTCTCAACACGTTTTCTATCTGTTTCTGTTGAAATCTGCCTTTGATCACCAGCTGGTTATTTCCATCTATGGAACCACTGTAAACACAAGACGGGCACAAATCAGAAGCATGAACAAGCGCTCAGAACAGACCATGGACTTTAGTTTACGTTCAATGTTTTTTTTTCACTTTGAAACAGCTGATGATGGGAAATTCATTTACTGTATTATAGTCAATACACAAATAAAATAAAAATCATACCTTGTTCCCAGCTCAGCCAACAGGAAAGCAAGAAGATGTTTAGGCTGACGATGCAACCTGTGACAAAGTACAGTACATGAAAGGTTAAGCATGTGACATGACTTATGGTTTTAGGGGGAGCGTTTCAGGGGGTATTGGCCATACGCAGGAGAACAGCACATCCGGACACCAGAAGAGGTGGAACAAACTGCCCGTTCTTAAACACATAACACAGTTATCTGACACAAATGTTGGCATGGAAGTTCATCGACTGTGGGTCAGATCACACAAAGAAACGCGGTGCTAAGCGCAGCAGTTCCAAAAAACGCCTGATCACATGTGAGGAAAAAACAAAACAACAATGGAGAGCACCTGTGTGTGCGCATGAGGGTGACTGAATCAGGACACAAACACAGATCTCTCGTTATTGCTGTGCTCCGAATGGAGAGGGGGAGAAATGTCATGAAAAAGAGATTATTGGTTATCACGCCCATCAATGTCAGAAAATAGGGGCGAATCGGCATTTAATTTACTGTATGACCTTTCAGATGAGAATCAAAGCAGACTGCTATTGACTGTAACAGGATGAGAGGTCAGCGTGTTCAGAGTGCACATAGAAGAGGACGCTCACAGTTTGCAGATGTCTGTGAAGTTGACGAACGAGGTTTTCTTGGTTCCCACTCGGACCACCTGAGGAGGCTTCATCACAAACTTCCTCTTCTCTCCAGCCACCATGTCGGGGTTCTTCTCTCTCATGATGTTGAACACTCGATTCAGGAGCTGAGATGCAATGAGTAGCTGTAGTTAACACTGACCACATTTGTAACTATATATAAATATAAATACGGTATGAAAATTGTTCTTTTTTGGTTAAAACAGTCTTTAGCTATAAAAAAAGAGGGCCTTTATAATGTGGAACACATACTTGTACAAAGATTTTCAAAGAGTTATAACTAATGGATTAATTACCTCCTATTGAGCATTGTACTTTATTTTGTTTATGTATGATGATGTCATAAAGTCAGCGATCCAGCACTTCAACCTGAGTGGCATTTTTAAACGACAGCTAAAATATACAGCTGCAGTATTGTAACGCTGGATGGACAAATATCCCTGGATGCCTTTGATACTTTATGCATTTTTAAATGGTTTACGATCTTAGACACGTTCTGAAGTATGTTTAAGTAACTATACGTTTTCGTTTAAGTGACAGGGAAGCAATGAATATTTGCATTATGTCTTTGTGCTTTTTTGTGTATTTGTTCCGCTGCTATGAAATAAAAGTCCACTTGTTTTCCCTTTCGTAAATCTCAGAGTCAATTCCTTCACCACTTGTGACAACAGACCATGGAGTCTTTTAGAAGCTCACGTTTCCATGGATACCGACAAGACTTCCTTTCTGGTGCAGAGGTGTAGCCTGTAGTTTATGGCTGAGCCTTGTTTTTAGCGTGTGTGTGAGCGAGTGGCTGAGACCGCAATCCTACCTCGTCGTAAGTGTAGTCTCGCTTCGAGCCTGCCCAGGTCGGTCCTGTGGAGGAGCTGAAAGATATTCCATCGTTGTTTTTCCCCTCATCGTCCTCCAGAGCTGAAAACATAGGATGTAAATCTCAGAATATACACGTCTTCCTTTAGTCACCTACATCCCGGTTTGGGGTTTTCTTACTCTCACCTTCATCCTTTTCCAGTAACTCTCCTTCATCAAAGTCGACTTTCTTTGACTTCTTCTTTTTTTGTGGAAGCATCAGGTCCAGGTTATCCTCATCCAACACCTCTGACTGCTCTCCTTCTATTTTCAGCTCCTGATGAGAGATTCAATTCAGCGAGTAAATGATGAGTAATGACCATGTGAAAGAGGTTAAGATAAGAAAACAAGTATATGTGGTGTTGGAGAAGGAAGTGCTGACATTAACGGAGCGGACAGACAAAGGCTGATATAGTCGACAGGTGACTGACCTTTAACCCGTCCTCCATGTCATTATCAAATACTTTCTTGGGTTTCTTCTTCTTTTTCTTCTGGTTAATGAAGTTCAAGTCGTTCAAATCATCAGATGGCTCTAAGATGGAAAAACAATTAGTGCTTTATTTATGTATGTATATATTTAAATACATGTATGGAGTCACAGCACTGCAGAGGAATACACACTGATACTGAGGCCTACAGTGTGTACATCTCTATTTTCCTCCTTACCTTTCTTCCTGCCTTCATCTTCATCCAGATCCAGTTCCTTGTCCTCTCCAGCCTCTGGTTCGACTTCCTTGATCTCCACTTCTTTTGCCTCTTCTCCTCCCACCCCCTCTCCTCCCTCTTCATCCAGCATGAAGGGCTTCTTCTTCTTCTTCTTCTTCTTAGTCATATTGGGATCAAAAATCATCTGAGGGGGACAAAAGAAGATAGGATTTAAGGTTGAAATGCCTGCGACAGGAGAATAAATGATGGGTCTTCTGTGTCAAATGTATTTTTTAACACTTTGTGGGAAACAATATGTCTGCTGAGAATCGGTGAAAGGTGTAATTCCTATTAAGTTTTTCTTGAAATGTCTTTCAATCCCTTAGATTAATAGAGTAACTGTGGATAATATGAGAAGTGCAGGAATTACTGGGTTTATTCGCCAGTTAAATAGGAGGATCATTGTATTACACTCGCAGTTCTCTCAGAGTGTGCTATATGGATTACAACAATCATTATGACTCTCCAGAGTTATGCAGCGATCGTCAGAATCAAATTTTTTTTTCCTCTTCCTGATATCGGTCCCAAAAGTCTCACATCAGTCGGGCATTAAAACATATGTCATGTTTACAGAAAGATCAATTCTCTGGCTACAGATTCTGAAATGGGATCAGGGGATATTAGTGTACGTCTTGAATCATTCCTGTTTCATCACTCACTCGAATTATAAAACAGAAAGGTTTCCACTGTGTTCACATCATCAAGATATCCTTTGTCATCAAGAAATCTATAGATTTATCAGCAACAATAATTAAGTTGAAGCCCAACAACAGACACTTTCCATCCTGCAGAAAATAGTACTTTATGTTATGAGGCAGATTAATTATTATCAATTTATCCTGTAAGGTGGCTGCCTCGACATATATAGTATGGGATTAAGTTTATATGCTGTTGTGAAACTCTTCCTTGACTGAAAACTTAATACATGTCAGATATGGAGAAGGATCAACTTTACTGATCCCCCAATGGGGTAAATTCAGGAAGATACCTTAACTATTAAATCCTCATCCATGTTTCATCACAGCTCTTAACACTACTGATGACAACTAAAGACAAATATTTAAAACGAAACTAAATCCATTTCATATTATAACATTAATGAATATTTAAGAACACATTACATCTAAAAAAATTTTTTTAGATTTTCTGATAGTTAGACCTTTGTCTAGGTGTAATGAATATCTTTGTAAAGCTTGCTGTCTATAAAGTCTGAACAGAGCTTTACATACATTTATCTTTACACCGTTAGCTCTGCACCCCGGGTGTAGCGGAGAGCTAAACCCGAGCAGATAGTATCTGTAGTTTAACCTCCGAAGTTTGACTTTTACATTAATGACAAGGTGGATTGATAAAATGTACAGAGTATGAACTATCGGTGCTATATGATACAGTAACAAACTGCGACAATATGTGAATATGTTCTTCTCATTGTGTGTGCTCGGGCCGAGGTTAGCTCGGCAGCAGCCATGTGAGAGCGGACAGGAAGAAGAGGCCCAAAGTCCTCCCAACAATATCATCCGTTAACTCTCTTAATATCAACCGAAACATGTAAAAATAAACAGAGACTAAACATCCAACCATCGGTAATGACTCACCTCGTCTCCTGACATGTTTGCGGATCTAAAATCTGGCTCCTTTATTCCCTGAATTAGTCCCACACTGCTACTGCTGCTGCTTCTGCGCTGAAAATCTCTTGCATCAGCGCTGGAGTCTCACTACGCACGCGTGAAGTCGCCAAATCCTGACGTCATTCTTCTTCTTCTTCCAATGGGATTTTCGGCCGTTTCGATGCCCTGCGGTACATTACTGCCTCTCACAGGCCAGTCCTGGTAGCAGAATCAGAATCGTTTTATTGGGCATGTTTGCTTATGCACAAAAGGAATTTGTCTTCAGGAACTGTGCACTCAACGTACAACAGGTATAACATCAAATATAAGCAAACATGGGAATATTTACAAGGCTAAATCAGATAATAGTGCAGTGGTGAGTAGTGCAAGAATGCTTAAGGTATTTTCATTTTTTAAAAGTAATCCTCTTGAAACGAACTTAGTTTCATTGTTACTCCCAGAATTTCTATCCACAACAAAGCAGTTTAAAGCGTTTCTCTTTGTTCTTTGTATCCATGGCGACAGCCTATAAATACATGTCAAACAGTGTTACTGTTTGCAGGCTCTGCAGTCTATCCTCACGTTTGCATCTTTACTCAGTCCTTTGTGAATTTCAAAGTCACAGTCCTATCATGATTTTGACTTGGCTTTTCTCTTTGCCCAAATCACCTTGTTTGACTTTATGCTCTTTGAACTGAAAAGTTATGTTGACCATTCAAATTTCCCTTAATGAAGGACTGACATCTAGATAATCAGATACATACTCTAAAATAAGGGACTATATATTAACATTTTAGCTTCCTTGTCTGCTGTCTAATTCCCATCCATCCTGACAGGGGCAGACGCCCAGGGAAACCCCACAGATCCTCCAGACGGTTTAGTTTTATACAGTGGAACCAACAATTTTACAACATGGTCTGGCCATTCTACCCTCAGAGCTTCTAAAATTGAGGGTGAATCTGAACATGTGACTATCCTCCTCTAGTGGAGTTCAACTACCTACTGTAGTGCTAATACTATATCTAGAAGTTGTGTCCATACCATAGTTATTAAAATACATTATAGTTATTAAGTAAGATTGATGCTGAAATGAAAGCTTTGTTTAAAAAATAATACACATAAATCACCTGTATGCTTATTATATTGTGTATGTCCACTCAGTTCTACTGTTTATATGGAGATCACTTGTGTGACGCTTTCAGCCTTTCTTACAATACATCACTAAAACAGAGACAGTGGGGATCTCGAGTACCCAGCACAGTCACTTTAGGGATCCTGAGCTGAAATGTTGGGAAACCCCTGTGTTAGTAAAAGACAGTAACACTACATATACTAATATTACACTGTGACAAGAATTGAAAACCTTTAATGATTTTGCAAAGAATATTTTCATCGGGATAAATAAAACATAGAAATTGCAAACATGCTTGACCACCAATCGTTGCTTCTGTCTTTTTTTCTGTAAAAATGGTACATTATGACCCTTAAAAACTAAAGGAATTCATTCAAACTATAGCAGTCATACTATAATCTTTACAAACCATCAGCTTCAACGAAATGTATTTAATAAGGTGAGTATTTAACTTTTTTTAACATTAAACTTTAGAGAAAAAAAAAAAAAGAGAACAGGGTGGAAGTGTTTAACATTTCACACAATGTAAAATGTAGTGGTGCGTTTTGATCTGTATTTTAAATCTTCACTGCTGCATGCCACACACACACACACACACACACACACACACACACACACACACACACACACACACACACACACACACACACACACACACACACACACACACACACACACACACACACACACACACACACACACACACACACACACACACACACACACACACACACACACACACACACACACACACACACACACACACACACACACTTAAAAGAGACAAATCTGGGATATTTACACTAAATCACAGGAACATGGAGGTTACATGTGGAAAGGGGGCGGGGCAAAGCACACAGCCTTAAACAAAACAAAAGGGTTCGGACTCTGGTAAACACAGCTCACAGCGTTTTCATTTAGCTCATGCTCAGCTGTGCTCATATTTTCAAGAACAATTAACAAAAAACAAAACAAACCAGAGCACAAAGGATTGCTATTTGTGTGAGAAAAAAAACTTCCAGCAGGTTCAACACAACAATTACAGCTAAATATGTGAGTCGGAAACAAATCTTTGAGGGTCAAGCTCCAATGAAAATTCCCCTGTCATCCAGTAATGATAACAACTTCACCAAGCTTATAAAACTTTACAGAAAACCACGCCTGTATGGCACCACAGTGCTGGTAATAATACACTCAGATATAAACTCTGTGGTTGTTGAAATAGCCCCACCCACAACAAGGACCACAAAGTGCTAGCATTGTTTGAAAATCGAGGATAGAGATGTATGAGGTGAAATTGACAAGGTGCTGTGATAGAGCTTCAATAAATAAGCCCTTGATGTAAAATTGTTTGCTGAGCACCCAGCAGGTGCCATGTTTGTGAAGGGGTTCAGTAGGGGAAAAAAAGAAAAAACTACAGTATTTTGCTTATTCGTAGTGTTACATAAAGTCGACAGTCAACTCTCCTTATGCACGCAAGAACACTCATAAACAACACCCAGTCAGTCCATTCTCTCCCAAAGCTGCTTCTCTCTTCCGTCTCTGATGCAGGTACGATCAGGAAGATGCTGTGTTTACATGGCTTCCATCGCCCAGCGCTGCAGGTCCTCCATGTCGTCCTCATCCTCCTCTTTCTTGGCTGTAGAGCGTAAACAGACAAAAACATACACACAGTGAGTCATGTGAACGGATTTCACATTTAGCTGACTTCAGCTTGTTTACCAACATTCTCCGTATAAAAAGGAAGGAACATTAAATCTCCAAAAACAAAACGTCATCAGCTGAGCTTAAAGCTGAAGTCTGACTCACGCTGTCACCTGATAAGAGAATGTAATTAATGTTCTGATTATTGAAATCTTGGCTCTGAAAATATCTCATTGTTTTCTGCATGTTTAATAAGATGCTGGCCTGTTTTGGGGGGCTTCACAGAGAGAACTAAAGATTTAAACTGTCTACCTGTGTGACGAACTTCTATTGTGTTCAAGTGAGCAGATTCTGTACAGCTGTGTCGCTCTGTTTGCACCATCTGTTTTGTCTTTGTGGATATTACACTCTTACTAGCTACAGTATGGTAGTTGAACTCCAATAGTCTCAGGTAACCAGTCATTAGTTAGTCAGACAAGTTACACTCATCCTTTAGGTTTTTCTAAGTGTCTGGAGTAACTCTACATCCTAAATTGGGTTTGCACATGCCAACCTTTTCTCTTTTCATATTTCTTACATTTCATTTTGTTAGATTAATATAACTGGATAAATATCATGAGCTACAACAAGTGGATAAGTAGCTGTTCATGGCCCTTCAATTAGACATTGAAACGCCTGTAAGCGGGACAAATGATGAGGCTGTAACTGGCAGCCAAAATGCATGTTGTCAAACACCATAAAAACTACACCTTCACTTTGACTTCCTGCAGTCTCCACTGTTTACATGGCAACAACAGCTAAAAAAGATAGGCATGTATATCAATCCCTTCACATTGGGACCTCGTCTTTTGGATTCATTAGTTGCAGGTTAACTTGAACAGTTTCTCTTTGGGGTTTTTTTCAGAAGGCACTCACCAGGTCTGGAAGGTAATGAAGTTGAAGGCACATTGGGGAGGGGGGTGTTCTCTGGTCCCCCGATCTCCAGCAGGTTTTTATCCAGCTCCTCCTGTTCTAGCTCATCCAACTCAGCCAGAAGCTCATCCTGGGAAAGTCAGCAGCAAACACAAACACAAGGATGAGCTTGAATCGTTTGCACTGAAACCACAAAGACCTGGATTTATTTTAAATGTAGGATGGCTTTGGCTTAGAGGTAAAGCGATCCAATGGTTGCTAGTTAAAGGGATACTTCAGCCATTTGCATGAAGCTGTGTACCATTAGAAACATGGTAGTAGTGTTAAATGGTCGTGAATCCAACCCTCATTTTGCCCTGAGACGAGAAAAATATGTTTTTCTTTGCTTGAAAGTGTTCTTCATGTGATACAATATGACGCTTTTTGCATCACATGAAGAAAACTTTCAAGCAAAGAAAAACACATTTTTCTCGTCTCAGGGCAAAATGAGGGCTGGATTCACGACCATTCAACACTACTACCATGTTTCTAATGATACACAGCTTCATGCAAATGGCTGAAGTATCCCTTTAAATTCCTATCTTTTACAGTCAACGTGTTAAAATGGTCCTTTGTTATAAACCACTTGTTGGTTTACAACAAAGGACCGAGTGTAACTTCTGCAGGACTCCCGTGAAAAAGAGGTTGTTAACCTCAATGTAATTTTCCTGGATAAATAAAGGTTGAAAAAAAAAAAAGTGAAAAAGTATGTGAATGATAAGCTGATTATCTGACTTGCACAGCGCCTAGTTTATGAATGTGTGTGTGATTGGCTGAATGTGGACATGCAGTCTAAAGCACCTTCAGTTCTTGGAGAACAAGAAAGGTGCTGAGTCAGTGCAGACAGTTGAATCGGTTTAAAAACTTAAGAAAGAGCAAATGCACTGACTTGACCACATGAGTCCAGGATAAATGAACACATATACAGTGGGGATGTTTTTTTAAGAGAGTAATACAATTAATAAATAGATAGAAAATCCTCAATGCCAAGGCAGTGACTGGAGAAACGTCAAGGTTATCTTGACTGAATGTGCTCAGGTTGGAAGGCTCGGCAGGCTCAAGAATGATCATGAACTTCAAGTTTACCCACATTATGTAAACTTGCCTCTTTTTTTCCCTTTTTTTTTTTTTTTAACACAGCGGCCGCCATGTTGAACCCAGAACAAAACAATGGTTGACAATGTCCTCCTTGGTAATGGGAGAATCTAAAATAAATATTAGGCTCTGGCATACAATCAGCATTCTGTTCTGATCTCCCCGACAAACAACTTGCTTATGGAAAAAAAAAAAAAAAAAACATCTCAAAGTTTCTCCCACCTCATCAAACTCTTCTCCAAAGCCGACAGGTTTAGAGATTGCATCAGAGATTTCCTGGGCAAGCTCCTGCTGCTCTGTGATGTCCTGCATCAGGTCGTCCACCTTGTCAATATCCCTGATAAAGCAGATACAGTTTTATTTTGACAGCCTGCACACATGCATTTTACCCCCACTCACTGAGAAATAAGGGCATGAAACCCAAAGTCTTCATTTTTTTCTCTCTGTTTCTTGATATATTAATTTGACTCTTTTGATACTGATTAAATCTAGTACTGCTCGGTTTCGTTCAGGAGCAAAGCATTCTTCTGATAATCTTTCTGTTAGTTCAGATAACACTATCTTTTAAATCGCATCATCAAGGTGATCAGTCAATCAAACTGAAGAACTTCATTATTATATGGTTGCGAGATTTTACATGTTTTCGTGGGCAGATTTCATCGCCTTGGCAGCGAAACCCATGTTCTTGAGCACTTCGGTGTTTGTGTTGGCATTCTCCAGGGCTTCTCTCTGGAACTCGATGGTCGACAGCGTGCCGTCAATCTGGGCGAGTTGTTTCTCATACCGCTTCTTTCTTTTTAAAGCTTGCAGAGCCGCTGAGGAGACAGACAGCAAAGAGAAAAGGAGTCAGGATTTATAGATTGTTTAAAAAAACTGCTTTGTGAGTATGCAGTTTTGGGGATCTTTTGTCCACAACCAGGAAGGACGTCTTGTGCTATGTGAGATCACACTAATCAACCGAACCAATAGGAATCATTATTAATAATATAAATAGACGATGACAATTCAGCAAATCTGATCAACAAGGATTTCATCAGAGATTGCCTCAGACTAGTGCTCGGCTGGTGAGAGTGATAGTAGAAGTTAATCAACCCCTGAAAAAACAGCTGCTGTAGTGAAACTGTGTGAATGTGTCATACTAAGTTGACTCATTCTGACCATTGTTGTGAAGGAGGAAATCATAAGGATGAAAACCATGCATACAAAGTACTCTACTAATCTTTTACTGTATGGATAACCTAAAGTGTTAGGTGGAACGGGCAAATTCAGATTTATATCTTGTTATTGTAACAGCAATATTATTTGAAACATGAAAAATATTGGTCAAGAATGAACTACTACTACAGCTAACACCTGTGATTTAAAGAAAATAAAAAATAAAGTCTGTAACGAGTTGTTTTTGCAGTTATAATATGGCATTTTAGTTGCTGTCATCATTGTTAGTTTTCTAGCATTATTTGCTATGATATTATTCCACTGGCAGCTTAAATCACCTGACCTGAGGTCTGTAGGTTTCTTTCTATCCATCTAATCAAGGTGCAACCACGCCCACCTAACTGACAGTGACGTCACGTCGCTGTAACCACGCTCACCTAACTGACAGTGACATCACGTCGTTGTACAACGTTGAACCCTTGTCCCAACACACCGGACTGATATCTTCATTGGCAGACTATCTGCTGCAGACTGTAAACCATTAACTGGATCTAAATAGCCTTCACATCTTAACTCAACACACTCGAGTCTTTCAATAACACACCCAAGAACACACGCAAGTCTTCATTAAAACACCCAAGTCTGTAACAACACACCCACTTCTTTTAAAAGTCTTTTAATAACACACTCTTTTAATGTTTAAATGGTCTCTGATCGATCACATATGCTGAGATGACAAGGTCTCTATTTCCTGAAACAAATCAACGATAAACAATAAGGAAAACATCTCATGAGATGTTTTCTTTATCTTGGCTGATAAAGACGATAAAGGCTGTCAGCTTTTATCAAGCTGTGATGACAGCCTGGGAAACTTAGCCAACTTAGCTAACGTGCTAACGTTTAACTTCATGTCATTGACCGCATGACTTGATGATAAAGAGCAAAACATGTATGACTTGTGTCAAGATATCTCACCTCTTTTGTTCTTCGTGCCGTTTTTCTTGGCAATCTGAAGTTCCTGCTCGATCTTTTTCTCCAGAAATTCCTGTTTTTTCGTTAGCATCTCCTCCGTTTCTCGGAGTTTCTGGATCGCCTCCTGCGGGCTCGGTCCCTTTCCCCCCTTTCCCCCTCCTCCCAATACCTTACTTATCCACGACATCTTTAGGATACTACAACACGCTTATTAAAAAAAGAACAATATGCTAAATAAACTGAGAACACACAGCTGGCTAGCAAGCTGCTAGGCTACACTGATACTTCGCCCAGATTGGGACCTGGAAGGATTGTTGATGTTTTTCTACTTCCTGGATAAGGCCCAATGACGTCATGTCAGTGGGCTGTTTTTTGTCTCCATCTCCCGACGAAACGACAAAATATTCATTTTATTAAGCTCCTGTATGGATCTGATGCTGTGAGAGCTGGAGGATTTTAACATCTGGGATCAGGCTCGTGTGTATCTTTATGAACCAGGCTGAGTCTTTGAGCAGCTTCAGATCAGAGAGTGAGACTTTATCTGATAACTGAATGAAATGAGACCATAATAAAGTTATGGATCCAACATCAGGTGTCATACTGATTTCTTCTAGCTGCGTACCTCCTCAGTCATGTCTGTTTTTTTGTATGTATGTATATGTATGTATGTATATGTGTGTGTGTGTGTGTGTATATATATATATATATATGTATATATATATATATATATATATATATATATATATATATATATATATATAAACACACGTATACATACATACATACCATGTAAGTATGTGTATAGGCCTCCTGCTGCCTCCTGTGCCTTCAAGGTGGGCATCAACTACCAGCCCCCCACTGTGGTACCTGGAGGAGACCTGGCCAAGGTGCAGAGGGCCGTGTGTATGTTGAGCAACACCACCGCCATCGCCGAGGCCTGGGCTCGACTCGACCACAAGTTTGACCTGATGTACGCCAAGAGGGCCTTCGTCCACTGGTACGTGGGAGAGGGGATGGAGGAGGTGGAGTTCTCCGAGGCCAGAGAGGACATGGCCGCTCTGGAGAAGGATTATGAGGAGGTGGGCACTGACAGCGTTGGAGAGGAGGAAGAAGGAGAGGAGTACTGAGCCCCTGAAACATCTGGCTGTGGTTCTAGAAAAGTTATGTTACAGTTGCAGTTCATATTCAGCAGTCCACCTGTTTCGTGTGGCTGCAAAGAAATGTTGGACTCATTAGTTTAAAGTGTATGTTC
The DNA here is from genome assembly GCF_947650265.1 of Symphodus melops. Classification (NCBI taxonomy): domain Eukaryota; kingdom Metazoa; phylum Chordata; class Actinopteri; order Labriformes; family Labridae; genus Symphodus; species Symphodus melops. Next base: position 7,982,128 of record NC_136703.1, read on the forward strand.
CTGTGAGCTACAGTAATTCTGTTTTTGTTGTGTTTTAAATTGTTTAAACTTAATAAAATGTTACATTCAGTCTTCGCCCTGTGTTTTCTCTGTTTTAATCTGCAAGTTTAGAAACATCACCAAGCTGATGCAGCACACACGAGTCAGGCTTTAAACTCTTTAACTCCTTTAGACAACACTTCAGAGTCCTTCAGTGTGACTTTACAGAAGACTAGGAACATCTGAATCAACACTTTTAGGACCTGCTGCTTGATAAGTCTGGTTTAATCAAGCACATTTATTAGTTGTGCTGAAGTAATGTCTAGATTTATTTACAGCAATGATCATCAACTTGCACCCTGGAGTGACACATCCCACCCTAAAAAGGCTCATTAAAATATATCACAGTAATGTAGTCGATGACCTCATACCTGAAGGAACAAGACCACTAACATGAATCTGAAATGCATTAAGTGATGAGTCTTCATGGAGTCTTCACTGCTATTAAGTCTTTTAGAAGGTGAGGGTGAGAAACTGTGTACAGCTCTCCTGTCAGAGGACCTTTACCCTAATTTGTTTTAATATGTTAAGTCTCTCAAATGAACAGTCATTTCTGGAGTGCCTACAGGAGCGTTGAATCTCCACTGGAAGTAGACTTCAAATATGAAGTTGTTAAGGGAATATCTGCTTGACCATCAGCCTTTTTCACAAATGAAAAATGCCTGGTCCCCTTTCTAAATGATTTTATTTTAAGTAAATTGATCTTAACGTATTCATAGAAGCGTATTTACTGGATTTTTTTTAATAACCCAGCCACCAAAACAGTATTACATACTTCAAAGTTCTGCCCTTCATTTTTCAAGAATCCCAATCATCTCTGGCTGCATTGTTAAATGAGGAAAAAGGGTAGTTTAAAAAGAGCAGACAGCAAGGGAGTTTATGTATTTTAATTTATTATGACGCTACAAGATCCATGATGGTTGTTCAATCATTTCCTTTCTTTAATACAGTATGTTAATAACTTTGCCAGTTTTTTAAGTATTTTTATTAATATGTACATACAAAAGAGTAACCAATTACCAGGTGATTACATTTTTGTGTGACTGATTCTTTGCATGTGTGGTCGAAGCGCTGTTGCCTTTTTTTTTTTTTCCCCCCAAATGTAGTGTATTCACAGGTCGGTCTTCATTCTAGCCACCCACATTCCCACCTCTCTTTTCCCTTAGTTCCCTCAGGCAATGGAAAAAAACCAACATATTTTTCTATTTTTCTAACAACCTCCTTAGATAGCCATGTGATAGTAGAGATAATACACTGAGTTGTCTCAGTTATCCCACAACCACCAGAGCAAGAAAAAAAAAAAAAAAAAAAAAAAAAGAGGATGGAAAGGAAACAAAACACACAAACTGAAAAACCCGACTAAAGATGGTCCCTTATAAGACAGCTTTTTTTTTATGCTTATATACCTGCAACACTCAGGAAAAAACATAGAATAAATCCCGGTCACTTCATGCAGACTGCAGATGGGAAATATGAATATAGTGCATTTGAATATTAAACAACAGAAGATTTGTGGGTATATAATAATATAAGAAAACAAGCAATTAACTGTTGTAATACACTAGAGGGTGTAAATGCAAAACCCCATGGACAAAATTAACTACTGGTTTCATTGAGTAATGTTCTGATAATTTAAAATGTCTGCGAACAATTTGAATGAGAAATCCTCTGCTTTAAAATGGGACATTTGAACCAGAGCCTTTATGATGCTGTGATAATTATCACACTTAAAGTGATGGTTTAAAGAAAATTACTTCTTTTCGATCTAGTCCTGCTGCATTCACTTTTTCTAAATACAATCTTTATTTTTTTACTGATTTATTACTTTGCAGATAAATTGAATTACTATGCATTTCTTGGTCTGAATAAATCAACCAACACCCCTAATTTCTGCTTTGACAGGAAATCTGACAGTTACGTTTTCATATCATCCCTCTTCCTTAGTTCAAACACGGCCTGGGACTTCCACGTTTGTGGTCTCTTCACACAAAAAAAAACATTCACACACAATCCTCCCTGTAGGAGTAAAGTTCAGACACACAGACGCACACGCTTCTACTGGCACCACATACTGTATATAAGACATTACATATCGTTTGAGTCCAAAATGAAAGTTTTTTTCACTGATCACTTGTGTTCACCCCTTCAGGCGAAGTATCATTTTAAATGGAAGAGAGATTATCAGGAGTGTTAGTTCTTACTTATTGATGATGTGAGTAAGAAACTTTTAAGACCATAGAATCAAGAAACAATCAATGAAAGACAAATAGCCAGCGTGAAGCTACTTTCACTCATCACTAGCTGTTACCTGTGCAACTTGTGGAAGATCACTGAGGAAGATGGGATGGACGGAAAGAACAGATCAAAGGGGGAGATTTTTTAAAGAACAAAAAAAATGAAAAAGGCGAGACCCAGGACAAAAACACTTGCACTGATGGGTTTTTTTTTTGGGATCACCTGCTTTCCTTTTTACATGATTTCTTTTCCATCCAGACAAGATCATGACAATATTGCCTTAAATGTAAAAAAAAAAAAAAAAAAAAAAGACAGAAAGAGAGAGAGAGAGAGAGAGAGATCAACATAAGCCAAGAAGACATCTCCATTGTTGTCATGGACACGTCCTCTGGAGCAGGCCATTCGTCCGTCCATCCGTCTGTTACTGTGCTCTTGTTTGACTGTGTCTCTACAGGGCCAACTTGCCAACAATGACTCCAATGACAAAAAAGAGCACGCAGAGTGCCAGGAGGCGGGTGCTTAGACCTTCGTCCCTCATGGTTGAGGTTGCCATAGTGGAGGAGGGAGAGGATTGAGGAGTGGTCATTGAGCTCACCTTTCTCTTCCGCAGCCCATCATCTTCCTGCAAACAAGAAAAAGAGTTATACATACCTCCATTATCTTTTTTTTTTTTTTAACCACTTTTCCCCATACGGATTTGCGACCTGCTGGAGCCCATCCCAGCTGTCATTGGGTGGGAGGTGGGGTATACCCTGGACTGTACGCCAGTCAAGGCTTAGTGAGAGACATCCAGTCACCAAATAACCTCACAAGCTTGTCTTTGGACTGTGGGAGGAAGTCGGAGGGCCCAGAGAGAACCCACACAGACACAGGGAGAATCTGCAAACTCTGCACAGGCCTTGTCCGGATTTGAACCAGGAACCTTCTCGCTGTGATGCAACCGCATTAACCACTGCACCACTGTTAAGCCTAAGTTATAATTACATTAAATAAATCATTAAAGAAACAATGTCATTACAACAATGTCTGGCCACCAGGGAGGATTGAGAGGTTTACGCAAAAGCAAAAAAAAAAATCTCATTCACCAAATATCTTCCATGTTTGAGAAAATTCTGTGAAATACAACAGAAGAATGTGTAGGCTGTCAATCATTTTTGTAGGTAGAAACGCTGGTGAAAGATTTAAAATACAGCATACCTTTAGAGAACAGACAGGCTGCAGAGGCTGCATCAGTCTGGATCCTCTCTCTCTAACACTCAATAATTTTTCAGCTTTATGGTTTTATTTCCAGGATTTAACTCTTGTTAGCGTTAACTATGTTGGATCAAAACAATAGTAAAGCATCTATAATGTCTAACTGTGGGTTCATGTGTTGTCTCTTAAAGGGATACTTCACCCATTTACATGAAGCTGTGTAAAGCTTCATGTAAATGGGTGAAATGTTCTGTTCGTAGGGCAAAATGAGGGCTGGATTCACGACCATTGAACACTACTACCATGTTTCTAATGATACAAAGCTTCATGCAAATGGGTGAAGTATCCCTACTGAGAGAATACTGGTGTCTGTCTAAAGCTGTGCTCAGTTAGGCTATAAGTGAATGGTTTGCATGAGCTAAAACTAACATGCTCACTCGGTGAGCTAATAATAACATAAATATGCTAACATAGACAACAGTACACAAACTAAGTAAGACAAACCAAACTGTAGCTCTAAAAGTTGTTCCAACACAGACGGGCCTGAACAAGAGATGTCATTTGATTTTTTTGCAAGGACGATCCAGTGATAGTTGTAGACTGCATCAGAAAAATGTAAATAACGGGTAATATAACACAAATCTGTATTTTTAAGGGTGACACCATGATCCACAAACTTTTACAGTTTATAACATGATGCAGGAAGACACAACACACATCTGCCTGCCTGCCTGTCTGTCTGTTCGTGCGGGACTCGATGAGGAACAAGAGCTGTCCTGTATTTTTTAGCACAGTCTGCTTCGACTCACCCTGATCTGTTTGTTTTCTTCCCGTAGCCTCTGGACCTCCAGCTGCAGCCGCTTGCACTCCTCCATGATCTTTTTCACCTCTCCGTCATCCAGCGAGGCACTGGCCGACTTGGGCAGCACTGAGTGCTCGGTCTTAACAGAGGAGGCAGAGGAATACACAGTTTGGTTGCTTTCATTCTCATGCTGTGGAGAGAGAATGAGGGTGGATGGATGATGGGTTGAGAGTGGAGGAAGGGGATAAGGAGACATGCGGAGACACAGTAAGGAGTTGGATGAAGTGTGAATAAATACATCAGAAATAAAAAGGCATGAGGTGGGTGGTACAGTGATGCATTGCTCATGGGCAGGACAGTGAGAAAATACTAAGAGCAAGAAAAATGAAAACATGTAATATGACTGAACTCTTTCCAATAGTTGTTATCATACAGCATTTATTCAGTGGAAGAAATAAAGCAACAGTCCAGTTTATTGATCTAAACGTGTGTTGGAATATGTCTCTTTTAATCAACGGCTCATTGTCATTTCAGTAAGACAACAAATGCACATTAACAAAGACGAAGACTTACAGTTTTGTCATTTTCTAGAGGCATCTCAAATGCACATCTCAACTTTGAATCCATCAACTCTTCAGGCTTCGCCTCCTTCCACTGTGGACGACAACGACATGGGGAAAAAAGGGTTAGGAGAATAGCGTCAATGTTCGTATGCCAATTGTTCAATAAATGCTGATTATCATTTTAACATAAGTGATTAATCGCTCGTTTGAAATTCTACTTTTTTCATAATGGTGAGACTTTTATTTTGAATGTTTGTACTGAATTAAGGTGAGAGTGCTTTACTTGCTGCTTGATTTCCGTCCTGGTTTTATTTTTAAATCAAGTAAGGCCCTTCTTATAGGTTGAAGGTTATGGCATTAACTTAACCACGGAAAAAGGAACTTGTGACCCATTAAAAACGAAATGAAAACACGTCAACTGAGCTGTCTGACAATTGGTTTGAAGTGAAATGAGGCGTTCAAAGATGCAGCAGTGTCGTTCTCTGACAACATTGTGAATAAAGGGGGGCCACTGTGGAGGCTTATCCACCGTGATTATTCACAATTAAAAGAATCAAGGCATGAATTTCAGACATTAATTCATCACGATTGAGTGGTCATTTCTGACAGCACTAATTATAAGTTTTAACCTAAAAGACAAAGTTCCATGAATAGGACTGCAGACGTTAGAAATGTGTGGCTTTGTGATTCCTGCACATTGAGCAGTAGAGATGCAACCAATCACAGTGGATCTGTGATTAGTACAGATCATTCCTATGGTTGGGAAAGCATCTTCAGATTGATCGCGAGTTTATAACAAATGTGTAAAAAAACAGGGTAAAATAAAAGATGTACTACCAATAAATCCCTGTGAAGAGACTCAGTTAAAAGAAAGATGCATTTAAGAAGTCTGTAGGCAGATATGTCCAGTTCTTTTATTAGCTCCATGTTTTGTGCAAACTTAAGTACCATAAAATGCTGCTATTTCAGAAAGTAAGGCTTTTTTTTTTATTTGATCAAACTGTGCTTTGAGTCTTTCCTCTCACTCAATGTGCCAGCTGGAGGTTGAGTCTAAAAACAATCAGTAGTTTTGAAATGATCAAACTTTGGTAATCAGAGTTTATAAGGAATGTTCAACATAAACAGGTTGATCTGACTGCTTGGAACTGAGTATTTGTTTTTTGATACAATAGTCTACATAGAGGAGATGCTTGGAGATTCACTGTGAATCATTGTGCTGTTAAATTGCAGATTTGCAGTCATGGTGAAGTGGGGAGGAGAAAGGTTGCACTCAAATCGTCTTTTCTTTAAGCCAATCACAAAAAGGATCCGATCTGCGACACTGAATCCCTTATCCAATCTGAAACCTTGAGATTTGTGATCCGTAGCCCGTAGCCCCCCCCCCCCCGCTGAGCAGACTCGAAGAAGTCGTTCAAAGTGTGATTAGAAACAGACAAACGAAAATCAGTTTGACAAACACTAAGTTAAAGGTGTTAGATCAATAATACGGGTCCTGAATAAAATGAAAATGCGTTATGTTCTTGTACTTACAACGCCTTCCATATCAGTCATGTCATACGGAGCGATCATGGACTGAACCATGAATTTATGTTTACTCTTTTCATTTGGGTCGTAGTCAAAAGGCTGGAGCATAACTGTGGGCACAGAAACAGCAACATAAAAAATAACTGAAATTAGGAAACAATTTAAATTGAAATCAAGGAAACAACAGTCATCAGAACACTGCAGAAACAACAACATTATCCAGGTTGTTTTGAATGATAGAGATTTGGCTTGATTTCCATTATGGCAATGTTCTTTTTTTAAAGGTTGAAGGTGTTCCAACAACCAGAAATCAGTTTGCAACTTGGCAAAGAGATGCTAGACTATGAGAAGAATATAAATCTAACTATAACCACAGGACAATCATTTGGTTTCAGAGCTATTCCAACACTTTCTGATGATTGATGTGATTTTTAGATTCATTATTTCTTAAGTTTTACAGCCCTTATAACTGTTCCTGTTTCCTCATTCCTCAATTGTCCATCAGGAAAAAGACAGACCAATCATCCTTAAAGTCAGTGGTTCTCAAATGACCTACTTACTCCTTCATAAAAGGATTGCCATACATTTACTTTACTCTATTTACTGATGAAAAATGGTGCCGTTTGGACTGCTAACGGTACAAAACCGAAGAAACAGAACAAACATGTTTAAATAGCACTTCATAGACTTTTTGACATAAGTTACTTTTTTCAGGCACATATTTCCGTATCAATGAAGAACATCTCTGCGACCCACTTTGTGTCTCGACCCACCAGTTGAGAACCACAGCTTGAAGTTATTAGACGCTGATAAGGATTTACAATTATCCTCCTAATGATTAACCAACAATATTTACAACCCTTTGTTTAGGTGCTTAATCAGGATATATGTTGGCTTGACATTGAGCGTACGTTTCTGGAGCTACATCGATTATTTAAACTGTTTCCTCCTTCTGTCACAGCAAGCAATTAAACAGATTACACCATTTTTCAATTCTAGTAGCATTACTGAGAGATTTGATCTATAAATGCTTCCTTCAGCTCGGCCATCAGATCAACACTGTGGTGAATATCTCCTAAGATATCAAATACCAAGACCCAAATTAGATTTAGTGTTTGAAAACAAACCACAGACTTTCACACTGCTGACACATCAAATCACAACATATAAGAAAAAACATTTTGAAGAAGAATCAACTACATCTTTTAACAAGATATGTAAACACAAGATAGGCTGACTATCAGCAAAGTTTTTAATACATTTTACTGACCAGAAACATTGATGGAGTTTCCAGCATCAATGACGCCACTGTTTGGACGCACACAGTATCTGCGGGGCGCGGTCGTCTTGACTTTGAAACACACATTTCTGGCTGTGGGGTTGGTGAGCTTCAGAGTGGCAGTGACAACATCTGTAAAGGGACCTGAGGACGACAAAGACAAACATCCTCATCACAGCTGGGACTCAAAGGTGTTTGTCAATCTGTGACACACACACACACACGCACGTCTAACAGCTTGAGGGACTAGAATATTTGGGAAATTTATCAGCATGGTAAGTATTATAAAGAGTTTATATTTATACATGTTTATAAAGTTCACACACAAAAGATGAGTCTGACAGGACGGAAATGTGACATACAGTATGTTCTGGCTAACAACACAAGGCCTGCCATTCAAATCAAACACTAAATATTTAAAAAAAAAAAAAAAAGTACTCAGTACTCATTTCCTGTCCAAAAAAAAAAGAGATGCTGTAAATATTTAAATCATAGTCACAGCTAATTCATGTTGCTTTTTTTATAACAATATAATATCCAAAAGGTATTTGTCACAGAGTATAGTTAATAGACCTGGGCTCAGCCTTTATTTCAAAAGCAGCTCTGCAAATGAAAAAGCTCGAGAGGAATTCAGGTTTCACAGTGTAAGACTCACTTAAATCTGCTAGCTTATAATATTGTGAAATAATCAAAGTAATGAGGCTTATAAATGATACTCTGTTCGTAGAAAGTGCTAGAATAGTCACTTATTGACAGCAGGGTTTCAGCAACACTGAGAACATGAATGAACACAGAATATACATAGATTATATAATAATGTTTTTGGTGGAATTAAAAACAAATTAAATAAGAGTAAGTGTGAATAAACAGGACGAGAGGCCTGCCCTGACGCTGCAATGACAGCTAGCTGAATGCTACCTAGCTTACTGATTAGCATCGTCGCACACTGTCGTATAACCTGTCACAATGACACAATGTGGACTAAAGTTCAATAAGTCACCTTAAAGCTACTATTGCAAAAAATAAATAACTGCGGTTTTTACACATGTAAAATATTTAAAGCAGGAAACATTACAGAGGATTTCAGTAAGCTAGCAACCCTGCTCCCGGCCCTGCCCTCTGCTTCATCGTTACCTCTGAATTTCAGTTCGTGTTGTGGCTCTAGCACCAGGACTTGTTCTGTTCTTGCCATATCCCAGGGCTTCTTCCTCTCTTGACGGCGAGAATGACGTTATTTTCCTGCAGGTGACCCGGAAAGGTGATGTAGCTGGCTTCCGCGGAGACGAGCCTGCCGTCCACGGGTTTTTTCTACGGGAGGGAAGTGAGGGGGGGAGGATGATTACAAATGCACCTCTACTCGGACTGACAGGCCGGCTGACTGACTGCCACAGACAGCTGCTGAAGGCTACAAGCGCTACTGCTAACTCTGCTATCAGCGGAGGACGAGGCGGAAAGGAAGGAGGCGAGGAGGAAAGGTGACGTCATGTAAAGGGCGGGCTCGTGCGGGATATCAGGTGTCCACTGTCAGAGAGACAGATCATGTCATCCTGTATGATGAACTGATACTTACATGCAAAAGGTCATAAAGAATAACAAACACCGGTATACAGTAAACATAGCAGATTACTGAAGACCAGAGAGCCATCATGTCTTTGTGCAGGGACCATGAGCCTGCTAGTACTCTCGAAACATTTCGAAACAATAGTCAACCCCAAATCACCATAAATATATAAGGTTTTTATGCATTTCTTCAGTCAGTTGACTGAACCTTTCAGCTTTTTAAATAATTTCCTTTGTTTATGCAACTATGTATTTATTGAGCAATCCAAACATTATTATTTTTTATAGACTATGGACAATAACAATACTAACTTTTTATGCCCAATAGTTTTTTACCACAAAGAAAAACAAAATGACAGAGAAACACCTCACATAAATAACCACACATAACATCCACAACAACTAGAACAACAGTTTACTTTCTTTCTTAAAGCAGATCATTAATTACTACTTAAGAATAAAAGTTTCTTTTTTTCTTTTTTTTTTCTGGCCTATTGCATGTTATAGCAGCTCAAACAGATTTCAAGAGGATCAGGCATGCTTCAAGTTATCATGATCAAAATAATAATTACTATAAGGTCTCTGTAAATTATTGAATAATGATAGGCTATTATAACAAAGATTACAGTATAGACATGCTCTTTTTTGTAAAGTTTCTTAAGATTTAATAAATTGGTGCTATACAAATAAAGATTGATTGACTGGTCATTTTTTTGGCTACATATAAATTAAATGTTTCATCAGAATAATGTCAATTGTGTAAAAAATGTAAAATATAGACAGATGTACGGTTCCTTCTGCAAATGACTTGCGTGCGTGACTTTCGTCTGTATACTTGGAGCTAAATACAAACCATGAGCAGAATTAACCATTAACTTAACTTAAAGTACAATATGTATGAGACAACAGCCTATATACCAATCTTTTGGAGCCTTGCAATCTTACACAGATTTAAAAACATCAAGTCCAACATTTTTCAAATTATTAACCCTGATAAAATGTTGGACAAAATTTTTATACAACAAAATTTAGGCTTTCAACAGTGTAAACTTAAAGTGTCTTTGCTAATTTGGACTTTAGATTTATTAAACGGAATTGGTGACTAATTTATTTAAGTTGAATAAGTTTAATTTGGAAATATTAATGTTCAAAAACAAGTATATGCTTACATTTTATATATTTGTTTTCTTTTTAAATTGAACAAATACAGGTTGTCACGAAGTGCCTCAGAAGATCATGGACCAAAAGTTCACCAGAGTAGGACATGACCAGAACATGTGGGTTAGATTGGCAGGGGTTTTATGACAACTGTCGCAGCAAGCATCTAATTTAGGGTAATATTAGCAGGTTTTAATTTGGTTAAATGAGCTTGGAGTACAATTTTAAATTGAACGATACCTCGTAGTGCACAGCAAGTGCTCTGTTCTTTTTCTAGACATCTGTTCACAAAAGTCATTGTCAAGTCAGTAAAGTTTGGTCTAGGTTCCAAGAAGGATATTCGCAATCGTTTAGAGGGAAAACAAGATTTAGTAATAAAGGAATGCAATCAGATTCAATTACACTATTCAGCCTTTGTGGAAGAAGGGACTCGATCAATAACAGAAATGAGGTTTGGTGAATAATGGCCAGATATTCATTTTGGGTTCAACAATTCCTTTTAGGCTTTTGTTCCTGCGTTCATGGCAAAACAGCCAGAGATTCAAAACAAGGCATATAAGAAGTAGTTTTTATCTCAAGTAAGGTTGGATTTTCAGTCCACCGTTTCACTTACCAGATAACTGCAGGTTAATGGCAGAACAAGTAAACTTTCATGTGTTTGTTTTTTTTTCACATTTCAAGAATGCCTCCTCTCCGGAACGAAAAAATGGTTGAGGTTCCCTCTGTACAGGCACTGCTTTTCTTCAGAGGAAATCGCCGTTAAAAGCACAGGAAACTCCCCTTCCTCTAGCATGGATTTAAAACCTTTCTAGCTGATGAAATTCAACGGATGATTTTGCAAAAATGCCGCTCCTGTGGGAAAGTAGAAAGCATTGGAGCCTGTGTCCGTGAATGTGTTTACATGCATAATGACAGACCTCTTGCTGTCTGCACCAAAAAAAAACTTTATTTCTCAGAGCTTCTGTTCATAAAGTAGAGACCCATATTTGATGTTCACATTAAATGAAGACTAGGGCACTGAAATGAGAGAGCAACTAATACTATACAGGCTGCCACTGCTGTGCAAGGCTAGGAAGGCTTCATCAGAAAATAAACTGAAATCTCTTCTTCTTTTCTTACATTTTTGGCCTTTTTCAACCAAAAAAAAATAAGATTCATGTAGAAACAAGCAATGTCCTGCATCTCTTAAACCCTTCAATGTCTTTAGCGTGATGGCCGAAGGAAACAAAAGAAATCTGAACACAACTTCAGTTGAAAGGATTTAAGTTATAGCAATACGCACACTATCAAGTGTACAATTTGTCAAGGTTCATTTGATTCTAATAAAATACTTTTTTAAAACCCATATACATTTCATATAGTTATCTTTTTGGGGTATATGGATTCAAAAATAGACATTTAAATCATAGAGAGAGAATGGAAAGGGGAAAGATGTAAAACTACAAAGGCTACAAAGTTGTCCTCTGCCTCGAGTAGAGAGAGAGAGAGAGAGAGAGAGAGAGAGAGAGAGAGAGAGAGAGAGAGAGAGAGAGAGAGAGAGAGAGAGAGAGAGAGAGAGAGAGAGAGAGAGAGAGAGAGAGAGAGAGAGAGAGAGAGAGAGAGAGAGAGAGAGAGAGAGAGAGAGAGAGAGAGAGAGAGAGAGAGAGAGAGAGAGAGAGAGAGAGAAATTGATAAAGAATAAAGAGGAAAAGGAAGTGGCTCTGGAGAAAGGGAGATAGGATTGGCCAAGCTATACAGCGCAGAATGACACCCACTTTAGCTCATTACACACGTACAGTCGTGATCAAGGCACAGGGATCTTCTAAAAGTTTCTTTTCAATCAAGTTGTACAAAATAATACATTTTACAGTCTGTACAAGAATAATAGTTCAGCAGTAAAGTAAAGACACGTACAAAGGAGCAAAAGGGTGGGAGGGAGAATAGAAAAATGAATGGCGTATAAAGTAATTAGTGTCCCATTCGTCGTTGTCATCTTCTTCATTTTTATATTCCAGGGTAATTATCATACTTGTAGTTTTGTCCTCAAACGAAAAAGCAAGGTGCAAGAAGGGGAAGGCGGTGGTGGGGAGGGAGAGTTGGGAGCAAATGAAAAGAGAGGAAAAGCAATGTGAAGACAGTGAGTGAAACAGTCAAGGACGAATAAAGAGAGACATACAGACAATGAAAGAGTTAACGATAAAGAGAGAGCGCACAGGGCACAATGGCACAAAAGTCTACACAGACAAAAAACAGCTGTGAAGACAGTAAAACAGGGTCAATCATGACAAGATGAGAGTTCTCTTTAACTTATATGGTACTGTCGCTGGACACTTTTTGCCCTCCGTTAGTTGAGTCCCATTGAAGGTGGCTTACTTTTGTTTGAACTCAATTGGTCCACCTCAAATTTTGCTCCGCTACTAACAAGGCAACGTCCGGTGGCAAGCAGTTCTGTTGAGAAGTCTAGGGGCTGTCACGGACCCCCTTCCTTTCAATCGTGTCAACAGATTCACATCAGAGTTGGCTCAGTCCTGTTTACGTTAACACACCCCGCGCGGTCTGGCAGATCACAACACACCATTAGTCCATTTTGTAACACTGCTACTCCAGGCTTGGCTGTGCAGGCATCCCCTCAGTCTGATCTCAAAGTGCTGCTCTGGAAAAGGTCAACCTACCTGCCCACTTGATGGTAGATTATTACGTTTTTTTTTCTCGAGACGCGTCCCGATTTTGGAATCCGCTGAAAAGCAGTTTGAAACGTTTCAGTGTGCAAGCAGATCCTGTGGTTTGTTTTTATGGATGTGTGAATGTGACAAGATAGACTGGTGTACAATCTTGATTTTTTTTTTTTTTTTTTTGAGTCAAGTCCTGAGCAGAGTACTTGTGAGAGATACAGTGTTCAGCTGATCTGTAACATGTTTTTTTTTTTTTCTTAATATGCAGTAATTCAACAGTGGCACTTGAGTAGTAGCTCTCTCAGTTTGATCAAGTCCTCAACACGAGGGAAATCTCTACTGCTGCCAAAACAGTCCAGGCTGAGCCACTTCGGGTTAATAAACAGCAACGGTAACATTTTTAGGGTTGATATACGATGTGCAGAGGTGAGGAGCTGAAGAGTATGGCTGATGATGTAGATCAGAGTCTCTTTGTTTTTACCCATCAACCCCTTCCATCTCAGACGCTCTGTCTTCAAGAGTTTGCATCAGGGGACGTTCGGGGTTTGGTTTAGTGTGTGTGTGTGTGTGTGTGTGTGTGTGTGTGTGTGTGTGTGTGTGTGTGCGTGTGTGTGTGTTTGGCCCCTGTTCCTTCAATTGAGCTCACACACTTCTGTGGAAGGGGGGAGTTCCAAGACTCAGGGTTTAGGTTTTTGATATTCCGATGTTTTGGGTTCTATTTGGCCAAACACCTTCCTTCTGACATCACAACAACTCATACTGCCGCAGGTGCATCCGCTGAATTATGTCTCGACAGTCATTGAAGACTCTGCGGATGTTTTCCGTGTCGACGGCGCAGGTGAAGTGGGGGTAACAGTAGTGCCTTCCGTCGCCACTTGCTGTGCTAATCCTCTGTAGATGGAGAAAGGAAAAGAGGAGAAAGCATTTTGTTGTGTGTGCAAAATATTTCTCTTTACTTTCAACAGATCCCATGAAATGACTTCAAGGTCCCATATTCTGCTTTTACTGGTTTTAGATGCTCTTTAGTGTATTTTCCAGGTGTCTTTTGCATGTTTAGGCACATTTATGTGCACAAATTCAAAGTCTGCTGAAACGTCTTCTCTTACGTCCCCATGTTTAGCAGTAGCTGCATGTAACAATCAGATAAGACTAGGCCCATGTGGGAGCCCTGATCGTGGAGGATTCAGAGCGGTGCAAACACAGGTCGATGAGAGATGCTGCATGGAGCGGCAGTACATGAAAACAGACACTTCTTTCAAACATTGCCGATTATGAACGTCATTAAAAAGGCACATAGAATAAATACATGAACACCAAAAAGGGCACAATATGGAACCTTTGAACCAAAGATGTGGTAGTGCGCCACTCCAATATTGACACAATTGGAAATCTGTTTTTACTAAATAAAATATATGGCACAGGTTTATCGTTTCATTTATTATACGTTTCAATTAAAAATATGGTGAAATGGTAAATGGACTTGAGCTTTGCGAGCGCTTGTCTAGTCTTCTGACTACCTCGACCACACTCACACACTGATGGAGGAGACTACTAGGCTATGTCAAATGTCCATCAGTATTAACAAAGCCCATTCATACAAATCAACCTTGATAGATACATAGTTTATTGGTCCGGAGGGAAATTCGAGAAGGTTAGTATCTTTAAAGTATCTAGTATCTATATAAGGTTAGTATCTGGGAGTATTTGGGGTTCAGTCGTGTTTTGCCCAAGGACACTTCAACATGTGACTGCAGGAGCTCAACCCAAGACCTTTCAGAGGTGCTTGACTCTACTACTGAGCTACTTCAGGATCTGTGCTTCTCGACTTGTCATTTACAACATGTCGACGTTTTTGGAATCACCTTAAAAACATACAAGAGTTCAAATTGTCAAATTGTAGCTTTGGTTTAGTTGGTAGAGTCGGTTGTCTCTCAACCAGAAGGTCGGGGGTTTGATCCCCAGCTCTTGCCATCAGTGTGTGAATGGTGTCTTAAAAAAGCCGGGCGTCAAGTAAGAGTAACAAGAGCTTGTTTGAGGTTTCAGTTCATTGAGAATGTGGAGAATATCACCAGACTTGCACAAAAGCACATCTATACCCATGCCCTTACCAGGAATTCATCTCTTATGAAGTACTTAGCCCTCGTTACACGCGGGTCTTCTCCAGGCTCGGGGGTCGCTGGAAGAGAAGAGAGAGTGTGGTAATGAGAGCAAATCTCACATGACACGCAATCTTTCAGGTCCGACACGAATAGATCATACAATGACCTGGATAAGGAAGCATACATCAGTATGTGAGTCATGACTAAAGAAGCATAACATACTAAGATGTTTCCGCATGCTCAGTAAACTTTTAGGAAAATTTGACAAGCTGAGAAATATTCAGCTTGGGAGGAGGAAAACAAGTTAAAAAGGCCAGATGTTATTGTGGTGGACAGCAGCACTGACTATATTCAACATCTTTCAATCTAAAGTAAAGGCAGGAGAGGTTTTGAAAACTGTCCATGGATGAAAAATAGCGTGGTGCTTCTGCTCACCATCGTCAGGTGTGGTGTAGCGAGCAAATTCAGGAAAGTAGTCCTCGATTTTGGACTTCCCTGCCAACACCTTCTCTGCCAGCAGGTCCTGTTTATTTAGGAACAAGATGACTGAAATAGTCCGCAGCCACCTGAAGAGAACAAAACACTGTAAACCAACAGCACACACTGAGCCATGAAACAGTATGCTTGTGACGGTAAGATAATCACTGATTGGAGTTGGTCAAACATATAAGAAGAGGTAAGTGGCAGCTCTGTTGGCAGAATTCAAAGTTGAGGTACTTTACAGAAATATCTCAAGATTGAATGATCAAAACGACAAGAGCATGAATATACAAGGGAAATTATTTTTTCCTTCTTTCAGAAAATTACATCATTTAAAAATGCAATGTAATAGATGAGGAACATTTTGATATTGTGGATTTCGTGGTAACACTTCATTGATCTCAGTAAACACTGTCTGCTGTAATGACAGTGTGCCAATGATTGTGAAACAAATTGATTTCACTTGATTTGATGTATGGTGAGTTTGTTGCACTGTTTTAAGTTATGCCACAATTCAAAAGAAAAAGCAGTTGCCTAAATACGTAATCATCTTTGATACTGGTATTCATTGATATCCTTTTTCTGAGCGGCCATAAAAGCCCCCCCCCCCCCCCCCCCCAAATAAAAAACTTAAAATGATTTTCACAGGTTGTTCAATTTTGTAATAGTTCCTTATCATCTTAAAAAAAGGTAAATTTACCACCATCTTTACATTCACAACGATCAGACGCACTGTCTTTCCTCACCTGTTGTTCCAGATGTTTTTGAAGAGATTTAGGGCCTCCTGTAAACGGTTGGTCTGATTGTCCTCTCTGATCACCATATTGTAACTGCTACTGGCCACCACGAAGATGATGGCCGTTACATCTGAGGATGTGACAGATACAGAGATCAATCAAACAGGACGAGATAATACAAATAAAATAATGTAGTGGAGTGTGTGAAGAAAAAGGGTCAGCTACCATTAAAGCACTGAATCCATTTACGGCGTTCATCTCTTTGACCGCCGACATCGAACATGCTGTGTGAATCAAACAAGGGACGTGAATGTAAACGGATGAAATGCTGCCATCATGTGGACACACTGTACACAAGTCAGAGCAGTCAGCTTTGTCAAATAATACTTCATTGTTTTGTTTTTTTTCTTAAATTTTTACTCACTGAAAATTAACTTTGTCCACTTGAAATCTTGTCTCGAAGATTCCTGAAGTCAGTACTCTGCATCGCAGCAGATCCTGGAGTAGACACCCAAACGTGTCAGAAAAAAGAGATCACATGGAGATGTTAAAGGAGATTTGAATGATTGCAGTAAAAATCGGAAGATTCACCCACTACATGGGACTTAATGTATCGATGAGCTGAAATTTTTTTTTTGAATAAAGTTTGGAAAAGTGCTGTCCACTCATTCGTCTTTGATAGTTTGTGAATTTTTATCAATATAAAATCCATCTCAACACAAACCCTCCCCTCACGAAAAAAAGAGGATACTTCAATTTGAGTAAAGACACACTGAAAGGTTGATTATTAATATCTGACACAAGCCAAAGTGTACTTATTTGAATGATGAGGAGGAGTTCGGAAACATGAACTTTTTGGATCCAAAGCGTCACCCACCTGATCTGTTGGAGTGTAATCACTCTGCTTCACGATGTCAATCTTGTCTAGAAAGCTAAAAAAGAAGAGGAAGAAAAATGTGAGTCCATCTAAAACGTTTCACTTAACTGGACACAGTTGAGCTTACAAAAAAAAAAACAAAAAACCTGTTTGACCTCCAAATGGGACAATTGACCTTTCTGACAACTGTTTCACATCCTGTAGTGATCACGACAACATAAAAGAAGAGAAACAAAAAAAAGTCCACATTTCTAGCACTTCATATCATACTGGAGAGGAGAACTGGGGAAGCTGACTAAAAATGGTTCTTTCATAACGTAACAGAAAAACTACAAACATGGTTATGTAAAATGAGAAGTAAAAAACCCCCCAAAAGACAAGAGGACAGAGAAAAAGAAAGAATGAAAGCGTAGTGGCTTCTGTCTAACATTACAGAGCAGTTTTCAGAAATAGCTCCCCAGCGCCCTGGCCTCCAGCATGGTTACCATGGAGACCAAACCACAGGCGCTATTAATAGTCTATCTGCTCCCAATCTACAGTGGCTTGATAGCTTAAGAAAGAATACAGACAGGAGATACAGATAGAGGTGAAAAGAAAGAAAATCAAGCAGGATGAGCTGGTTGTGTTTTTGAGCTGGATGTGTGAGCGAGACGAAGGACGCAGCAAAAAGATGGGAATGTACCATCACAACTAAGGGAGGGTGAAATACTGGGCAAGGATTTGACTTTGAGTACATCTAAACAATAAACCAACCAAAAGTGATGATAACACTGTTATTTACTCCTGCTAATGTATGAGCTAAAAAGAAGCAGTCGAGCTGTGGGATTGCAATCGACAGCTGAGCAGCAAAGATGTCCTCCCCAAACTTTATTCCCTCTCATCCTTTAAACCTCCAGTGATCTGTGGATGACTCAGCCTCAGCCATGTTTGCTCCCAAAAACGGAA
Source organism: Symphodus melops (assembly GCF_947650265.1). Classification (NCBI taxonomy): domain Eukaryota; kingdom Metazoa; phylum Chordata; class Actinopteri; order Labriformes; family Labridae; genus Symphodus; species Symphodus melops. Next base: position 8,000,271 of record NC_136703.1, read on the forward strand.
AATTGCTACTGTGACAGGAAGACTACGCTTCCTCCTCAGTCGATCTTTTGCTTTAGAAATAAGTCTTGCAAATGTTTCTGGCTGTTTAAAAAACAAAACTAATTTGCCATTGTGCAATCTTCTATTTCCATTGTAAAGTTATGACAATCAAAAGACTTCATTTGGGAGGAAAAGTTTTGGAAACACGAGTGTTTCATAGAGATAACGTCTTGTAGAGGTGAGGTTCAGATTATCAAAGGGCTTACACGCTTGTATGGATTTGTATTTAACCTCATTTTAGAAGAGCTGACATGTTGAAAAACAAAAAAAACATCTATTGTCTCTTTAAAGGAACAGAAAAGGTATTTTTCAATCCGTCAAATTTACTGACGAACAGTAACCCAACGAGCACAGAGCTTGTTGTGATACCATATAGCTGCCACTAGATGTTACTCAAGAGCCAGATGTGCATGAGCCGTATACTCCTGAGGCTTGATTGTATAAAACACAAGACAGATTCAAGTTATTCTGCTGAAGGATAATCTGTCATGGTTTTATTCTACAATCTATTGAAGATGGAAACTGCCTCCTTTTGTCAACACAGCAGCCCCATCAGTGAGTTGAATATCAAAACAATTAAGTCAGTAATTTATTGATGAGATGCCTAACAGGTGACTGATATCACACCGAAGAAATCCCGCGGCAGTAAACAATTAGAGCAACACGTCACACAGCATCATCATCATAAAAAAACCCTGAGTCTCTTAAAGTTAGGAACAGGAAAGTATTGAGCCAATCAGCCAGAATAGGATCCTGACCATATACAGTGTTTCCCTACCATTGTATAATCATTATCACAATCAGTTAAGATTTGTTTTGGGGCTTTTTGTGCCTTTATTGTAGAGATAGGATAGTAGATAGAGTCGGAAATCAGGGACAGAGAGAGTGGGGAATGGCGTGCAGGAAAGGAGCCACAGGTCAGATTGGAACCCGGGCCGTCCGCTTGGAGGACTACGGCCTTCAGACATGGGCTGCACAAGTTCATTTGATTGCATTTAATGTTCGATACAGCGCCAGATCACACCCAAAGTCCTTAAAGGAAAACGTTTTGAGAGAACAGCACAGCTGAACACCAAGATTACTTGTGTTTGTGTCTGTGTCCGTCAAAAGAGGGAAGGTCAACACAATCTCAGAGGAAGACGTACGTTTAAAAACTAGAGGAGGGGTCGGGGGGAGCGGACTGAGCGGACAGATTTTAAAGTAAGACATCACTGGGTACCTGCACTTAAAGTCACATTATATACAGATAGACCCTCCACAATCTCTCCTTAAGTCCAACATGGCCGACACTAAACACATAGTAGGGCTAATTTGTGCAAACTAAAGACAGTCACCTTGAATTCATAATACAGTCTCAGCACCTTGTATAAATAATTATTTAAGGCTTCCACTATGATACTAAATGTAGACATTTCCTTACTATTAAACTGAGCCCTAGTTTAATACATGAGTCCATGTCTTTAATGGGTGTACAGTATGTGCATGTACCTCAAACAAGCCCGCTGAAAATAGATCCCAAGTCTGCTTAGACTGGAAACAAACAGCTCATGCTTACCAACCAGAACAACCATAATGTCTAAAAGATCTCCTTTTTCGCTGCCCTTGGTTTACTTGTAAGAATCAGTGTGAACTTAAAAAAAAGCAACCAACTATAACAAGGAAGAAATCGAATCAGCCGACAAACTTAAATAAACAAACTCTACATCAGTACCTCGCTGTTATGGTTGTATAGGGGATTGATCATTGTACATGTAAAACCAAAAACCTGGTACCTCAGTGGAAAGACCATGTCACCATGTATCAGAACTGGCAGGTGGTTACTTACTATTGGGCACAGTCGATTAGCTGGTACTCGTTAGATCTCTCGAAGCACGCCCTGACCCCCTCGTCCTGCCACAGTGTGTTCGCGTGGTCGTAAAACTCCTGAGGTGCAATGAGGAAAGAAAATCACGTTAATGTCAATAGAAAAGTCTCATGTTACAAAATTCATTGTGGCTGCTTCTGAGTGTGTTCTTGACATGGGCTGCAATAATCAAACGCTTGTTGAAGATGAAAGTGGGAAACACAAAGCAAGTTCTCTTTCATGGCATTGTACGATTGATCCCCTGTAGTCTTCTCAGTGTGCTATTCGACAGCCTTTGCTTGATTTAAAAAAAAAGAAATGGAAAAAAAAAATACGTGTGCTAACATATTGGACGGCTATTACAAGCAGGGAGAAGTCAGTATCATTCACTGTGCATCTTACACCACATGTGACAGGTATGGCACAGCACAGACAGAAGAACAGGGCTGTGTGCCATCCACAATGTGTTTCTGAGGGCACCAGAGGCTCAGCGCTCTTGTTGACACCACATGCTGTGTGAGTTGTACCTGGGCAATGCCTGTGTACATGTCTATAAAGGTAAATAGAGGTGGATGGAAAGAGAGACACCCAGGCTCTCCGGACACACTCACTCTCATGCATCACGGATTAAACTCCTCAGTAATAGGCGTCTGCTCTGCTGTGCATTTCATTTGAACTGTTGTTAGAAAACTGCTGTGAAGTCCGTGATCTAAGCAAAACACCTGAGCTGGTGACTTGCACAAAAAATAAGAAACACGCATTCACGTTCATGTGTATCATTTCGCCGTTACAAGTGTTAACAAGAACGTGCAACAGTCGTGCCATCTTAAGTAAACGACCTGAAGCCTTTTTGGTGCGTTATGGAAACAAACATTTTCCAGCTTCTTGTCGATCATGACTACTATCCGATATACAAGAAAAGTCTGACTGATGGCACATTAGTGCAGCCCTTCACAAAAGCAGAGAATAATTAGACCTCTGTGCATGCAGCGAGTCTACAAGTCACACGGCTGTAAACCAAAAAAAAAAAAAAAAGCAACTGCTGTCAAAGGTATTGTTGCTCGGATGCTAAAGGCAGGCGGTCAATAACCAGAGGCGTCTTATCAGCAGCAACTGGTGCCAGTGCCGGTTTATGCTGTTGCCAAAAATTTGGGCTGACACAGCGAACCAATATTGAAATCCAATGTTTACTTAAACTGGCAAACCCTGCAGTGAACAAACGGTAAAGGCTTTTGTGAGTCCCAAAACAGTGAGCTTTTTTTGTCCCAGAAAGGTTCCCATCGAGGGTCTCGACATGCTAATTAACAGACATTCCAACATTGCTAGAAAAGGTTGGAACCAGTAAAATAGGCGCTACGCGAGTCTTCTTTTAAAGCTTTTAAGGAACGTGTTGCTCCGCTGTTCTCTCTGTATATTCTTCCTATGACCATGTCAGAGCCACTTTTAAAAGGGCTGAACCAAGGGGGCTTCTCATTACAGAAGTTTACGTTTCCTTGCGTCCTCTCTCCACAACTGATCGTGACAAATACACAAATCATTTCTTCCAAATTGCTCAGTTTTAGTGGAACTGCATGGACAGTGCAGAGATGGAGAAGTCCAAGAGGGTCATGTTGAACAGAAAAACTTATAAAATGTGTTCTCTCAAACAGCTGACTTATCATAAGAATGTTTTGCTGAGTCAGACGTGCGTCGGCTCACTTGCTATAAATCAACATCTCTGCATCTTATACATTGACATGCTGTGTGATCAGGTTGTTTTGAAAAATCATTTTGTTTTTGGTTTCTCTTTGACAACTTCAACCTAAACTTTACCAACCAGGTGGAAACAATAACCAAATAATAGCACAGGCACAAAAAGTCAGAGAAAAGTACAAAGTGAACGACATCAAATACAAGCTAAATGGACTCAAGCTTGTACAGCACTTTTCTAGACTTCTGACGACTCAGCTTTAACACCACAGAACACACCTGCCTACTGACGATGCAGCGCCAGCAACACAATGTTAAGCGTCTTGCCCAAAGGCACATCGGTCTTGTGGTTGCTGGAGCTGGGGATTGAACCCCCGACCTTCCAGCTGAGAGACGACTGATTCTAGCCACAGCTGCCCCCCAAATGCATGAGTATGTAAGGTAACAGGAAACTGAGAATGTAGAAACACTTCTATAAAACCACTATTTAAATAAAAACTCTCACTGATGGAGGACAGCCACTAAGGATTTTTATCATCATCCTCATATTTTGTGATTACTTAATGGATCACTTTGTCTTCAAAATGTTGAGAACATTCCTAAAGTACAAGTAAAGTGGTTTCCATAGCTGAAGTTTATATCTTCAAAGGTTCTGTTCGGAAGTGCAGCACTGACGGGTTGCACCAGCTAAGTGTAATTTCAACTGTATCGTAGTTGGAGAGTAATTTCTTATTTCGAAAGAAGGTCATGCTAAATGAAGAGGTGCTGAGTCGACTGAGATACAGTAGTTCAGGTTTAATGAAGAAATAATGTTTCAATGTCTTAGATGCTTTTTGAACATATTCAGCAGCTCATTTGAATTAGACCAAAGCTCTCTCTGTTGCAACTCTGCATCACAGAGTTTTTATCAGCTGTCCAATCGCCTCCAGGAGAGTTAATAAAAAGTGAATACATCTTTACGTTACGGCTATGAACCCAATGACCTTAGACAACAGGTAACACTCCTCCAATCTGAGCTGTTACATGATCAATCCCCATAAGCTGGATGGAGTTTAAAGGGGACATATGAAAAGTCCCCTTTAACAGTGTTTTTGAACATATATACATATATTTGGGTAACCTGAGTGTCTATCTACCCACAGATTTTGTGACATCATAAGTTGGATTCTGGTAAGAAATTCTCTCCCCTGGTATCTCCACCCGTGGACTCCACCCCCAGCCTAGAGTAAAACTTTTGCGCAGGTCTCTACAGGGGAGCGACGTCTACCAGGAAAACTCGGGGGGGGGGGGGGGGGGGGGGGTCATTACATTTAAAGAGACACACACACAAACGGAGCGTTCTAAGAGAGCTGATTTCTACAGGGTTACAAACCTCCTCTGGTGCTTGACTTATGTTATACTTGGACCAAAGCACAACACAGATGGTTTATTTAGAGCACAGGGGACTGTTTGAAACGTTGGAAAAAGAGGGATAATACGTCCCCTTCGATAAAATGTAAAATCCCAGTCACTTTGAGCACCCTGGTTACAAAGCAAGTCAAACTTCAGCCCTCAACATTTGTTGCATGTAAGGGGGAAAAAAACCCCGATATTTAAAAAAAAAAAAAAAAAAAAAAACACTCACAAAATAAAATAGTGCCACTAGAGTTGGTAGGAAGTGTTTTGCCCAAGGACACTTCTGCAGGGTTAATGTGTGTGTGATAGTTTGGTAGAACAGCTGTTAGCCGAAGGTCATCATTTATGGCTGTATGTACATAAACAAGAGGCGCTTTGAGATGTCTTATGTCCTTTCATAATCATCACAATACAATAAACACAAACAGTTGTACTAATTAGACCCTTATGCCAATGAATACATTCATTGGCAGGAGTATAGGAGTTGGTGAGAAAGGCTACCTTCAAACTTTTTTTTAGACTTTAGAATAGAACCTTTCAAGACAATCATCAGAAAACAATTAAACTCCTCCCCCTTTTTAAAATTTCATTATTATTGCATAGAATTCGAGTTCATGCACTGACTTAAACGATAAATGGACTTGAGCTCGTATAACACTTTTCTAGCCTTCTGACTACACAAAGCGCTTACACATATTCACACACTGATGGCAGAAGCTGCTGCACAGACTGTCCATCAGTATTGACTAATCCCATTCATACACTACTGCTGATGAAGCAGTGGGAGCAAATTGGGGTTTAGTATCTTGTCCACATTGCACTTGTGACTTCATGAGCTTTGGACCGAGCCCTCATCCTCCCGGATGAGAGGTGACAGCCTCTACCACTGAGCCACAGCCACTGCTCTGAAAAACTGTTCAGTTGCTGGCTCTCAAGTCTCTATGGCCTTTCAGAAGCAAGTGATTAAAAGAGAATCAAGTCTGGTCCCACAAGTGTGTGTGGATAAACAATGAAACCCCTCAGAGTCTCAGGTTAAATCCCTTGGTTTGGACAATTAGTTAATAAGAAAATCCATGGGAGAGTACTCAACTCACACAGAAATTACCCATGTGAGGGACTATCACCTGGGATTTGAGATAATAAGCTACCATCAGCCTCTGAAATAAACACACATAAGAGAGACCTGCACCTAACATTTAACAGGGAATGCTACATGTCGCACTCCAGTGCTGTTCCTACAATTCTTTAAAAACTACAGACAACTGATTTTTTAATGCTGTTATTCAAAGTTTAAGGAATAAAGTATTTCTACCAATGGGACATCATGGCATGGGTCTCTGGTGCTGTAACAATCATTTTCCTCTTAGAGTGGTGTGTGAGTGTGTTGTTTTGTTATGTACTACTCACAGAGGGAAACTCAAAGTCCTTCTGGCTGATGAGGTTGAGGATGTATTCGATCCGATACCTGTTAGCTGGGCACGCTAACTGCACTGGTGGTGTCAGAGTGCTCATAGCTGTAACTATAGTCTGTCAAAAGAACACCAATGAAAACAAAACAGATTTAGAGTTTGGGTGACAAGTAGGTAACATTTGGTGATAAATGGTGATATTTGAGCACTGACAAAAAAAAGCAGGACTCGCTATCTGCTCGTGCTGTATGTATGAAGAATTAAACAACAAGAGACACGATCAAAGCCACTTACCTCAATAGCTTCTTTAATGTTGTTCTTGATGTCCTGAATTTTCTGCTTCTTCTCTCTGAAACAGACACACAGGTTCAGTGACATAATGTTCGGGATTACTGCTGTAAAGACATACATCCATAAGACTATCTGCAGCCCAAGAGTAAAAAACATTAAGAGATAGAGAGGAGCACAATGTCATTCTTCTTACTAGTGCTACTTTTGCTATGTGGAGGCCCACTACGAGCGGCCTGAATTTCAATGCATGTTTTGAGTTTAAACCTCCTTACTGTTTACACTGATAAGGAGACACAAAACATTTGGCTTTTTTTTTAACCCAAAAATAGAAAATCTGCCCTCAAAGAAAGCCATCTTATTTTGTTTTACACAAAAGAGGATTTAGTCAGCAGTACAAGGACACTCCATGTTACTATGACATGGTGAACTGCAATGTGCAGTTTGTTTTTAATGTAGGAACAGTAAACAGACCTTCATTGGCAGCGTGGTGGAGAAATTATGTCTGCTGTGAAGATAGCTGTAGACATTTGGACTCTCTGAGACAGAACTCACAATAAAGCCAAGTGTAGAGCCAGTTAAGCTAAAAGAGCTTTGTGTTTACATTTGATTTGCCAGCATTCACCTTCATTGACAAAGGGATAGATGGGCCTCTTTGGTCTGTGCCAATCTTAAACTTTTCACAAGAGACATGGCTGCACTAAATCATATCCATGCAAATATTTATCAATTTCTTTAGACCAGGGCCATTCACATTCCAAGAAGTCTGTTTTGCTATTCAGTTATCCAAAAAAAAGAAAAAAAAGAAAAGGGGCTTAACAGTTCCTTCACAGGCTTATAGAGCTCAACAGTGACGGCCCCTTTTCGGTGGCTCTGCATCCGGAAGTAAATTTCCCCATTGAAATCCTCCCTTTTTTTTTTCTCCTCAACATCCTTTTATCAACAGATTGGTGCCTAGAACCAAGACAATCAGCTACCCCAATACTCGTGACTATGTGTACTATACATACATATATGTACTATACATACATATATACTGTATGTACTATATATACATGTATGTGACTATAGTACATTTAATTTTCCACCAAGACAGCATCATTAATAAACAGTAAAAAGGCAAAAGTACAAGACCGCGTACATAATCTTTGTCTCGAAAGTCAAGGAACTACCCATCCTACATCCCATATTGTTTCTTCTTAAAAAGTACATTTTGTCTTTGTTAGTGTTTATACTGTTAATGCAAGGGTTGCACTATCTTAGTTTTTGTTGTGGAAAATATAAACTACATTCACAGCGGCATGGCAAAGTTATTACATCTTTCGTGTTAGCTAACCTGCTAGCAAAACTGGTCTATTCGCATACAGCGCAGAGGGGCAGGAAAACGTTGCCTTAGAAGCTCAACCAATCAGAGACGTCTCTGTGGCACTCTATGATCATGGGTGTTGTAGTCGTTTGCCCTGATATCCCAAATAAATCTGTAACTTCTTAAAACAAGGTGGATATCATACAGACTTGTGTCTCCTACAGCTATACCATCATTTTACACTTTGGTAGCTTGTGGTGAGTTTACCTTGGATAGTTATGACATTATGGCTAATAATCCAACCGGCTTTGGAGAAAATGACTGGAATTTTTACTTCTGGAACCAAACTATTGAACCTTATAATCAGAGAAGACATGGATGTAGTCAATGCTACCTATTCCCATGCCTGGAATTTCAAGGGAATAGTAGATAATGCCTGGTGGTGTGGTTGTTAGTGCTGGCACTCACAACATTGAAGATGTCCATTTAAAACCTGCCTGTTGGCTGAGGCCTTTCTGTGTGTACAGTAGTTGGTTGGGGGGCAGGGGGCTCCGCTGTGCTGGAAATGCTTTCTCAGCCTAACTTTCAGTCAACATAATGACAGGCTTAGAGCCAGAGCTGAGGCAGATATTAAGCATTGTTGAGTTGTTACATTGCGCCCACCTGTCTATCATGTCAGCTTCTTGTCAAAATGTGAATAGCATGTATCCTTTTCTAAATCAAACAGAGCAGTGCAAAAATCACCCACCGTACAGCGTGTGCAAGTGATAGGCAATCAGGCCTATTGCTTTTTGTATCAGGCTGTAAACATGTTTATTTATGCTGTAAAAACGTCTTCTTTGCCTGTCGTGTGCATGTGAATCCTGGTGATCTTGGAGCCACTTGGTGCGACTGTAAAACTTCATCCCTGTCTTATTGTCCGCATTGTGTGTAATGGGTGACCCGTCAAGAGTGACCACCATCTCTTACTCTGTGTCCATCCCCCCGCAGCCCACTAAGTGGTACAGCTTATGGGTGGCTGAGTTCATACTTACTTGCCTTGCTCATATAGGCACCGACAACACAGCTGGATATGTCCTTTATTTATTTTTTTTATTTTTTTTTTGCCATTTATACTCTATTTTGTGCAATAGATCTATCTGTAAGGTACCCTTGCCTCAAATTTTCTAAAAAGCAGAGGGTTGTTGTCGAACTTTAAAGTTTACTCTGTACATGCTCCCACTGGGTCCCCTTTAAAAAAATAAAAAAAAACAATCACAATCAGAAATACTGTATCTATCAAGGTGCGTTCAAGTTGCTCTTATACAGAATATAACCACAAAGAAAATAAATAAAGTAAAAATGATGCAAAATATATATGAATTATCTTTACCGTACAAGTGTACAACACAAAATATTACATAATAAAGCACACATTTGCTTCCAGTAAGCAAAATTGTGTTAGACAAGTTCTTAACATGAGTTATTAACTCATTTAAGTGTTCAGGATGATATTCCCGTATATATAATGCTGGAAGTCGTCAGTCTTTAAAACTGCTGCTTGACTGCATCCAGGACAACCCAAAACTTCCTAAACTAGACTAAAAACTGAAGTTGTTCTGTTTGGCACTTCTGGCTGGATGGAAAAGTCATCCATCTTTTTATTGCCTCTATTCACTCTGGACTAACTAACTGCATCTACTATTGGGTTAGGAAGGACGTTGATTGGGCCTTGTTTACATCTGATCATCATTAAATAGGGGGTGCAGACAAGAAGGCATGACACTACTGGTTAGAGTTATGACATCCAATCATAATTTGGTGAATTAAGTTGGAGGGTTTACAGTTGGTAAGCAAGGGAAAGGGGCCTGGCCTGGAACCTTTGGGTCCTTGCCCAAAGGCAACTCAGTCATAGTTGAGAAGAATAGAGAGTGAGTCGAGTCATTCATTCCTTCCTTTAGAAAACCAGGCCAACATTTGGAACCAGAACTCTTGTCACAAGCCACTTACTGTGACCTTTTGGCCACCACAACACTTATTCCATTCACTAAAACGATATGCTCTATCTCAAGATCCAGGCTTTGAAAAGACATGTTTCTGTGTTTGTCATGTGGAGGCCCATGAAGAACTGGCCTTAAGGATTGTTTCAGCAGAAATATAAAATAGGGCCGTTTTATTTTTACACACTAAAGAGATAACATTTAACCCCACATTCAAAGTTTAACAGTTTAAACAGCAAAAAGGTTGTTTAACTGAGCACTCCAGTTAACTACACACAGATGGAGAAGCCATACAGGTAAAACAACAATACAACCAGGAAATCTAAGCAATGATGAATTAATTATTCTGACACAAATATCTACACTCAAGACACACAAGAGGTACGTTACACAACCAAGACCAACCCCCACAGTGCAATACACCAACACACACAAACAACTACATGTCACATTTACCCGGTCACATACTGATACATAAGATGCAAAGTGTCCATCAGTATTGCTTAATCCCATTCGTTCTCATTCTTCACTTGTGAGCAAATTAGTGTTCACCGTCTTGCCCAAGGGCACTTTGATTTGTGGCTTTAAGAGCTGAAAATCTATGGTGTTATTATTGTGCCACATTGGCGAGAGGCCGAGGAGACAGTTCTGAGAGCGCAGTGGCCCTCTCGCGAGCACAAACTTTCATTTTGAACAGCAAATATTTATCTGACCAAACCAAAAACAACGCTCAACTTTGTCATGCAGGGAATGAGAGGGATTGTCCATGATGGATCTCAGCTTCACTAACATCCTCCTCTCAGCCCCCTCCTCTACAGAGTCCAGAGGACAGTCCAGGACCGAACCGGCCCTCCTGACCAGTCTGTTCAGTCTCTTCCTTTCTCTCTGTGCTCCCACCTCACCAGCAGACCACTGCATAGAAAAGTGCAGACGCCACTACAGAGTCATAAAACTTCCGTAACAGAGTCCTGCACACTCCAAAGGACCTCAGTCGTCTCAACAGCCAATCAGAATTAACCCCCCCCCCCCCCCCCCATCTCTGATTGGCTGGTTCTGCTGGCTGCATTTCTGGGTGTGCCACCTCGAGCGAGCGCAGGAGGCAAGTTTAGAGAGCGCAAGATGCATATTGAGAGCACAGAGACGCTGTGTTGAGCGCAGAGCTGATCGTGAGCACACGGAGCAGAGGTTGAGAGAGCATGTACAAACAGTTGAGCGCGCATAGACAAAGTTGAGCGTGCATAGATCTAGAGCTGAAACGATTCCTCGAATAACTCGATTACAAAAATTCATCGAGGAATTTTCGCTGCCTCGAGGCTTCGTTAAGTTTTTTTTTTTTTTTTTGCGTCATCAAAACTTTGGTATGAGTATAAAACACGTTTAATGTAGCTGCAGCTACCTGCTCCTCTCTCTTACACCGACACTTCAGCGCTAACACGCACACACGCGAGCGCGGCGTGCCGCTTTTAACTTTTAGTCAGCACACAGTTGATCCGTGATCCATACGACCCAGTCGGGAACACGTGATCCGGTCAAATGGTCGGCTTTTCTCCGTTCACTCTCTCCGTGTTTTCAGCTAACATAACGATAGCAACGTCCTCTCACAGTCTCTGTCATAGACATACGTCTATGGTCTCTGTAGTCTGTGAGTGCGCTGCAGGAGCAGACAGAGATACACTTCTAACAATATACAGGCTGATTACCGTAAATTCCGTACTATTGAGCGCACCTGGATATAAGCCGCACCGGCTAAAAATAAGTAAATAAATGTATTTGTACATATATAAGCCGCACTTGATTATAAGCCGCAGGTGTCCACGCTATAACAAGAGCTATTTACACAGACGTAGGCTACCGGTAACATCCGCAAATACTGTAGCGTCCGTACGGACGTTAAAGGACGACGAGAGCGTTCAAATAATAATTTTTAATAACCCGATCACTGTCGGCCGTGACCACGCCGTTTACAGCAGAGAGCAACACATAACTTTCCGTAACAATCCAACTCTCTCCTCCAGCGTTCTCTCATACAGCCACTCAACACGTTCTCGCTGGTGCATTCACTGACTCTCCACATAATCGGAATTATGAACACATTATCAACTACTGACTTTACAACATGAACCGTTACAATACGAAGCCTAGCCGACGGTGTCTGTAACACGGCTGATGAAAAAGATGACCGTAATATATTTCACAAGAAAAAGTCCATCCATTCACTGCCTCAGAATGACTTCATTACTCACTTCCTCAGTCTCTGTTGTCGCTGTCAGTGTCATATTAACGTGCAGCAGCTCTGTTAGCTTCTTTGACAGCCAGGTCGATCGCCTTTAACTTGAAAGCTGCATCATATGTATTTCTCCGTGTGTTTTCCATCATGAGGGTGCGTGCATGAAGCGCAAAATGACTGATATTAAGATCCGACGTGACGAAGTCAAATGTTTTTGCGGCAGAAGCTCATTGTCCCCCATAAAAAAATCCATGCATTAGCCGCACCGGAGTAGAAGCCGCAGTGCTCGAAGTGTGAGAAAAAAGTAGCGGCTTATAGTCCGGAATTTACGGTATATGAAATGTCTGATGTCTTCAAAGCTAAATCAAGACAGAACTTGTTTGTGGAATAATAATTTAGCAAATATATATTTAAAGTTTCTCAATTTCCTTATCTGACATAATGGTTGATTCTGTGATTGATTCAACAGAACATAATGCTTTCTCAATTAAATGTACTGTAACAGATGTGTAGGCTACACAAAACAGTATTTGCTATTTCAGCCATTAAAACGTGTTTGGCCTGTATTTTTCATCTACCTGCCGCCTTGACCAGTGAATCAGAAAGTGAATTTGGGACCCTGTCAGTAATATGGTGAGTATCAGCAGCAGCTGTAGAGCAGAGGTGGTTGGCTGTAACAAGCAGGCGTTTCCATTGTAACTGCAAAGAAGCAGGTTTGTAGGGACGACCCAAGACGAGTTAAACCTTAATTAAGCAAAAGTATGATTTATTAGATTACTCGATTAATCGACAGGATATTCGATAGAATACTCGATTACTAAAATATTCGATAGCTGCAGCTCTACATAGATCATGTTTTTGGTTTGGTCAGATAAATATTTGCTGTTCAAAATGAAAGTATGTGCTCGTGAGAGGGCCACTGCGCTCTCAGAACTGTCTCCTCGGCCTCTCGCCAATGTGGCACAATAATAACGCCATAAAAATCGAAGCCCATCCTTGCAGTTGTGAGACGACCAACTACCATAGAGCCACTACCCCAGCTGTACTTGTACAAGCGCTACACAGACGCCTAAAAAATACATATAGATAAACGGGAACACTTCCTTTCTATAGCCTCTCGCTATCCTGAAGCTAATGGGGATCCAAACAAACACAGGTCACTTGTGGGACGTTACAGAGCTGTGTTCATAGACTGTAGATGTCGACAAATGGACAACATACCTGAGCCTCTTCCTGTTGGACAAAGATGAAGCCATAACACCCCTGTGTGCTGCCATATTGCCAATTTGGAGCCAGAGTCTGTGCAATAGGGATCAGCTAGAAGTGCCACCGTATTAATCTAGATTCATTATGTGCATACATTTAGTACAATCAACATGCCTATAATACAATTTATACTTATTTGGGTTGGTGTCAATTGACGTAATACAGGTTGGTTTTATATATTCTTTACTTAAACGTCCTTACATGGTCTCGCTAGATAGCCAAAAGCTAAGGGCTATGATGGTGTAGAAATTTTCCCAGTAGAGATTTGGGGTGGGGCAAACGTAGGATTTTTCTTTTAATTGTCTGTATTGTTTTTCTACAGTAACTTATTCACCTGACAAATAGATACAGCCAACAGCAGCTTTGAGCGAGCTGACAACCAGCTGAAAGGTGCAGGCATCCTTTATCATTCTTTCTAAAGTTAGCAAAACATTTTTTTTTAAATGCCAGACTTTTTCTTCATCCACCTGGATGGAATACTTTCCAGATGAAATACCAGTGTGTAATGTCCTTGTTATTGTGAAAAGATAAAACTCATGAATGGATTCATAAAAGCATTCAACATACACCTAATGGAGGTGAGCTGGCATTCATTTTCAAGCAAACTGGCATCTCTGTTTTTTAATTTTGAGTTACTAGCAAAAGATATAAAGCTCATCAGTCAGATCTTTGCAAAACCTTCTTTTTCTTTTTGTGAGCAACTGATGTGTGCGAAAAAACAAAGGAGACTTTATCTACCGTAAATTCCGTACTATTGAGCGCACCTGGATATAAGCCGCACCGGCTAAAAATAAGTAAATAAATGTATTTGTACATATATAAGCCGCACTTGATTATAAGCCGCAGGTGTCCACGCTATAACAAGAGCTATTTACACAGACGTAGGCTACCGGTAACATCCGCAAATACTGTAGCGTCCGTACGGACGTTAAAGGACGACGAGAGCGTTCAAATAATAACTTTTAATAACCCGATCACTGTCGGCCGTGACCACGCCGTTTACAGCAGAGAACAAAACCATAACTTGCCGTAACAATCCAACTCTCTCCCCCAGCGTTCTCTCATACAGCCACTCAACACGTTCTCGCTGGTGCATTCACTGACTCTCCACATAATCGGAATTATGAACACATTATCAACTACTGACTTTACAACATGAACCGTTACAATACGAAGCCTAGCCAACGGTGTCTGTAACACGGCTGATGAAAAAGATGACCGTAATATATTTCACAAGAAAAAGTCCATCCATTCACTGCCTCAGAATGACTTCATTACTCACTTTCTCAGTCTCTGTTGTCGCTGTCAGTGTCATCTTAACGTGCAGCAGCTCTGTTAGCTTCTTTGACAGCCAGGTCGATCGCCTTTAACTTGAAAGCTACATCATATGTATTTCTCCGTGTGTTTTCCATGATGAGGGTGCGTGCATGAAGCGCAAAATGACTGATATTAAGATCCGACGTGACGAAGTCAAATGTTTTTGCGGCAGAAGCTCATTGTCCCCAATAAAAAATCCATGCATTAGCCGCACCGGAGTAGAAGCCGCAGTGCTCGAAGTGTGAGAAAAAAGTAGCGGCTTATAGTCCGGAATTTACGGTACTTGTTTCAAGTCGTCAATGTCGTGTTAATATGGGATGTTGTAGGTGTAACTCGGTAAGTTGACATGGAGCTAGAAAATCCCAGACCTAGAAGTCAAACAGCATAAATATGAAGCATAACAGTCATGTCGTCGTCTTCCCTCAAATATCTGTACAATATGAAATGTCCAGAGCTGTAAAGTGGTGCATGATTTCACAGTCTGACATACAACCAGTTTGCCACTTGCTAACCCGTTTAGCTCGTCAACTTGAAGAAAATAGTCTCATAGCTAAAAACTCCAAATTGCTGAAAGAGATCATAGCGGAGTCTGATATACTTCCTTAAATAAATTGATTCTACCCAGGTGATTGTATTCTAAGGACCGCAGTCTAATCAAACTAAATGGCCTAATTCGGCTATAAGAGTTGCTCGGCTGAACTGTGCATGCAGACGTACTGAAAGGGCCTAAATGAAACTGCAGTGGTGTAACACATACAGACAGACTTTTATTGGACCTGCTGTACACTGAGTTGTCAATTACAGGTGTGACAATTTGTTGAGCATAACTAAGTTTCTGGTCCTCTGCGAGGTTCGAAAGAGCTAAAGATTCTGCCTTCACTTTGGTTTTCTGGGTGAAGCCCAAGAATTTGGAAACGTAATCATTGGGCACACAGAGCACTTAACACTGTATGTTCAGCTACAAGCAACCGGAACCCCTCATCATACTTACTCTGCATTGAAGCCATTGACATGTAGGATTCTCATCTGTTTCACTATGGTGCTCTTTCCCGACTCTCCAGCTCCTGGGAGTGAGACAGAAAGAAAGGGAAGAATTAGGAGTCTGTAAAACACTGTGAAACATCACACAGACACTCGGCACTAGGATACAGTAGGACATTCACATTAGTCCGAAATTCCACTTTATAGTTTTTGTGTGACAAACGGCTGATTCCAAAAATGAAAAAACTAAGCCAAGAGTCAAAGACACTGCATATTGACAAATGAAATATTGCAAATGTATTGGGTTTGATACATGCATTTCTTCAGCGACTTCAGCAATTGAGAGGTTGTGTTGTTAAAGTCAATGTTTGTTACATATATTCCATAGTTTAGCCAAAAAGTAGTAATTTTAATATTTCATAAGGCACAGATAATTAAAATAGCTGAGAGCTGGGTGCACCTTCATTGTTAAGCACCATCCCATCGCTACACATTTTAGTTTATTGACTGGAGTACCTCTTTAGTTTAGGAGAAGGGGTCAGGGTTTAGACTCTGACAGAGTTCAGTTTCCTTTTTTGTCTGACAGCAATTGACAAGTGTGTGTGCGCCTTGTAAAGGACAGAGAAACAAGAGAGCTTTTTTGTTTGCTGTAAACATAACATCTTATTTGTTGAAGCCCAAATAAGAAGGACTGGGGAGTCTTAGACAAATTGATTAGCCAAAAATGCTTTGCGAAAGCGAAAAATACAAACGCATGAATGGAAACAGAAAAAGCCACAACACGCACACAAACATCACAGGACGAGGATGAGGGCTGTTGGGTTGTAAACATCAAAACAAATCAAGTTAATGAGTACAGATCGTGCATATTTCTATGCAGGCATTATGGAGACTATGAATGTAACGCTCTGATTCTGGTCACTGTATGTAGTGAAATGATTCAATTAACAACAGCCCTCATCCTCGTCCTGTGATGTTTGTGTGCGTGTTGTGGCTTTTTCTGTTTCCATTCATGCGTTTGTATTTTTCGCTTTCGCAAAGCATTTTTGGCTAATCAATTTGTCTAAGACTCCCCAGTCCTTCTTATTTGGGCTTCAACAAATAAGATGTTATGTTTACAGCAAACAAAAAAGCTCTCTTGTTTCTCTGTCCTTTACAAGGCGCACACACACTTGTCAATTGCTGTCAGACAAAAAAGGAAACTGAACTCTGTCAGAGTCTAAACCCTGACCCCTTCTCCTAAACTAAAGAGGTACTCCAGTCAATAAACTAAAATGTGTAGCGATGGGATGGTGCTTAACAATGAAGGTGCACCCAGCTCTCAGCTATTTTAATTATCTGTGCCTTATGAAATATTAACATTATTCATTTTTGGCTAAACTTTCTGCACTCTAACCTGGCTCCTTTTTTCGAAACCATCTCTACTATCTCTTCTAGTTATACCATTTTGCTGCTCATGGAGGTTAATAGAAAAAGCTGAGGCTTTTTAGGTCGGGTAGAATCAGTTATATCTGAACTAGTTCTCCTGCTCGTTTCCTTTGCTGCTGCTTCTCTCGGTTTGCCGTCATTTGCCTGGCAAACAGAGCGGCGTCCAAAACAGTCATGTGGGGGTGCAAGAAAACCATCTACTTCTCTGGATGATTTTCTAAAATACAATAGTGTGGTGAAAATATAGTCATGTCTGGCTGAAGATTTATCATCTAAGTTGTTGATTTCGTATTGTATTCCTAAAATGGAAATGTCAAATAGTTTACATGCATTAGGAAAACATATCAGTATGCACACAACACTGAGTGTATAAGCAAGTCATGTTCTGTTGTTTCATAGAAGGATGTGAACACGTTTCAAGGGTTCTTGCTCTGTTCCATACGAA
This sequence comes from Symphodus melops, assembly GCF_947650265.1. NCBI lineage: Eukaryota > Metazoa > Chordata > Actinopteri > Labriformes > Labridae > Symphodus > Symphodus melops. The sequence continues at coordinate 8,017,883 of NC_136703.1, forward strand.
ACGTCAAGCCTTAAGCATCCTAAGTTTCAGAACATAAATGTGCATCTGTTATGTTGCAAACAGACAAACACAAAGAAAACATTTGCTACTGGCAGAGCTATTTAAGAGAGCAGTTAAGTTGCCTTCATGTCCCGTGAGGAAAATGTGATCACTGTTCATTTCTGTGATTCACTGCTGTTAACGACTGATGTTAGCAGAATAAGGACAAGTGTCATCTTGTGTTTCTGGCCATGTCTCTGACCGCTACAGGTCTATTGTTGGGACACTTCTGTAAGAGTCAAACTTACATCTGTTGCTCTGGAACCACACCTGCAGTGTGGACGACTGCATGAGAAGAGAGCAGCTCAAAGTTCAACATGTGAGCTCTGTGTTTGCAGCTCTTTCACACACAGTCAGACACCTCCCCTGTCCCTCACATGATTTCTTTTTATCTGCTTTCTTCACTTCATCTTTAGCAGTCCATCCACTATTCTTTAAAACTTTGAATGTGAAATTTAAAAATACATCTACAAAATATTAAAGTTATTTGAATGTGTCTCCTATTTTACAATCTGGTGTGTGTGTGTGTGTGTGTGTGTGTGTGTGTGTGTGTGTGTGTGTGTATTCTTTCATAAATTATAAATGTATAACATTTAGATAAAAAAGGCAAAGTGTCTCTCAAAAAGCCGTGCCAATAGATGACAACCATTTCTGTATCACTGACACATAACACAAAGACTCCACAAGTAATAAACTAGTTCTCCTGTTTTAATTACCGGATTTGACGATTTCACTACGAGATGCTTTGAGATTAAAAACAAAAGTACTGCAAGCTTCTCCCAAAAAACGTACAAAACAATATGGCCTTGAATACTCTTTAAGCTGAGTGAGTGAGCCTTCCACGCTGCATTTGGCTTAGTTCGTTGTTTTAACATACAAATATGACCCCCCCCCCCCCCCCAAAAAAAATATCTACATAAAAAAACTATTCTAATCCTAAATTAGATCTGGCAGATCCATGGCCATGGCATATTTCAATTTATAGCTATCTTCAAAACAGACTTATTTGTTTTGGTTTTCATGTGGGTCCTGTTCTTCTGCTTTCCTGAAGTAACCACAACTTCCTCCCACTATAAATACAGGTGTGTCATATGTGACACACCCACATTAATGTTTCTGTAATGAGGTATAATGAATTTTACAAAGAACACCAAGACTTGTTAGGAGCGTTAAGCCTATAAATGGACAAACAAGGAGGCTAGAGAAGGACAGCAAGGCAAGGAAAGTTAAAACACTCTTTTGTCTCTTATGTAATAAAAGACTGAGCCCACCTCCAGATCACTCTCTCACACAGACAACTACATGTTGGGCATTATTCATGTTCATTTCTACATTAAGTGTTGTTTTTTTTACTTGCAGTCACACTATCTTAACACACAGTTAGGGCTCCGAAGATCCACAAACTGGCATGCAATGTAAACCAAAAGTTAGCTTAGCCTAATATTCAGGAATTCAGTATAGTGTGCTTTGCAAAATATAAAAAGACATTTAGCAAAAAAAACATTTATATACCGTCCATAAATGACCAGGAAACCCTCCTTGATTTGAGTCAGTGGTTGTTTTGGTTCTATAATGACCAGTGACATTAGAGTACCCACTTTATACATTCCCTTTGCATCACTGAATATATTAAAAACCAACATATGGACTCTGCTACAGGATGTTTGGGCGTTTGTAGTGGTAGATGGTGTCGATTTGACAGCAACCTGCTGAATACCCAGCGCAGTGCTGCATTTTTAGTCTTATGCAAGAGCAAAGTCACACTGTTGACAATGTTTCCCAAAACAACATCCCAGAAGGTTATACAGGGAGGAAGCAGCGTCTCAACTCTGCAGACTGAACAACTTGTCTGCATAAAAGTACGTATGAGAAAGATAAAACACAAAAGAATTTAAAAAATAAACTCACCTAAAAGTAGTAGTCTGTGTGTTGCTCTGTATATCTGTTTGTCTTTTTGGAGCTGCTTCTCTATCTTTTTGTTTGCTTCTCTTTGTGCCTTCTCCTCATTTCTCTGGTCTTCGGTCTTACTGTTGCCCAAACAACCCATCTTCCCGCAAGAAAAAAAAAAGAAAAAAGGGGGTCAAGGGGAGGAGGGGGTGGAGGGGAGAAGTAGTGAAGGTGGAGGGGGTATATAAAGAAAAATAAATAAACTAAACTGGTCTAGATTCCTTGTTGGACATGCGGTTTCTATCGCAATGTTACCCTCTTTCACACCATTTTACGTTCCTGACCAGCTCCAAAAACTAAGCTTTTTGCAGCACTGGAGAAATTATGTGTTCATAACGCGTATTTTGCTGTCAGAGAAGGGCAGGATACTGTTGCTGACGACACCAAGGCCGCCTTCTCAGTTTGCTGATTTCTGCTCGAGCTTTTTTTTCCTCCTTCACATGCGGTGTAGTTTGTATTTTCCAGCTCGTACCCCTCCTCAACTGTGTCACGTAAAGAGCCGAAATCCACAACGTCTCTTAAGACACCAAAAATCGATGTTTCACCTCAAACGGAGGCAGACTTAACAGCCTTATTTGCATCTCCAAAAAAGCCCGGGTCTTGCGTCTCACTGCTGCCCGTGACAAGAAGCCGAAGTCGGCCTGTCCGAAAACCTCGCCGGTGCTGTGGCGTGGCTGCTCACCACGTCTCCTTGCATTATAAACACTTCCATAGGTGGACAATACTTCGATATCTCCGTCACCGTCTTCGGGGGACAAAACGACAGGAAGTTGAAAATAATATTGACACTCAAACGAGCTACATGTGTGATACTTTCGTCGCTTCCGTCGTCATCCGGCTCCTTTTCATTTACTGCATCAAATCAACCCTAAACAGTCCCAAACTCACTGCGGTTGTCTTTCCCACTGGTCCCCC